>NC_047097.1:35041341-35361531 GCF_902459505.1 Geotrypetes seraphini
TACATTCATATGGAATCTATCCCCTTTCAATTTTAGAGAGTGCCCTCTCGTTTTCCCTACCTTGGAGAGGGTGAACAACTAAAGACAAGAACATAAGACTATGAGGTGAAAGAGGCGATATTGAATAGGTTGACACAATAGAAAGTTTGTAAGACCTTGGGATCTCAAATGAGTATATACTGTATATGCGATCTATTTTCATTCACTGCAAACATTCAAATATCCGACAGGATTTTTTTTAAAAACCCACAATGTAAGCTTTTTCCATAGAACAGAAAGCTCAAAAAACAAGAGATGAGCATATGAAATTGAAGGGTGAGAAACAACATAGAAATGTGAGGCAATACTTTTCCATTGAGAGGGGGGGTGCACCTGGCATAGATGCCCAGAGTTCAAGTGTACATAGGCCCCCTAGTGGTTGAACAAGAGGAATGACAACACAACTAGTTATACCGACAAAACAGCAAGCAAATACAAATTGGCAGACTGGTAAGTCAAAACAGTCTTTATCTGCCAACCGGTAGGTTATTTTTAAAGTCATACACTTATGTGGTTGCAACCCACTGCATAAGTGCTTTTGAATATTGGCCTCAGCAATGAGAAATTGAAATAGGTTTAATTGGTGACTTTGCTTAGTTTATCATTGATTTTTTTAAATAAAAAAATCCTAGATTATTCTCAAAATAGGGAGGAAGACCCTGATATATATATGCCCAAATTGTATACACTCTCTAGGACCATGATCATGTTAAAACGCATGCGGACTGTGAAAAACTGCAGGCAGACCTTAGGAAATTGAAAGACTGGGCATCCAAATGGCAGATGAAATTTAATGTGGACAAATGTAAAGTGATGCACATTGGGAAGAATAATCCAAATCATAGTTACCAGATGCTAGGGTCTACCTTGGGGGTCAGCACAAAAAATATCTAGGTTGTTATTGTATACAAACACTGAAACCTTCTGCCCAATGTGTAGTAACGGCCAATAAATCACGCAAGATGCTAGGAATCTAGGATGCTGGAAAAGGGATGGTAAATAAAAGTATAAATGTTATAATACCTCTGTATCATTCCAGGTACGATTTCACCTTGAGTATTGCATTCAATTCTGGCCGCCGTATCTAAAAAAAAAAAATATAGCGGAATCAGAAAAGGTTCAAAGAGTGGCCAAGATGATTAAGGGGATGGAACTCCTTTCATATTTGAAAAGACTAAAGAGGTTAGGGCTCTTCAGCTTGGAAAAGAGACAGCTGAGAGGAGTTATGATTTAAATCTACAAAATCCTGAGAGTGTAGAACGGGTACAAGTGAATTGATTTATTACTCCATCAGATATTCATTGGAAGGTCTCTTATATGCTTGTATGCAGGCAGGCATAATGTTTATTGATAATGTGTGTACTAGACTTATATATTTGTTTTTTTTGGGGGGGTTTAGTTCAAATATTTTATTGTGGGTTTTGAGCTATTACAAAGAAAACCAAAATACAACCATGAATACAAGAATTATATAGTAGACATTGCATAACACAAGAGGCAGATGACATATTACAATATCCCTAAAAGAAGGATACTGATAAATGAAGGAGAGTGTCAGACAGAAAGAGGACAGAAAGAGGAAAGGGAAAACATATAATAAATTGAGAGTTGCGACTATGGAATGGTCAGTGAGGTGGATTATTGGAACCTTTCAAGAAAGTTCCAAGGTGATAAAGGTAAGACATATAATATACATATAATCTACATGATTTGCAGTGTTGATTTGTTTTATTCAATTATTGTACTCTTTGTTTTATAAACTTAGGGCTCCTTTTACTAAGCTGCGCTAGCGGTTTTAGCGCGCATGCTAGACGCTAGCACCACCATTGAGCTGGTGTTAGTTTTTTGGCGCATAGCATGGGGTTAGTGCACGCTAATCTGCAGCGCGCGCTAAAAACGCTACCGCAGCTTAGTAAAAGGAGCTCTGAATAAACTTAAAAAATAATGATAAAGTTAAAACTAATAGGAGGAAATATTTTTTCACTCAGAAAATAGTTACACTCAGAAACGTGTTGCCAGAGGATGTGGTAACAGCAGTTAAAGTAACTGGTTTTAAAAAAAAAATTTGTGGACAAGTTTCTGGAGGAAAAGTCCATAGTCTGCTTTTGAGACAGATATAGGGGAAGCCACTGCTTGCCCTAGGATCCTTAGCATAGAATGCTACTCTTTGGGGTTTTGCCAGGTACTTGTGACCTGAATTGGTCACTGTGGAAACAGGATACTGGGCTAGATGGACCATTGGTCTGATCCAGTATGCCTATTCTTATGTTATGTCTTATGTTCTTATCCAAAAATTGTAGACGTTCTTTCTAATAAATTCTTAATCTATCCAATGATTAATGGGAAAAATAAATCCCATCACAGCTGGAGAAGTTGTATTGCTGATCGGTGATTTAGCTACACAAATTAATGCAACTGGGTGTTGCACAATTTTTCTGCCTCAAACAATAATACCACAAAACTGCCAAAATTATATATATATATATTTTTTTTACAATTTATTGACAATTTAGTTTTGCTTTCTGAAAAATTGCAATAGCAATAACCACTTCAAAGATAATTTTATCCAGGGAAATTGGCTTGTCTTGGCTTTATGGAGGAGTGTGTGGCGCGGTGGTTGAAGCTACAGCCTCCGCACCCTGGGGTTGTGGGTTCAAATCCCATGCTGCTCCTTGTGACCCTGGGCAAGTCACTTAATCCTCCATAGCCCCAGGTACGTTAGATAAATTGTGAGCCCACCGGGACAGAGAGGGAAAATGCTTGAGTACCTGATTGTAAAACCGCTTAGATAACCTTGATAGGTGGTATATAAAATCCTAATAATAATAAACTTGTCCGAAAGTTGCCCCTTTTGCCTGGCTAAAATTATGTGCCTGCTTCCATAGCATACTTATTGTTGGATAGACTGAGCAGAGGTATTCCTGGGGATAGAGAAAGGGCAAATTAGGCAACCAGCAAGCATAGATTTGATTTCTTAATCCACCTCCATGTTTCTGCTTTAGGACTACGCAGAAAACAAAATTACAGTTTGTTTCTCTATAATTTTTGAACATTTTCCCTAACTTTTGGACATTTTCAGTTTGTATCATAAATTCATTTTCATATTTAAAAAAGTTGAACATATGAACATTAGATCATTTGCTATTCTATTGTCTATTGATACTTGCTTTTTGGAAATCAATTTGGGGTCAAATAAATAGCTTGTTGGAAAATCCGATTGCATTATCGTATGATACTGTGTTATTTGGTACATCAATGAGGGCTAAGAGCCAAATATCTTCTAATAATAACAAGCTATTACTCATTATGACAGTGGTTGCCATACAACATATTATGAAAAATTGGAATCGCTTGAATTATAGCTTTTGGTGGAACTCTCTATGCCACATATTTAAAATGGAAAGAGTAATTGCCATGCAGCAGGGGAATTTTAAAAGAAATTTCAAGATATTTGGAAGCCATTAAAAAAATACTGTAATGATTGAATATCATTTTTCCCTTAAATATGCACATTCAAGGTGGGGGGAGAAGGGTGGGAGGGTATTTTGGGTTTCTTATGAGTGCAAATAATATGGAGGGGGGTTATTATATGTCTTTTTATGTTTGATGAAAGTTATTGATTACGGGGGGGGATAGGGATATGGGATCTGAATTAGATTTTAATAGGATATTAAGTGATGTATTTATGTATAAATTGATGTTATATGTTGTTGCACTTATTGTAAGTTTTAAAAATGAATAAAGAATATTTTAAAAAATTCAGTTTGTGTCTGTATAATTTTTGAACATTTTCCCCAACTTTTGGACATTTTCAGTTTGTATCATAAATTCATTTTAATATTAAAAAAGTTTAACATATCTGAGAACTTCATAAGGCATTTTAATCACATTTGGCAGCTGCTCCCTGTGACCCTGGGCCAGTGGAAGGTGGTGCTTCAATATTGTGCTTTCACTCATTAGGGACAGACAGTTTCCCTGGAGTCCTGCAGAGCTTGCCTGTCTCTCAGTATTGAACAAGAGTTAATGAAAAAGCAGCTCCCACTGGCAAGATTGTAGGTGGAGGCATGGGTGTCATTGGCGGTTGATGGTTGGTACCTGCCCTCCCACCAGTTTCCTGGTGTCAGTGGCGTACCTAGCATATGTGACACCCGGGGCCCATCATTTTTTGACACCCCCCCATCTATATGAAAAATATGATTTTTAGTAACAATCTACATATCGCACAAGAGTGTACCTAGGAAAAGGCAGCATCTTAAACACTGCAGTAAGCACTAGAACACCAACACATACATTGTAAAACTAAACAAACCAGATCCTGCACAGTCAATTGATCCAGTACAGTCGATGCTGTCAGAAAGCCATGTCCCTTTCATACACACAGACAGATACACCTTTGCCCAATATGGAATAATCACAAACTAAAAATAGAAATATGTAGACAAAAGTTAAACTGAACTGCCAAGAAACCAGACTCTGCATACAATGCAACACCACAACACCACAAAAACAGTAATACATGTCCTCTAATAATGTGCAAAATATAAAGATAGTAGATGTAAATTTGAAAAACTGATACATAACAATCACCATTTTACAAATTAACAAATAAAAATAAAACAAATAATGAGAAATATGAAAATACCATTTTATTGGACTAATCCTCGTAAGCTCGGTCCTCATCCCCACAAACCACCTGATTCCATCCACACAAGCCTTGAATTGTTTTATAATGAACTTATTATATTAAAGTATAAAAAGAAACAATATTCTGTACAATTGTCAATTTATAAATCAGCGTCTTCTCCCCACTCTCTCTTCCCCATTTCCCTTCAGCGTCCTCAGCCCACTCTCTCTCTACTTTCCTTCAGCGCACGCACATAAAAACAAGCAAGTAATTTTATATCATTTTCATTCTATTCATTCATAGAAATTAAAGTCTAAATAATGCCAGTCACATAACAAAACATGATTTTACAAAAATAATTCCCTGCAGTCAAGCCTGCAAGGATTACTAGATGTCTTTCAGCAGCTCCCCTCCCTCCCTCCCCGTTACTTTCGTGGCCAAGTCAAAATGATCTACCAACAATAAAATTTTTAAAACACAAAGCACATTGTACACAGAGAAAATGTTAATTATCATTTATATTCCGCGGGTTTTCAAAGAGGTCAAGGCAGATGACTTTATGCAATGTCACCTCAGTAACAACTATACAAAAATAGACAAATATACCCCCTCCCTTTTTATTAAACCGCGATAGCATTTTTTAGCGCAGGGAGCTGCGCTGAATGCCCCATGCTGCTCTCGATGCTCCCTGTGCTAAAAACTGTTATTGCAGTTTAGTAAAAGGGGCCCATAGTGCAAAATATAGACAGCATATATAAATTCTCAAAACGGACACATTTTGATCACTAAATTGAAAATAAAATCATTTTTCCTACCTTTGTTTGGTAATTTCATCAGTCTCTGGTTGCACTTTATTCTTCTGACTGTGCATCCAATATTCCTTCCCTTCTTTCAGCCTCCTGTATGCTGCCTCTCCTCCAGACTTCATTCCCTCCCCCAACTTTTTCTTTGTTTCATCCTGTCCCCTTCTTTCTTTCTCTCTCCATGCCCCCTTTCTTTCTCTATGTCTGTCTTTCTCTCTCTTTCCCCATGCCCCATTTTTTTTCTTTCTTTCACCCTGCCCCCTTTCTTTCTTTCTGGATCCCTACCCCCCCTTTTCTTTCTTTCTCCCTTCCCTCCCCCATGCCGCTACCACCACCGCCGGGGAAAGGCTGCCACTGGCCATCGGAAACAGGCCGGTGCCGAATTCGCCCTCTTTCTTTTCCCGTGGGCCGACCAACTCTGGCTGCCCGACGTCAATTCTAACATCAGAGAGGACATTCCAGGCCAGCCAGGCAGCGATTGGCTGGCCCAGAACGTCCTCTCCGACGTCAGAATTGACGTCGGACGGCTAGAGTTGCTCGGCTCAGAGAAGAGAAGCAGCAGGGAGGGAGAATTGGCGCCAGCTTCTTTCTGATGACGGCAATGGCAGCCTTTCCCCGGCGGCAGCCTATTTCCCGGTAAGTGGCCAGCTGAATACCCCTTCGGGCCTTGCATCCGGGGTGGACCGCCCCCCTCTTGGTACGCCACTGCCTGGTGTTGTACCTTATATCATCGGGGCAGCCGCCACCAGTGTCAATGAGCAGGCCTGCCCAGAACCCTTCAATCTACTTTTAGGGGCAGGCCTGCTTGTTGATGCTGACCCTGCTTGTTGATGCAAACCTGAAGATTTAAAAGTACAATGTTGGTGGGAGGTGAAGTCAGGAGCTGGTGACGGGCTGTGCTGCAGGATTTCGCTGCGGAGCTCCTGGCCTCCCCAAACCAAACAGCGTTCCGCTTATGATGGGTGGATGACTACTGCTCAGGCAGGGATCTCAAAGTCCCTCCTTGAGGGCCGCAATCCAGTCAGGTTTTCAGGATTTCCCCAATGAATATGCATTGAAAACAGTACATGCACTTAGATCTCATGCATATTCATTGGGGAAATCCTGAAAACCCGACTGGATTGCGGCCCTAAAGGAGGGACTTTGAGACCACTGAGGAAACAGTGATGGGTATATTACTCTTAATTTTTCTAGGGTTACCCTATGGCTTCAGAAAAAGGAGGACGGATTGAGACATCTGGGCTTTACTTCCACTGAAAGCAATGGAAGTAAGGAGGATGGATTGAGACACCCAGGCTTTATTTGCATTGAAAATAACGGTAGAAAAGCCCGGATGTCTCATTTTTCTGGAGTCATAGGGTAACTCTAAATTTATCCCAGATTTTAAATGGTTTGTACTTGCAAAATACTCATATTTCTTTCAGTAATTTTGTCCCATCTTTACATCTGGCTCTTATGTCCTCACAATAGAGTTTCCCTCTACTACAGCCCACAGCAGGAATATCAGCCCTGCTTTTTTATTGGCATAATTCTTTTTTTGAGATTCTGTCCTATTTCTTTGCGCAGCAAATGCAGAAAGCAGAGTTTTTAACTCACCCTGCACTGGCAATGTGCCTCAGCTGTGTTCAGAGGCTCTGCTGCTTATCCACGAGTGGATAGTTAAAACAGCCACAGAGCTCTTGCTTTGCAGATGACTTTAATGATGTGGATGGATGGATGCCCTGCGGAGCCTGGACTGAAAACAGAAGCTGACAACACAGAGTAGTTCAAAGTCATTGGAGAGTACAATAGGTCTGAGTTTGCGAGGCTGTTGTAATAGCTGGATGTATATTATTACATAAAAGGACAGAGAACACTTTGTTCTTTTTAAAGAATTAAAAAAAAAAATCCTTCAGACTTTTATTTTCAAATTTTTCAGGTAAAATAGCTTAGTTGAGTCTGAAACCATCCGAGCTCCAAACATAGAGGTCCTAATTAGTTTCCTCTTCATATACAGTCACCGTGAAGTTCATTTCTGTATCTAGTTGACCTTTTCAGTCTCTGGAGCGGAATGGTTTTCATTTTTGTTAATGTTAGAGGGATTTCTAATTTGTTGCCAGGGATAAAATTCATAAATGGAGAGGAAGCGGGCAAATAACCGAACCCCCTTAACACAGCATTTGGCTAGCAGGTCAGTCGAGGGGGCTATTCTCTCTCGATTTGCCCCAAGAGCTCTTCTCTACTGTTACTGAAAGGTCTAATCATCAGAATCGTTTGATGTGCATTTTGGGACCTTCACAATTATGACATCTATGTATTTCCTAATTTCCTTTGGAATTTCTCTATTCTCTCAACTTATTAATGTTAAAACAGAGAGAGGGTTTGTTGCCAAAGGCGGTAGAAAGTGAACTTCTTGGTGAGATGCTTTTCCTCCAGTGAGCAGAACTAAATTAGCTCTGAGATGCTTTCACTTGCTGTGGCTGTAATGAGACACCAGCCCTCTTCATTAATAACAAACGGGTGTCAGTGCTTGGAGTTTTTTTTTTTCTTCTTATCAGCTCACAAAATCAAGGACAGGATAATAACGCTAATGAATCGCAGCAGCCATGAGAATTTTATTAACATTTAAAGAATCTGGTCTCTGGGGGACAGCATAGAGCATCTGGTCAACTTGTTGCCTGCGCTGTAGTTTTCCTGCTTTATTTCACAGAAGCAGATCTGTTTGCTATATCTATATCCGTTTGATCGTCATGTTCCATGTCCCCCGAAGTAACCCGTTCAATTCTGTAACTCTTCTGGAAATGTCCAGATCACCTCTTACGTAATCCGCCTTGAACCGCAAGGTAATGGCAGAAGAAAAGTCACTAATGTAATGTATAAGTAATCTCATCCTCTTTTTCTTTGTCACCAAACTTTTCTTTTTTATGATCTGCTATGAGAAACCAGTTGTGTTCGTGAAAATTAGCCTCAAACTTGTGAGAAATATGTTTCCAATCTAGTTTATTGCTATTTGCCCTGGATTTTGTAGGGATTTCCATAAATGATTTCTACGGACAACTATTCCTGGGCAGTTACTCCTGTGTCATTCCAGCTCCTCCTCTGACACATATGTGCACAAACACAAGTACATACAAAGGGCTTAACTAGGCTTTCACTGCTTAGTCAAAAATATGGAATGTAAAGAAGCTCAAAGGATAACTTCCCTGTTATATTTAACCATATATTTACTGCTCTTTAAACATTTTTGCATTCAAATCCCACTAAGTGAAAATAATAGGAACCAGAAACGAATCCCAAATGCAGTTTTCTTTATTATTATTTTTGTGCTTGTTTGGCTAATCATTTGTCCTCTTCAGTAGGAGGCAGGAGAGAGGTTGTTGGACTCTGGTACCCTCAACCAGACTTACTATCTGCTTCTTTCCAGACTTCCCCCACAGCCTAAAGCAGAGGTTACACATGGTAATAATGGATGATTCTAGAGCAGCTTTCCAATTTTAGCTAACGGTAATTAACAACTCTTTTTTTTTTTTCAGGAACTCCATAAGTCCCATCTCTAAAGAGCTTACACAAGTGGGTACCTGAAGCAATATAAGATACAGTAATGCCTACAGATACAATTGGAGAGAAGTGGGATTTGAACCCAGAGTTCCTTGGTTTGCAACCCATTGGTTTATTCACTGGGGGCTAGATGCACTAAAGTCTCCAATCATCTAACGACTGTCATTAAACCAGTTTGACTGGTTTAGCGACCAACTGAATTTGCTGACCCGATGCACAAAACGGCTCACTGTGTGGTTTTCTTTGCGGTCATACATTCTCCAATTCTGGCATGCAAATGAGGTCATTAATATTAAAACCAGCCATCCGATCGATGGCCTAACATTGTATGCCAGAATTGGATCGGTACTACTGACTCAAAAAAGAAACAGGTCTACTTGGTCTCTTTAATAGGGCTACGCTGCACAATTTGACCCCTGATGAAGCCACGAATGGTGAAACGGGTCCCCGTAGGGTTTACAACATTGGCACTTTGAAATTATCAGAAAGTTGTTACAAAGTTAAGTGCCATGTTTTAAATTTTTGATACTGATATTTATTCACTTTATATTTTGGTTTGATATATGATTTTGTATTATTTATTTTCCACAATGAACTCAATGAATGATACCTCCTCCTGCACTTCTGGATAGAAATCTTTGATGATTCACCAGAGCAGGTATCTGAGAGTTCTGTCAAACACTTGATAACATCTTTTCTACAAGTCTTTAGAGTGCTTGATCTTACTAACAGGTCTGCCTGTTTTTTTCTGAAGGCACAGATGTTGTGTGTGTGTAACACACACACAATATCTGGCCCATTTAAAAAAAATGTTACACTGTTCCGCCCCCACCCCCTCATGAGGCCTTAGCCATCTGAGCCAATTGGGGCCTTAGGATCCTCCCTCTGTATCCCGGGATACAGAAGGAGGAGCCTAAGACCCTGATTGGCTCAGATGCCCAAGGCTCCTCCCCTAGGAGGGGCTTTGGGCAGGCTCTCCTAGGAGTGACCTTAGGCATCTGAGCTAATCAGGGCCTTAGGCCCCTCCCCCTTGCATTCCAGGATGCACCGGAAAGGGGAAAGCCTGCTATTTTGGAGTGGCAGGCCTGTGAGCAGGAGGGATTAGGCATCCTTCCTGGTGTCTACTTCTTGAAGAGGTATGAGGGAAGTTTGGAGGCTGTGAGGGGGGGGCCTGGGGGACATTCAGTGTCAGGAGGGAGTTTGCATCCCTCCTGATTTTGTTTTAGGAAGGGGAATGGGGAGGGATAAGTTTGGCAGGGGTGGCACGGTGGAAAGAGGGAGTGGGCATCCTTCCTGCCAATTTTTATTGAAGTGCAGGGGGTAGTTTGGCTGGCACAGGTGGTTTCGTGACAGCAGGAGGGAGTGGGCATCCCTCCTGCCTCTATTTTGGTTCCAGGGGTCGTCAGGGGAGGGAGGCTGCTTTGGGGCTTCCCCTGCAGCTCAGCTGTTCGGGATTCTCTGTGCATATGTTGAGTCAGTTTTCTGACTGGTGGGTTGGGATTATGGCAGCAATCCAGCTGAACTTATTTGCATGGGAAGCCTTTTGAGCAAGGCTTGCTATTTGGAAATTGGCCAATGACAGCTCACAATGACCTGCACGGTCTTAATGCCCATTGGTTTTATGCATCTAGCCCTGGGCCACTGAACAGCACAAGCCAGGGGATCCTTTTGCCTAAGTAGTCCGTGAATTCTCAATTCCTTTGCCCATCTCTTCACCAATCTGCAAATTTGTTTTCTTATCTTCCTTTTCTTCAACTCCTATCAAGGTTTCTCACCTTCCCTTCATTCCTTTCATGTTCTCTTCTTTGTTGAAAATGAAGATTCTTCTATCTCTATTCCTTCATCCCTCTTTTTACTATTACATTTCCAAAGAAACTTCCCTTCCCTTCCATTTTCCGCCTCTCTCCATTATCTCCCCCTCTCTCATCTTTTCCCTCTCACTTCTTCCAGTTTCTCCAATATGCAACTGTCCCCCTTTGGGAAGTTCAGTCCCTCCTACCCCACGTAATTTAGCCAGATCCAATTTTCTATCCTCCTCATCAATGTGGCATATAAGCACATTTTCATGATCTGATCTCCATGGCTAGTCAGCAGAAGAGAACAACAGCCTTAAACATATTCCAGCTGATAATCAGAGTGATTTAAGTGGGCAAGAAAGACCCCAGCTGTCTTAAATTGCTTTGAGCCACCAAACCACTGAAGCAGTAAACTAGGCAGTGCCACTCAATATCCTTTCTGACCGCCCATATTAAAAGTGGATGGATCAGGGGCCGTACAAGGATGGTACTGGGGAGAAGGTAGCAGTTGTGAGGGTGCCAGCAATTTTCAGTTTTGGAACCCACAAAGTAACCCAGTCAACTTAGATCTCTCAAAAGTTGTCCTAATTTGGCTAGGTTAGCTATGCATAGGATTACCATATGGCTCCAGAAAAAGAAAGGTGGGTTGAGACATCCAGATTTTAATTCCATTGCTTTCAATCCATCCTCCTTTTTTGGAGCCATATGGTAACCCTAGTTAAGGGAGTCCCGCTGATGGGTCCAGGAGGAGACTTTGCTGGGAGAGGAGATGGTTCATGAAGCCAGAGCTGGCTTGAGGCAGTGGCACCCTGGGCCAATTTTTGGTTTTATGCCCCCCTGCCACGCCCCCACTTGCACATCCCTTCCCTTGCAGTCCAGCTTCTCTCTTTTCCCCCACCATATGACATGTCTCTCTTTCCCTCTCCCCTACAGTCCCTCTCCCCTACAGTCCCCTCTCTTCACCTCCCATAGTCTGAGATTCCCCCCTTCCCTCACCCAAGGGCTGGCATCGCTGCTGTTTCCCTCACCCACACAGGTCTAGCACCTCTTCCTCGGCTTCCCTTACCACCCCTGGTTCAGGAAACCTGTTCACCAGCTGCAGCAGTGGTAACACACTGCCCAAGTGAAGCCAGATTCTTCCTTCTGCAGTGTCCCACCTGCGCATAAATTGGAAATTACGTTGGACGGACAAGTCCCTTAAGAGGGTAAAGGGGTTGGGACTTGTACATAAGAAATGCCTGCACCGGATCAGACCTGAGGTCCATCCAGTCCGGTGATCCGCACACGCGGAGGCTCAGCCAGGCGTATCCTGACGCATACATTAGTCACTCGTATCCCTCAATGTGTCCTGCAAGAAGATGTGCGTCCAATTTTCCCTTAAATCAGACAGAGTTGGTCCGGCAAGGTTCTGACGCGTTTCGTCAAACTGGCTTCTTCAGAGAACCCGCTATGCTGCTTAAGAACTGTAATTCAATATGTGTCCTGATCCGAAGGAAGAAAATTCACAGGAAATGAAAAATTTCTTCCTTCGGATCAGGACACATATTGAATTACAGTTCTTAAGCAGCATAGCGGGTTCTCTGAAGAAGCCAGTTTGACGAAACGCGTCAGAACCTTGCCGGACCAACTCTGTCTGAACATTCAAGCTAAGTTTTTTTGAACTCACGTTTTTGAAGTCACTTAGAAGTTGGATATTTATTTCACTATATAGACAAATAATAGTTATGAGCGTTTTTCAACAAGCACTTTTAATTACCTTTTACCTCATAATGGTGCAATGATAGATTCTGTAAGAAGCTCTTTAGGGGTTTGATCCCACATCGAGTTTTTTCATTCCATCTTGGATTCTGAGCGCCACTTAAGTTTAAAAGGTATTTAAAGTACTACCGTTTGTTCCTTTACTGGTCTTTTTGCAGATTACGGATTTTGAGGAACATTTCTTTGTTTGACTATTACCCAGTTGTTTGTATTGGGTAATAATAATCAAAAACACTTTCTAATCAGTCCTTGATGATTTTCTCGACATCCAGAAATTCCTTAAGTTGTTCCAGGAAAAAAAAAAGTATATTTGATTCCCAAATACCTTACCAAGCATTTGCAGGGATACGCTAAAAGGAACATTGCTCCCAATTTAATTGTATCTTGATGTAATGAAAGAAAATCTTTCCTTCGCTTTTGAGTTATTTTTGAGACATCTGGATATATCCAAACTTTTTGATCTCCGAATAGTTTTTGAGCATATGTAAACTATAACTTTAGAATCATTAACGTCCTGCTCAAAAACAAAAGGATACCACACGAGTGGTTCTTTGTGTTTCAGCTGTAATAGTTTGTTCTCATTGTGCAGTTATATTATCAGGATCTATCTGTTTAGTATTTCCCGTCTTTTCAGAGTAAATCTAGTTTTCATTTTCATTTTTTACTTTTATTTTATAATATTTGAAAATTGTAAACCGTTTACGTATATATTTAATAAATGGTATATCAAAGATTAAGGAAACTTGGCCCAGGCATTTGGCGCCCTTTTTCACCAGCACTCTGGACCACACCCTCACCTGATCCATAAGAAGCACATATTATACCTTCAGCTTCCTTAAGATGACCTCTTGTTTCCCTTAAATTTACAAGTCCAATTATGGGGTGGAAGGGAGGGTATTTTTATTGTTACATGTTGTATAAGTATTGATTATATGATAGATAAGGGTGGGGAGGGGGGAGATAAGAGAATATTATATGTATCATTGTTGATTATTAAGTGATATATTTATGGTTATTTGTATGGATATGTTATCACACTTATTATAAGTTTAAAAATGAATAAAGATTAAAAAAAAAAAGATGACCTCTGTGAACATCAGGCCCTGTGTTAGCAGCATGTTGCTCTCAGGGAGGAAAAATAACACCAGCTCAAAGCTGGCATTATTTTTCTATGAATAACACAGCTTGCAAAGTTCAACGCAAGCCGTGTAATTTGATTTGTATAATAATGAAGTGCTTTGCCTGCATTTGCATCTCATTACCATGTAGTATGCATTGCAGTAAACTAAGGTCAAATAATGCTGGATTTTGTTTTTTAATAATGTTAAGAGGAGAGGGTGGGAGAAATCTTGTGTTATCACCTTACAAGGATATAACAATAACAACAATAACATACTTGAGAAACAAGCTCTTGAAATTGAATATCCCAAAATTGGCCACCTTTCTCTGGAAAAAAAAAAAGCCAAATGGCTTAGAAGCAATGTTACATTAAAGAAGAAAATAAGAAATATTCCCCCTCTTTGGCTAAGGCGCGCTAGCCAATTTAGCGCACGCTAAAGATTATCGCACGCTAGATGCCAACACACCAATATGGAAGTGTTAGCTTTTAGCATGCACTAATTAGCTCATGCTAAATCAGTTAGCGCGCCTTAGGCCCTCTTTTACTAAGGTGCACTAAGCATGTTAGCGCGTGTTTAGTGCACGCTAAATCAACACATGCGCTAACTGCTAACACGTCCATAGGATAACATGCACACGTTAGTGTTTAGCGTGTGATAAAAAGCATAGTGCACCTTGGTAAAAGAGGGGGTTAGTAAAAGGACCCCATAGCTTTACATTTTCAAAACTGTACATGCTGGTTGAAAAGAAAATGTACCGGCTGAAAAGCTTTCGCTGGGCAATTTTTCTAGTGATATTACCACTAGAGGTCTCAGCAGCCATTTTCAGGTTGGAGGAGCCTCACATGGCTGCGAACGGGTATCCCCAGTGGCGTAGTAAAAGGGGGGACAAGGGGGGGGGGCAGTCCACCCCCACGCCATCTTGCTCAGAGTGCCAGCAGCCCTCCTACTCTCCGTCCTCTCCCTTCCCACTCCGCCCCCTGCCACACACGCACCCCTTCCCTTCCCCCATACCTTTCTAACTTCGGCATGACTTGCTGCCCGTGTCAACTTCGACGCTCTGTCTGATGTCACTTCCAGCCTGCGCCTAGGAAGGGACGTCATAGAGAAAGCGCCGAAGCCAATGCGGTGGCTGTTCACACTGAAGTTAAAAAGCTGTGGGGGAAGGGTACGGAGGAGGGGTGCTACTGCCCCGGGTGGCCGTTCACCCTTGCTATGCCACTGACACACATATTTGGAACTTATCATGGGATGTCTTCATTGTAAGCCCTTTTAAGCTGTAGTAAGCATGTGATAAGTGCGTAATGCATCTTAGTAAAAGGAACCCTTTGTAAGGCGACATTACCTCTTGTATTATCTGCGAAGTTCTCAGGGAGTAAATCCTAGAAAGTAGGTGCTGACATTTGCATATGTAAATATTTAGAATCCTAGATAAATATGCATACATGTATATCTAGATGTATGTGTGCATACATGTGTACTTGCTAATGATCTGCCTAAGAGTTATTCTGTAATGATAGCTTGTAGATGGGCAAACACATGGCCAGAGTCTATTAACAGTGCCTAATCACGCATTTTAGGTGCCTGTCCACACAGCTGTCAATCAACTGCTAGGTGTCCTTTATAGAATCATGTCTACTGGTGCTTAAGCAGACTTGGGCGTCACTAGGCATCCTAAAGGTAGGCGCCAATATATTAGGCCAGTTTCTACCTGGCCTATTTTCCAGTGCCTCTGTTGGTCGCCTGGCGATCATACCCTAACCATGCCTACTTTTCAGGTAGGTGTTAGGCATCGAAGGGCACCTCAACTTAGGCATTGCTATGTTCCATGTAGACTTTCACGTACAACTTTTAATTTTTATTTATTTTTTTTTAATTAAAGGTCAATGGCATGGTCAATTAAATTCAGCATTAAGTCACTAATCTGGTAGGGAAATCAGACAACCTAAGGCAGGGGATCTTCGCCCGTGATGCCCGCAGTCTAAACGGGGACAGAGGAAGGTCTTGAAATATGAGGCAATTTATTGAAACTTTCTAGACAGATTGAAGGCAATTATTTCAATAGTTTTCAAAAGAATTTGCACAGGTAATATAATAGTGATTTAAACGGCCAGGAGCCTTTTTGGCTGTTTAAATCAGCCTGAATATAGACTCCAAAACCTTTTAAAGACCTTTAATACAATGCCAATAGCACAAACAAATCAAAAAATCGAAACCCCCTACGACTCTGACCATCAGAGAACCGAGTTCAAGCAAGAAGCTACCACAAAACATCTTACAACAATTGAACCTCCTCCTTGAACCTACATTTCAAAAATAGCGATAAATCCCCCTTTCTGTTCTGCCACATCTAAAGAGGCAGGGTTTCAGGAAACAAGATGGAAAAAGCTGCTTTGTGTCTAGTGCCTTTGTTTTATTATTGATACAGATTTGTCAGCAATATATAAATGTTTAAAACATCATCAATGTTGCATTGCTTACTTGTTAAACTTTAAAAAGTTTCGCTTAAGAGTTTGTTTGTCCCCCACCTCAGCTGCCACAGTGAGAAACCTGCTGATGTTACGTTTAGCCATGGCTTCCTGTTTACTGTGAAATCAGGATGCTTTCAGTTGCATAGGCTTTTTCCTCATTGCACATCAAAGAACATGCATTCTAGCTGTGCCCTTCAGCTTATAGGTTATGGTCTGTCCTAGTGTTATATAGGACAGTCCTGGTTACAGCCTTCATCTCGTTTTTATATCGGTGACTTAAAGAAGCATCAGTAACTCAAAGCTTCTGGCTGGCTCACCTGTGATGGTCCTAATGATAATAATGAAATACTGCAGGGAGTATCAGTAACTATCTTTTAATAATTTTATTTTCCATTTTTAGTTTTATGTTTCATGCATAAAATCTTGAATGGTATGAGTCCAATCCATCTGGTTAATTTTTCTTTGTTTTCATTCCCAAAATAGACCAGGCAGATGACTGCACTCTAATAAATTAGATTTGTCAATCCTTTCACAAATTCGACTGTCGTGTTCTCATAAAAAATTATTTGCAGCTGTGGCCCCGCCATTGTGGCTGTAGAACTGAGACTAGAGCAACATTATGTACATTTTTGTAAATTTCTTAAAATCTGGCTTTTTAGAAAGCATGCTATATCATTCATATTTTTTTTTATACCTCAAGCCCTCTATTTTGAATCCAAGACTTCAATTTAGCGAGAGAAAAAAAATATTAATCAATTCATTAAAAGTGCTATAGACTATGGGGCTCATAATCGAAAGAGAAAAACGTCCAAAAACCGGCCTAAGTCGGCACTTTGACGAACATTTCTCAAAAACGTCCAAGCGCCGATAATAAAACCGGGTTTTGGACATATTTCTAAACGACCTAGGCCTTCATAGTGCCATTCAATGTCCAAAGCTAAACGGAGCATTTCGGGAGGCTTGTCGAAGGTGGGACCTGGGCCGGCTTAGACTTAGTCATACAACATGTTACACGAAAGTGTAACAACAGAGCCTAGACAGAACTTGGACATTGTGACTTAGACCATGTAAACCATGGTCTAAGTCACAAACACCCACCTAAACTCACCAGATAAGCACTGCAAACACATAACACAGACCCCCACGCCCTACCCCAGTGATCACCAACCCCTCCACCCCCATAAAAATTTTATTCACAACTTTAAAATTTCAGCCTCCAGACTATCATCACCTGGCCGTCTGGCATAGGAAAGCCTAGTCGGCCAGCCCAGAGGCAGCTTAAGTCATCTTGGGGGTGGGTTAGGGACTCATGGAGAGGAGGACCCATGCCCATAAGCCCCTGTAATCACTGCATTGATACTTAAACATGTGCACTCCCATATACACCCCCAAAACCCTTTTTTTATTGGCATATAAGTGGCTCCTGCAGCCATAAGGGCTATTGGGGTGGTAGATAAGTGGGTCTAGGGGATTCTGGAGGTGGTTTGGGGGGCTCACCATCACCGATAAGGGAGCTGTAGTGAGGAGAAGTCATGGCACCCTTTTTGTAACGTTCAAAGCGGTGCCCTGTAAGGTATCCCACTATTTAGGTGGCATGTCTGGGTGTGCAGTCCATCACTTTGCAGACTCCTCCCACATCCAACAGGGCTTGTTCTAGACGTTTTGGACTTGGACGGAAATCTGATATAAACATGGACGATTTAGCGGCTTGGACGATCAGATCGGCAGGACGTATAATTAGACGATTTTCGAAAGTAAAAAAAAAGTTCAAAAATGTGTCTTATTTTGGATGACTTGCGAGATGGACGTAAACGGACTTAGATGTCCCTTTCGATTATGCCCCTCCACAGATCTGAGATAGGAGTTACATATAACCTATGGAGCACTTGATTTATTCTTGTCCAGCCGAGATAACTCCAAGAAAGTAGTTAATTGCTGGGGTTCAAAAAAAAACATATTTAATTGAACAGTGGCAAACTATACACTTGCAAGGGTGCCTCAAATAAAATATGGTCCCCCAATGAAATGACACCTGGTCTCAGAAGAAGAAATTCTTGTTGACGTTTTTGCGTCTTTCTTGAAAGATCAAGGAACATTTGTATTTTACAACCAAGAGATTCTTTCTGTTTATTTTTAAAGAAAAGCCTCAATAACCATACTTTATCAATTGAGAGAGCTACAGTTAGAATCAACATAGAAGGTATTGCTACATCCTTGTCTGACGTCTTCAAAATTTCTGAAACATTCAATGATACTTGATCAGGAATTTTTAACTGCTCGAGACTATAGTTAAGTAGTATACCTGAGAGAATGCTAAGCCCGAGAGCTAGTCTCGATGGACGACCCTAACGCGGAGCTGGGAGGCCCGCGGGGTCGCCTGTCAGTCAGGCGAGAGGGGGGTGTGAGGATCAGGCGTGGTAGCGAGATCCGATGTGGGGGGAGGTCTTTCCCATTATGGGATTGTCCCTGATTGGCGGGTCGCGGCCGGAGAGAAGGGTGGGTAATTTATAAAGGGAGGGCTCTCGGAGGACCATTAACGGCTTTCGGTCCTCCGAGTCGGCTTTCCCACCCTCCCGCCCGTTATTAGGGGGTGGGGCATTTGGGGCCTTGAGGGCGGTATCCCGAGCTACTGGCTGCTGGGCTCATCAAGGGATGAGTGGTGGGCCGGCTGGGAGCCGTGCCTGGTGGGTCAGATGACCCGGGACAATGGGGCATGTGGGGACATGCCACCCCTCGGACCCTTGCTTAGACGGCGGGGTCGGGGGCCTTTTTACATCTGTGATGGTAGCTCGGGATCTGGGGCACAATGGTGATACCATTGTGTTGGTTTAATTCAACAATGTTATTAATGCTGTTTGCAAGATGTTTATTTAAGATATGTTAATAAGTTATTTAATTATGTTTATTTTCAATAAATAGGGCTGCGGCCAAGTTTCTACCACACAGGTGTCATTGTTTCCTTGGTTTGGGTGCGGGTAAGAGATGTTGGGGGGAAGTCTTGCCTTGGGATAGCGGGCCGCTCCAGGTTCCGCTGTTATGGAAGCAAAGTTTTCTCTGAGACTTGAAGAATTTCATTTTTTTTTATTTTTAAATTCTTTATTCATTTTCGTATGTTACAACAAGTGCATCAATTAACCTCATATGAACTTAAAGATACACACTTGATTAACTCTCATATAAGCATAAAGTTAAACATTTCATTACAAATTAATATTTTATAAAATTTTAAATATTATGTAAGAAATCTAAAATTTATATCATACTTATTGAATATAATAATCCCCCACCCCTCCCTCCCTATTCAATAATACATAAAATTATCCTTACTATGAAAACTATTCAAATAATCATGTATTATAAATAACAAGTAAAACCCACCCCTTTTCCCCCCTAATCAAATATCTTATCATGGGAAAAGTTAATCATTCATTACAAAAATCTGTTAATGGTCCCCAGACTTTCTGAAATTTACTAATATAACCTTTTTGCGTTGCTATTGTGAGTTCCATTTTGTATATATGACATACAGAATTCCACCAGAAATTGTAGTTTAACCTGTCATACATTTTCCAATTGTATGTTATTTGTTGTATTGCTACTCCAGTTAAAATAAATAAAAGTTTGTTGTTATTTGACGAGATTTGACTCCTTGCTCTCATAGTTGTTCCAAATAAAATAGTATCATATGTCAAGGCTACCGGATGTCAAGAATTTCAAGACTTGAAGACTTTCAATTAAATATCTCCTAAGCATCTCCCTAGGAGTAACCATTGTAAGCCTCAGAAAATTAAGCAGTCTCAGATTACTATTACATGAGTTGTTTTCAAGCATTTCTACCTTCCTTCTAAGATTCACATTGTCTGATTAGAGGCTCTTGAAGATGTTTAGAAGATAAGTCCTGTTGAAGTTTCTTTAAGCTCTTTAGAATGTTGGATTAATTTTCCTTCATTGTATTGGAAGTTGGGGCTAATAGCCTTACCAAAGTTAGCCACAAGGTCCCATAAGGACTCCAGAGTCACTTCAGAAGGCTTTTCCCAAAATATAGGTTGTTGTTGAGTGTAAAAATGTTCACCGTCCAAACAAATTCCTTGGCGTTGGTATGGTTGGCAACTGCATATGCTCCAGATTCTTCTGCAGAAGCATCCTGAATAGGAACCTTTGCTCCCATGCTCTCCGTTGTGAAATTGGCTACCTCTAGGGAAAGGCCCTCTCCCATTTCAGAGGTTTCCTTGTCCTTGGGAGAGCTAGTGGTCTGAGGCTGCGGGAGGGGTACTTTCACATCGGGGCTAAGGTGGTATCCGGCCCAAGAGGAGCTACTCCAGTCTAGCTAGCTCCCGGCGCCCTCAGTGGGCTAATCTCCAGCGTTATCGTGGTAGCTCCCTGCATCTGCCGCACCAATTCTTCAATATTGCTGAAAATCGGCACTCCGGAGCGCTGCAAGGTGTCAGCGGCGCTCCTGCCTGTCCTTTTCGGCATCAGGAAGAAGTTGCAGAAATATAGGGCTGCAAAAGGCCGCCATAAAAGAAAATGACCAACATAACAGCGCGGTTCAGGTGCGTACTGCTCAGCTCACTAGTCAGTGACCATCTTAGACTCCATATTTTATTTTATTTTTTATAATTGCTACTGTTCCTATATCTTTGGCTTAACATTGTTGTTGTAAACTACTATTAGAACTTCTGGCGTCTGATGGTATATAAAAATGATGATAATAAACAGTATTTTACAGAAGTCCCTTTCCCTCCAGTCTTTGCTTAACCTCTATAACTCCCCTTCCCATCCTTCCCCCTTCTCTCATATGATCTTTTATGCTTCAACAAACTGCACAATTCTTTTAAAAGTGAAGTACGCTTTCATTAACACTTCCACCTCTAGTCTCTTCCTCCACTGCTCTAGACTTGAAAGTTCCACATCGATAGACTATGAGGGGAATTTATTACACAGCGTTAGGACTTAACGCACTTTTATTTATTTATTTATTTTTATAATTTATATACCATCTACCCTGGAAGGATTTTGGGCCTCAGAATGAGAAACTCTGAACAGAACTTTATCTAGAATAGACGCTAATGAAACAATGAGTGTGCACATACCATAGGCCTATTTGTAAATTTCCACTTCAATTAGAACACGCTGGTTGGCAGTGAATATCAAAATAATAGATGAAATATACAATTATATTGACAAAATATGGGGTCCTTTTACTAAGGTGCGCAAACCAATTTAGCGCATGCTAATCGATTTAGCGCACCCTAAAGATTAGCGCGCCTTAAATGCTAAGGCGACCAAACACCATAGATAGAGCAAACCGCAAAAGTGCAGCTTAGAACATAAGAACATAAGATTTGCCACTGCTGGGCCAGACCAGTGTCCCATCGTGCCCATAGACTAACATGCATGTGTTAGCATTTAGCGCATGGTTAGTGCGTGCTAATATTTAGCATACTAAAACGCTTAGTGCACCTTTGTAAAAGGAGCCCTAAGTGAGAAGTACCGTATTTGCCGGCGTATAAGACGACTTTTTAGTACCTTAAAATCCTCCCCAAAGTCGGGGGTCGTCTTATACGCCGGGTACAGTTTACATGCCCTTACTTGCAGGGCTGGATGTACTCAGTCGCGCGGCTCTTCTTCTCCCTACCTTCTCTGCTTGCACACAGAGCCGAACGGAAGTCTTCCCGACGTCAGCGCTGACGTCGGAGGGGAGGGAGGGCTTAAACAAAGCTTAAACAAAGCCCTCCCTCCCTCCGACGTCAGCGCTGACGTCGGGAAGACTTCCGTTCGGCTCTGTGCTGCAGGCATGGCAGGTAAGGAGAAGGAGAGTAGCCTCGCGGTACCAAGAGAGAGGGGCGGCCGCCCCGCCCCGGTTGCAGCACAGCCGGCCAGGTTCCCTTACTTTTGTGGCACTTCCCCGACCGACCGATAACAGCCCGGGTCCGACAATCCACCCTGCCCTGTAGCCGCGAATCTAAATACCTTCTTACAGCAGCTGTAAGAAGGTAATTTAGATTCGCGGTTAAGGGCAGGGAGGTTTGTCGGACCGGGGCTGTTGTCGGTTGGTCGGGGAAGTGCCACAAAAGTAAGGGAACCTGGCCGGCTGTGCTGCACCCGGGGCGGTAGAGAAGGTGTGCGGAAGAAGGGGTCGTCTTATACGGCGAGTATAACACAAAACTCTATTTTTTAACTAAAAGTTGGGGGGTCGTCTTATATGCCCAGTCGTCCTATACGCCAGCAAATACGGTAATCATTTATTGTAAAAAAAGCATTCACTAAAGAATTTGAAGACCAATGAAGAGGCTGGTGCATCAGTCTATTTGAAAAGAACTGTGTTCTGAACAGCGGCACAGCTGATGTCATAAATATGCCTTACTCCGTTCTTTGAAGGTGATTGATGATGTTTGGATTCTGTAAATATGTTCATTATCTTACATAGCAAAGGTGGAGCCTAGCAGAGTGGGGCCAGATGGTGTACATCTGAGGGTACTGAAAGAACTTAGGGAAGTTATGGGGACTCTGCTGGCTGACCATTTCAATGCTTCTTTAGAGTTGGGAGTGGTACCGGAGGACTGGAGAGGGGCGGAAGTTATCCCTCTCCACAAAAGTGGAAGCAAGGAAGAAGTAGGGAACAATATGTTGGAGAAAGGCTTAAGGAGAGAATGGAACAAGAGAGAAGAGGAGAAAAAATGGACAGCAGACAATGGAAAGAGAATTAGTAGAAGATAGGCAAAAAGAGAAACTGGGACCAAGATGATGGAAAAACAAAATGACCAGATAACAAAATGGTAGAAAAAATCATTTTAATTTCTATTTTGTGATTACAATGTGTCAGATTTGAAATGTGCATCCTGTCAGAGCTGGTATTAGATAGCAAGTGTGAACTAGGATCTAAAAGAGAGAAAAAGTATTTTTTTAATTATTTATTTTGCTTATACCACAGAGCCGGCCTGGGGTTTCAGAGGTTGTAACCCTATACTTCTACTAAGACTAAGGCTCTCCTTTACTAAGGTGTGCTAACCAATTAGCGCACACTAATTGACTTAGCATGCGCTAAACGCTAATGCATGCATGGTAGTCTGTGGACGCGCACCTTAGTATAAGAGGGGATAAGTATCTTAATAAAAAATTTGGCCCGCGACTTAGCCTGTGTTTTAGATTTCGGCCCCTATGTGGTTGAGTTTGACACTCCTGGCCTAAACTGTGTGGCTGCTGTATGCATCAGTAGAATAGAGAGAGAATTGGAGAGGTGGGGCGATGGAGGAGGGATAGAAAGAGTAAGTGGTGGTGTTTTAGTTATTAAATTTATTTCTTTAATAAAATATTTCTATACTGCTCCATCTAAAACTCTGGGTGGTTGTGTTTGTACTGGGCCTGGGGCTCAGGTGGTACATCTCCAGCACAAAACTGCAGCACTTGGGTTCTAACAGTGGCACTAATTCTGTGACTGGTGTCCTGCTATAGAATTACCCTTTAGAACAGGGGTAGGGAACTCCGGTTCTCCAGAACCGTATTCCAGTCGGGTTTTCAGGATTTCCCCAATGAATGTGCATTGAAAGCAGCGCATGCAAATAGATCTCATGCATATTCATTGGGGAAATCCTGAAAACCCGACTGGAATACGGCTCTCGAGGACCGGAGTTCCCTACCCCTGCTTTAGAAGAAGCAGCCAAGAAAACAGGGCAAAGATCCAGCAGCACAGCGGTGCCTTTGATCTTTTGGTCCTCCTTTTGTACCAAGGTCTCTCTGGCCTCTTGTCTTTGTCCTGTCTTCTGTCTCCTATCTCTCTTTTCTTCATGCTCTCTCTCTCTCTAAGGGCTCCTTTTACTAAGGTGCCTTAGCATTTTTAGCGCACGCAGGATTTTAGCACGCACTAAACCCCCGCTACACAGCTAGAACGAACGCCATCTCAATGCTGGCGTTAAGGTCTAGCGCACGTGGCAATTCAGCTCATGCTATTCTGTGCGTTAAAGCCCTAATGCAGCTTTGTAAAAGGAGCCCTAAGTTTATTAAAAATTTCTTATACCACCTAATCCAAGCTTCTAGGCCAGGGGTGACAAAGTCCCTCCTCGAGGGCCGCAATCCAGTCGGGTTTTCAGGATTTCCCCAATGAATATGCATTAGATCTATTAGCATACAATGAAAGCAGTGTATGCAAATAGATCTCATGCATATTCATTGGGGAAATCCTGAAAACCCGACTGGATTGCGGCCCTCGAGGAAGGACTTTGACACCCCTGTTCTAGGCGGTGTATATTGTTAATTTTAACTATGATTCGTGTATTTTATTCCAGATACAGGCGGCACTGGGTGTTAACTGTATGACAAAACAGTACATGGATGTATGTAAACAAGAGGAAGAAAAGGAAGAACTACAATCTTAAAAGAAAAGAACATAAAAGGGAAAAAAACCTGTTTCCTCCATTTCCTATTGAATTACTTCTGTGCCTCGATTCTCTCTGGCCTCTTCTTCCTCTCTCTCCCACACCTCTGCTTTCTCTATGCCCTCTAAGCCACACTTTTATCAACTCCTTCTGCTCCTGCAATGGGAATGGGACATTTCAATGCAGTCTTTTCAGCGCGGCCATTTCATTGCAGGCCGTTTCATTGTGCTGAGTCAGCCCCCACCGAGCTCCCTGAATGGGCAGCTCGCAAGGAGTCCAACAGATGTTGTCCCAAGTTGGCCCCATTGTAATGAGTCACCCCTCCCACCCAGCTCACCTGAGGAACTGAGGAGTCTGACAGATGCTGTCTCAGATATTATTATCGAGGGGATGAGGGGAGCACTTCCGGCTGCAGCAGGAGGCTTCAAATAACTTTGCTGAAGCACCAGTGGGGGCGAATGGGGGCATTGCCCCCATCTCTTTCACCAGTCCAATTAGGCATGAAGCACCATTGGGGTTGGGGGGGGGGCAATGAGGCCTATCCTGGAAGCCATCTTTCAACTGTTTAATTGCGACAATCACCAATGGGAGAGGGGGATAAGCCTCTTTTACCACAATATTTCTCCAATGGAATGGCAGCTTCAGCAAGGTAAGCCCTTGCCAGCAATGGAACAGCCATAGTGAAATGGCCATGCTGAACCAGCCATAATGAAAGGGCCATGATGAAACAGCTGCACTGAATTGTCCTAGACCAGTGGTTCCCAACCCCATCCTGGAGGACCACCAGGCCAGTCGGGTTTTGGGGATAACCCTAATGAATATGCATGGAGCAGATTTGCATGCCTGTCACCTCCATGATATGCAAATCTCTGTCATGTATATTCATTATGGCTATCCCCAAAACCCGACTGGCCTGGTGGTCCTCCAGGACAGGGTTGGGAACCACTGTCCTAGACCCTCCAGGAGCTACATCTGAAAATCTACAATGTGTCCCATTAGCTGGCCCTCTGAAACAGTGTACATGCTATAAAGTTAACACAAGTTTCAAGTTTTCAAGTTTTATTAGGATTTTATATACTGCCTATCAAGGTTATCTAAGCGGTTTTATAATCAGGTACTCAAGCCTAGTCTGAGGCATATATTAAAATTTTGGCCTTTGTGAGGTGGGATAAAATCTGACATTCTTTCCTTCATAGGTACTAAGGTCTTCAGGGAGTAGATTACTGTGCATGCAAGATCCCTGGGACTGTTCCAAGTGCATGCTAAATGACCTTTGCATATTAACCTTTAGTGTATAGGTCCATTTGTGTACCATCAATACCATTTTTATTAATGGATTTTTTTTTTTTATCATTCCCAGACTTAATTTGTGCATATTTTATATTCGTTCTTAGTGATACATTTAGCTCTTGACAGGCAGTGAGAATCGGCAGAGACTAATGAGTCATTTCATTTGACACGTTTGCAGTTATATAATCCTTCTTGTTATATTCCATAGTATCGGCAATTTTAGGAACGGTTGACTGTTAACCCAAGAGTACGTCTTCAGCAGGAACAGTATCCGTGCACCATAAACTCTTGCTGTCTTTGTCAGAATAAGACATGGTCTAATGAGTTTGGAAAATGACATTTAAGATTCTGTTTTGCCAATTAGAACTTCTGCTATAGGAGTTTTGAAGGACATCACCATGCCTAATTGTAGGATCCAACATATTATTGAGTTGTTATTCTCAATTCACACTCTTCAGATCTCCTAGCCTTCACTTGCAAAGTATATGGACTAAGTATAAAGGAAAAAAATGAAGCCATAATCTTGGTATAAAATTTTCACATGCATGGAAGTGAAAGTTGCTTGATGCATATTTAGGGCTATATATGCAGCTCATGGTGGTCAGCATTTTTTTTAAAAGCAGAATTGAACCCAGATATACAATGCTGAGCCATATCCAAGCTTTAGCACTGAATATTGAGGTAGGCATGGCACCCAGAAGATAATCAGGCACTGGCTGATATTCAGACTGGTGCCTATTTGGGATCCTTTACTAAGGGCTCCTTTTACAAAAGCCGCGCTAGGGCTTTAACGAGCGGAATTGCACGCACTAAATTGCCGCACCCACTAGCCGCTACCGCCTCCTTAGGAGCAGGCAGTGGATTTCTGGCTAGCGCGCGCTAATCCGGTACATGCATTAAAACCGTTAGTGCGACTTTGTAAAAGGAGTCCTAAATGGCATTAAACCCTAAAGTGAGACTTGTGTTTTGTATAATATTTATTAACAATCAATCACCTTAGGCTCTCTTTTACAAAGGTGCGCTAAGTGTTATAGCGTGGATTTAACGCCCGCTAAATCAATGTGTACGCTAACCATTAAAGCGTCCATAGGATAACATGCATGTGTTAGCATTTAGCGTGCACTAATATTTGTCGTATGCTAAAAAGCATAGCGCACCTTAGTAAAAGAGGGGATTAGTGGGTGTTTTTTTTTATTACATTTATGTATTCATTATATTTTATTTGTACTATAATATGAATATGTTCCTCTATATATTCTTTTTTTTTAATAACTGGTTATTCAAGAGACAAAATACATTTTTCAATACATAATAAGTACCAAACAACCAACAAAGAGAACCATGAATACATATAGAGTCCGGACCTGTGTTATAATCTTTAGTTTCTATTGTTCATAGTTGAAGAGATGGAAAGAAGATAGTTAAAGTGATCAGTTATTTGTCTCTTGATCACTTTCTATTCCAGTGCTGAGTTGAGAATGACACGGTGACAAAATTCATTACCGTTCCTGTCCCCACGGATAACCGCGGGAAATAATCCCATGTCATTTTCTAGTGTTTGTTTCAATCTCAATCCTTCTACACCAGCATTCTTCAAAGCAAAGCTTGTGGGTCAGTGGTTGTGCCCAATTATACTCTGATTCTTATGGGAGCCAAGGATAATGAAGCCATTGTGACATCACTGATGTGATTGGCTCTTAGGCACTGGTGGAATGAGGCATTATGACATCACAATATCTGCTCTGGATACCAGAGACTGTCATTCTGTAGTGTCTGTTTCAACCTCAGTCCTTCTACACCAGCATTCTTCAAAGCAAAGCTTGCGGGTCAGTGGTTGTGCCCAATTATACTCTGATTCTTTCCTCTCTCCTTAAAGAATGACATGAAGATGGTTTCCTGCGGTTATCCGCAGGGACGGGAACGGTGATGAATTTTGTCACCGTGTCATTCTCTAGTATGTCTGTGGTTCTCACCTCTGTGGCAAGAATTTGATATTCAGAAATTAGTAGGAAAAAATGTTAAAAATGACATCCCACAATCTTTCAGCATTTTCTAAAGGGTCCAGCTCTGAGCCACCAATTGACTGGTCTTTTTCAAGTGGCATTTTAATCGAAAGGTCATTGTATTTCTAAATTTAGTTGAATCTTGGTTTATGATGGTTTAACAGTTGTTCTAAGTTTTGATAAATGTCTGCCCTGTATATTGGCATCACTTAAACTTAGAACAACTATTAAACCACCCTAGAGTCGGAAAAATAAAGACTAAACCAGGATTCAGCTAAATTTAGTAATGAGGTTTTACATTTAGCTAAAAGTTGCTTAAACAAGACCAGTCAATTGCTGGTGGCTCAAAATTGAATCCTTAGCAAATACTAAAAGACTGTGAGATGTAATTTTTAACTTTACTAACCCCCCCCCCCCTTTACTAATCTCTAAATCTTAAACTCCTGCCGCAGAGGTGAGAACCACAGCTATCTTGTCCCCATTGGTAAGTTATTATCATAGGAGCCAACTTTTCAAAAACTTTTCACTCAGCTGCCTCTCACTTTCTCTCTTTGCTTATCTCCCCCTGTGTCATCTCTAACCCCCCACCCCCCCGTGAGCTCCACTCAGTTGGTAACAAAAATCTCATGCACGAATACAGGATGTCCGGAGCGGTACTTGGAGATATCTCCCAGGAAAGAGACTTGGGAGTTATGATCGACAAGTCAATGAAGCCGTCCACGCAATGTGCGGCGATGGCAAAAAGAATGCTAGGAATGATAAAGAAGGGGATCACGAACAGATCGGAGAAGGTTATCATGCCACTGTACCGGACCATGGTGCGCCCTCACCTGGAGTACTGCGCCCAGTACTAGTCGTCGTACATGAAGAAGGAAACAGTACTACTCAAAAGGGTCCAGAGAAGAGCGACTAAGATGGTTAAGGGGCTGGAGGAGTTGCCGTACAGTGAGAGATTGGAGATACTGGGCCTCTTCTCCCTTGAAAAGAGGAGACAGAGAGGACATGATCGAAACATTCAAGGTACTGAAGGGAATAGACTTAGTAGATAAGGACAGGTTGCTCACCCTCTCCAAGGTAGGGAGAACGAGAGGGCACTCTCTAAAATTGAAAGGGGATAGATTCTGTACGAATATAAGGAAGTTCTTCATCACCCAGAGAGTGGTAGAAAACTGGAACGCTCTTCCGGAGTCGGTCATAGGGGAAAACACCCTCCAGGTATTCAAGCCAAAGTTAGACAACTTCCTGCTGAACCAGAATGTACTCAGGTAGGGCTAGTCTCAGTTAGGGCGCTGGTCTTTGACCAGAGTTCCGCCACGTGAGCGGACTGCTGGGCACGATGGACCACTGGTCTGACCCAGCAGCAGCAATTCTTTTTTTTTTTTTTTCTTTAATTCTTTATTTGATCATTCATTACAATAACAAATATTCACAAATATCCACTAAATTCTGTATGTAAAATACAACTTAACATATAAAGGAAATCAATCAACAATGATATAGTCCACATTATAATGGTCACCATTATCAATTAGAAACTTAAATCCATCAATCTTTTAACATCGCAGGCAGTAATTGGCCAATCTATATAAATCATACACCTCCTCCAATATATATATATATAAAGTTATTAATAATAGAAATTAAGCTTTCAGCAAAGGTTTTCCTTTAATAAAGTCTTCTAATTGGACTGGTTAAAAAAAATGTACTTATCACTTCCATACGAGACTAAGCACTTGCATGGGAATTTCAGAAAGAAGGTAGCTCCAGTTGCCACCAACTTAGGTTTTAGCTGGAGGAATTGCTTCCTTTTAAACTTTGTATGCCTAGAGACATCTGGAAAAATTGTCACACGGCCACAAAACAGGTCTGTTTTTTCAAGAAATATAATTTCAGAATAGCCTGTTTTTCTGTTTTGAAGACCACTATTAAAGTTGCTCGTTTATCAATTATGTCCTTAGAGGATTCAAGGAACTGTGATACATTCAAACTGTCATTTCACCCTCTTCAAGTATTTCTTTAGACACTCTTGGAATGTAATAGCCCAGCAGCGGCAATTCTTATGTTCTTAAGTCCCTCCTATCTGTGCCCTTCTCTTCAACTGCCAATTCCAGGCTCTGTCCCTTCTACCTTGCTGCGCCGTATGCTTGGAACAAGCTGCCCGAATCCCTACAGCAGGCTCCGTCTCTGGCAGTGTTCATGGCCCAGTTAAAAGCCCACCTCTTTGAGAGTGCTTTTGACTCCTAACTCCTATCACCTTGGGTTCTGCATTCTCAACCCTAGATGTCATGTCTGTCTGTCCAAGTTAGATTGTAAGCTCTTCTGAGAAGGGACCATCTATAAATGTCAAAATGTATAGCGCTGTGTACACCTTTCAGTGCTATATAAGTGATAAGTAGTAGCAGTAGTATTGGGGGAGCTAAACCCAATGAAAGTTATCCCATCCCTGGACACAGTCATGGAGTTTGCTCAATATTGGGGGTGCTCAGGTACCCAGAGCATCCACAGAGCTGGCTCCTATGCTTAGTATTTCCTTTGGCTATAAGTCATTTATAGTGACTAAATTGACAGGAATAGTGTGTCCTGCAAATAATGAACCCCGGCTATATACCATTGACTAACCTTATTGCGAAGGTGAATGGCAGGATTTCACTAATCCTTAACAGTATTCGCACAGTACAACAGCATTGCATCAACGCCACTGTTTACCAATCAAATGTGAAAATGTGGTGATGGCAAAAGCGGCAAGTAAATGAGCGGGCAAGATGTGGCATTGTCCTGTCCCCACCTTCTGAAAATGCTTCCGGGAGAGGAAAGCAGAGACGCTCCATTTGAATGCTAAAGAAAACCAGGTACGGCCACATCAACAAAATGATATTTTCCTTTGGGAACAGCTAGTCCCACAGAGTCACGGTGCTGTGCTGATTGTGCTCTTCAACACGGCCCTCCTGTCACAGCAGAAAGCACAAAACAGCACAAATAAACTGTAGGCTTTTGTATTTCATGAATGGAAAAAAAAGCAAAAGAAGTCTTTGAGCACCCGACCGAGCCCCCTGCAAACCTGAGAGAATGTACGAGGGAGCACAAAAGAGGTTTTTGTTGTTTTGTTTTGTTTTTAATTGTGCTGAAAAGAGCTATATCTACTGAATATACTCGCTAATACTGCATTTATTTCCAGGTCCTCGGCACCACAGAAACCGCTCTCAGAGTCCTACCTGCCTATTTAGAATCTCACACTGGAAACCCAAGTAGGCCACGCAGTGACACTATTTTCAAGCGTGCATTCATTTTAAGGCCAAAATGATAAACTCAGCTTCATTGATTCTAAATAAAGACATGTCTAGAGCTAGAAGCTACTCCGCAATCCCTCATGAGTGCTCACTGCTCAAGCTGGTTTCATTACAAGGGTTAAGAGGTAATTTTATAATTGCATGCATGCATAAAAAGTATACATTTGGGTTTTCTCTGTGGACTCAACTGGATTTTCAAGTGTATACATGCTTTGAATATTATCCTAGTGAAATCACACACACACTTTCAGGGTTATGTATATTTACATAAATTTGGCAAAGTATGTATAAAAGTGCCCGCTTGTACTGAACTCACTGCCTCTATTCAGTCTTCTAGGTAAACTCAATCTATAAGGAGGCAAAATAATACGAATGCCTGCACATAGGATTGGAGATGGTGTTGGTGTGGGTGTGTCTGTGTATGTGAGAGACGTGTTGGAACCTTGCGGTTGTGTATGTCCAGATTAGGCTTTAAGAAACAATTTAAAACATAGTTGTTTGTCAATGCATTTATATGATGAGATTTGACTGAGGTTGAGAGGTGTGGCTTGTGATGGGTCAAGGATCTGGTTTATGTTCTCTGATGTTATACTAAAGTTATGTATGATTTGCCTTTATAATCACTACGTCTGTATTGTCAAATTTTATGCATGTTTTTTTTTGTGTGAACCGCTTAGGCTATATGTGGTACATAAACTTTTTAAATAAATATGCACTTCATGCCAACTTTCCTGGCCCTGAAATGTGATAGCCTGTAGTTTGCAGGTGAGTGTTCACATGGGTGGAGTTTAGGTGGAGTGTGGGCGGGGCCTACATTTGCATGTGTACAGTACAGAAGCCTAAAATCTAAGCACATTCTTTTATACCATCTCTATTCTGATGCAAATGATTGTACCATGAATATGGGCACATTCTTGGCATGTAATACCAGCATTCAATAAAGAAAAATAAGCACTGCACTCCATTAAAAAAAAAACACTACATGGAAATTGTTAGTATTTTAAATAGGAAATGCCTATAAGACACGATGCATTAAATAAATTAAGGCACTTATTTTAAAAGCATCCTTGTAATTAAATGGCAACATTTAAATATCTGGAGAGGTCCAGTGGTAGCTGTCGAAGCACCTGTAAATCCCTATATCTAGGCCCCCATGACTACCCCTTCCATATTGTCCCAGGATCCCAACAATCTCCTGCCTTTCCAGGACCACTTCCCTGATGCAATCCACTGACAGCAAGCCCTTTCAACCATAGCACTGGCTCACTCATCCTATGTATTCTGATGGTAGCCTCCCAAGAATCCTCCCCTTTCAAGGCAAGCCCCTCTCTGCCCCTATGTGTGGGCATGTGCCCACCACCAGGGCTGTGGAGTCAGAGTCGGAAGGTTTTGTGCAGTGGCGTACCTAGCGTATGTGACACCCGGGGCCCATCAATTTTTGACACACACACCCATCTGTATGCAAAACATGATTTTTAGTAAAAATCCACACGTCGCACAACAAAAGTGTACCTAGGAAAAGGCAGCATCTTGCATACATCAATACACCCATTGTAAAATGGAACAAGCCAGATTAGTACAGATCAAACCTGCACAGTCAATCCTAACAGAAAACCATGTTTTTCGAATACACAGAAAACACCTTTGCCTAGCATGGAATATGTAATAACATGTAACTACCATGTAACTACCCCCGCCCCCCCCCCCTTTACAAAACTCCCCGCCTTGTACTTAAAAACAAAACACTTAGGGCTAGATTCACTAAGACAACCGATCAAGTTCCGACTACTTAGCGACCCCTTTGCGACCCGTTTTCCCTCCGACCCAATTCACTAACCTCTGTCCCGATCATCCTCCGATCCGCGCATACAATTGAGGAGGGGAACAACATTCAAATGTAGGCAGACAATGATTCACTAAAAAAAAAATGAGGGATACCGACTAGGCTGACCGATCCAAAAATAAGCAACCGCTGAGGACCAGTCGCTCAGGTCCTTTCCGACTGCTCTGCCTTCTGCCACTCTGCTCTCTGCCCTCCTTCTCTGTTCTCTGCTCTCTGCCCTGATCTGCTCTCTGTCTCCCCGACTCTCTCTCTGCCTCCCCGGCTCTGGAGTTACGAGTAAATGCCGCACAGCACTGCCCTGGCCTTCCCTAGAAGCAGAGAGGGGGCATTACAGCACAGCATCACACACTAACTTAGTAATGCAAGATTAGCACATGAGCCCTTAGGCTAAGGATGTCGAAGTCCCTCCTTGAGGGCCGCAATCCAGCCGAGTTTTCAGGATTTCCCCAATGAATATGCATGAGATCTATTAGCATACAATGAAAGCAGTGCATGCAAACAGATCTCATGCATATTCATTGGGGAAATCTTGAAAACCTGACTGAATTGCGGCCCTCGAGGAGGGACTTCGACATCCCTGCCTTAGGCCCTGATTTAATAAAAGGCATCTATTGGTAGGTGCCTAGAATGGGGCACCTACCTAGTTAGGAGCCTAACTTTTTTTTTAATTGGTTAATTGGCGCTGATAACTGAAAGTGCCATTAAAAAACAATTAAAAACAATTTTATAAAAATTAATTAGCCGGTAGGTGCCTACCACCTCACAGTAGGTATCTATACCAAAGGTGCCTACCTGAAAAGTAGGTGTGGTTAGGGGCAGAGTTTGAGCATAGATTGAGTTAGGTGCTGGTAGGCATCTGTGTTAGGCACTGGTATATTAGACCAGGACAACCCTTGCTTAACCCTTTAATTGGCAGATGGTGAAACAGCTGCTGTAGGTAACTTGATGTTGAACAAGAGCAACAGTGCCAAGTAACAGGCATTTGGAGATGCAGATTAGAGAATGACATGGGGGAAAAATCTGTCCCCATCACTGCCCCGTCCCCGGGCCACCATTCCCTTCACTGCCACGTCCCCACCGTCCACTTCACCGTCCCGTCCCCGCAGCATCCACCCTTCCCTCTCGCCACCTCACTGCCCTTCAGCGGCCCGAGAATCTCCCTCCCTCCCCCTTAACTTTGCAGTGCTTTAGTAAAGAAACTTACTGAAGCCAGCAAAGCCTGCCTGCCTGCAGTCGTGTGTGTGTGTGTGCGGAAGCTTCTCCTCTGACGTAATCAGAAGTTGCATCAAAGTAGAAGCTTCTGCCCACACACACGCGACTGCAGGCAGGCAGGCTTCGCTGGCTTCAGTAAGTTTCTATACTAAAGCGTCGCAAAGGTAGGGGGGTGGGAGGGAGATAGATTTGGCCGGTGGGAGGGAGGGGGACCATTTGCAATCAGTGACCACGCCCCTTCCTCCCTTAACTGCGGGGATAAGGCTCTTCACCGCTGCACGGGGATGGCCTTGTCCCCATGCCCGCAGTGAGCACTTTTTCCCCCCACACCGTTTCAGCGGGTTACCCGCGGGTAACTGCCACTGTGTCATTCTCTAATGCAGATCTCCCAAAAGAGCCATAGAAGACACATGTTGCTTCTGAGCAACAATGCAAAATAAAGGGTTAATATACAGGCACCTAACATTATGATGCCACCAGTGTCTAAGCTGATTTGGGCACCATTAGGTGTGATTCTACAAATGGTACCTAACTTTGACATGCGATAGATGGCACATTGCTAGGTGCCTACCATGTTAGATGCTGTTTACAGAATCTGGCCCTTACTGCCTATAAAACAGGCGATGATAAGGGCTCGAGCACTAATTTGTGATAATGACAACACGGTTTGATTTTAAAAAAAAAAAAAAGGGGGGATAGATTTCCATTTTGATTAAATATCTGTATCTATGATTTATTTATCATAATCCTCCCCCAAAAGAAAAAAAAAATAGGAATCGCAGGAAACTGCTTCCCCTTCAATATAAATCGTAGATTTGTTTTGCTTTTTGCTAGCTTGGTTTTGGGCACCACAACCCATACTCCTGTTACTTCCAGTAAAAAAATTCAGCATCATTAAAGTGGTGAGGAAGTTCAGTCACAAGCAATCTTGTTGCATTCGGCAATCCCTTCTTTGGGATTCAAATTTGTAATTAGTATTACATGCACTCCAGCCTTCAGACTGAGTTGGTCATGTCATTCCTGTCTAGGTCTTCTCATTTATAAACTCAATCATGAAATCAGTTCTTGTCTCTGTCTCTGCTCATGATTCAATCAACACGTCTAGGCATTCTTAGTTTTCCTTTAACAAGCCCCCAAAAGTGTAAAATAACCTTTCAAGAGAATACACATGGAAACGGTTTCTCCTTTATCAATATCAGTTTCTGTTTCATGCATCACTGCTGCAAGAATGATTTTCGGGACGTGAAAGATGTTTTAGCTTCGCCAGCAAAACTGAAACCCGTCACTAAATCTCAATATTTCTATGATTGTTTCATAAGGAAACTCAGCATGATAAAATGGCAAACTAGTAAATACAGAGTGGCTTTATATTTACAAGCAGAAATTCTGGACAGTTTTTAATTGTTTATTATTTATCAGTGGTGTACCTAGCATATGTGACACCCGGGGCCCATCATTTCTTGACACACCCCCATCTGTACAGAAAACATGATTTTTAATAACAAGCCACACGTCACACATGAGTACCTAGGAAAAGGCAGCATCTTACATACTGCACTGAGCAGTACAACATCAATACACCCACTGTAAAACTAAACAAGCCAGACTAGTACAGATCAAACCTGTAGTCAAGCCTAACAAAAAACCATTTCTTTTGAACACACAGAACACAGAAAACACCTTCACCTAGTATGGAATATGTAATCACAAACTAACCCCTTCCTCTTTTATAAAACTGTAGTGTGGATTTTAGCCACAGTGGTAACAGCTCTGACGCTCATAGAATTCTGAGCATCAGAGCTGCTACCACCACGGCTGTCGCTAAAAAACGCTCCACAGTTTTGTAAAAGGGGGGATAAAATAGAAATACATAGACAAAGGTTAAATTGAACCAGTAAGAAGCTGGACTCTGCATACAATGCAACACCACAGAAACAGTGACACATGTCTCCTAAAGCACAGTTCTTCAACCGCCGGTCCGCTGACCGGTGTCAGTCCGCAGAAAATTTCTGCCGGTCCGCGCAGGGCCGGCGAGATCCAGTCGGCAGTTAAATTTCCTGCCGACTGCGGTTCCTCCCGACTAATGTTCCTCCCAGCCTCAGGCGATCAAGACAGGCTGCCAACGTCGGGGCTTTCCCTCTCTGAGTCTCACCTGTTAGGAAACAGGAAGTTGAAACAAAATAGGCGGGACTCAGAGAGTGAAGGTCCCGATGTCGGCAGCCTGTCTTGATCTCTGCCCCTGTCGAGTTGCTGAAGAGGGCCGCGGGGAAGTCGCGAGTAGAATGGAGAGAGCTGCAAATACAGGTGCAAGTGGAGAGAGATGGTCAGCGTGTGCGAGCAAGATCATGGGGAGCCTTCACAGTGGCTGTCTCCCCTCCCACCAGCTCTCCTACTTGCCAGGGCAGTGATTTACCGGCAACTTCCTGCAGGCAAGTACTGAGAGCTGCTGGAAGGGGAGGAAGCCACTGTAGGAGGCTGGGATGCTGCTGGATAAAGGGAGAGCTGTTACTGGACTTGGAGAGAATTAGAAGGAGAGATGCTGCTGGGAGGGGAGGAGGGAAAGGGATGGGAAGAGAGTTAATGTTGGATAGAGGGAAGAGGGAAGGGAGAAGAAGGAGAGATGCTGCTGGGAGGGGAGGAGGGAAAGGGATGGGAAGAGAGTTAATTTTGGATAGAGGGAGGAGGGAAGGGAGAAGGGAAAAAAAGGAAGGAAACAGCTGGCAGGGAGATTACAGGAGGGGAAGGGGGTCAGGGTGGAATGGAGAGATCAGATGAGGGAAAGGGAAGAGAGAGGAATGAGAAAGTAGAGAGACATTGATGCTGGAAAGGGGGTCAGCAGAGAAATGAGAGAGGGATAAAGATGCTAGATCTGGTGTAGGAGAGATAAAAATGAAGAAGGCAGTGAAGCTGGAATGAATGATGTAAAAAGGAGAGAGGAGGAACAGGCTGGATGGGCAGGGAAGAGGGGCATAGAAAGAAATCAGATACATATGGAAGGGGGAGAGGGCAGACATTGGATGGAACTGGCAGATGCTGGAAGGAAAAGAGTGAAAAGAAGATGAAAGCAGAAACCAGAGACAACAAAAGGTAGAAAAAAATAATTTTATTTCTATTTTGTCATTAGAATATATCAGATTTGAAATATATATCCTGCTAGAGACATAACTGGAGACTGCAGTATTCTGTTATTATAGAATGCTACATAGAAATATCATGCTAACTTGGCTTGTTCAGTTTTCTTGATAGTAGAGGGAATATATGTGAAGGGGAGGGGAGACAGGGGTTTTGTTGGTCCGTGCTCTGTATATTTGTATTTATAAAATCACAATTGTTCAGAATATTGTTTCTTTTTATACTTTAATAAAATACGTTCAATATAAAATCATAATTGCGGCTTGTGCAGATGGGATCAGATGGTTTGCGGGGACCGAGCTCGCGGAGATGAGGCGTAAATGGGGTTTATAAATTTTAGTCCTAGTAGTTTGCCGGTCCACAAAATAATTCTTTTATTTCTGCCGGTCCACGGGTGTAAAAAGGTTGAAGAACACTGTCCTAAAGCAACAAATAAATAGAAAATTTTTTCTACCTTTGTCTTCTTTGGTTTCTGCTTTCCTCATCTTCTTGTAACTCTCTTCCTTCCATCCACTGTCTGCCATCTCTCTTCCCCTATATGGCATCTTCTCTCCTTCTATGCCCCTTCTAGAAACTGTATGCCTCTCCCTTCCATCTCTCCTTTCACCCCCATTGGTCTGGCATCTCTCTCCTCTTCCACACCTCTCCTCTGCAATCCCTTTCCCTTTTTTCCCTCATTTTCATTTTCAATTTATTTTCTGCATCTGTCTAGATTACGTTCTTACTACCCTCTCATCAATGTCCTTTTTTACTGTCTACCTAAAGCTTGCCACTTCTTTCCCTCACCCCTTACAGTATCTAACTCTATCCTCATCCCTCAATCCAGCATGTACCCTTTTTTCTTTCTCCTCCCCACTTCCTTCCAGCTTCTGCTCCCCCTCTCTCTCACACTTCCATTCAGTGGCTGTCCCTCCTCTCCCCCACACTTCCATTCAGTGTCTGTCCCTCTCTCTACCCCTTTCATCTACTGTTCACCTTCTGTCTCGCCCCTTCCAGTCACTGCCCTCTTTGCCCTTTCCATCCAATGTCCGCCTTCTCTCTCTTCCATACAACATCGTCCTTCTTTCTATGCTCCTTTCATAACTATCTATCCTGTGCCCCTTCTCTCCTTTGTACATGATTGATTTCAGCTCTGCCACCTCTCCATTTTTTTCTCTCTGTCACCAACCCATCCCCTATGCTCTGGCATCTCTCTCTTCTCCTTTCTTTCCTTCGCACCCCACATTTTGGTATCTGTCCTTCCCTGATTCTCTGGCATTTCTCTCCTTTCCTTCCATCTTTCCCTCCCCCTCCATGCTCTGAGATCTCCCCCTACCTTTTCCCTTAGTCTGGCATACCTTCCTCCTTCCCTCCAAGCCCTGGCATCTCCTTTCATTCCCTCCCTCATATTCCTTCTCCCTCCAGCTGGGTACAGCAACATTCTCCCCTGCAGCTCTGGACTTCCCCACACCTGCTCTCCCCAAATTGCCAATGGTTCGGTTACTCTTCTTTCTTCCTCCCCCCCCCCCCCCCCACGCGGGATCCTGCGGCACCATCAGCTCTTAGTCCCTCTAATGCCAGCCCTGCAGCTCCGGACTTCCCTACACCTGCTCACCCCCCCCCCCCCCGATCGCTATTATTTTAAGTGTTATGGCAGCCGTGGCGCTGTATCCATCGGAGACTTCTAACCTCGGCCTGCCCTGGAACTCTTCCTGCAACAGCAACTTCCTGTTCCCGCCTAGCGGGCAGTGGCTGCAGGAAGAGTTCCAGGGCTGGCCGAGGTTAGAAGTCTCCTCCGATGGATACAGTGCCGCAGCTGCCATAACATTTAAAATAATAGCGATCGGGGGGAGGGGGGGAGCAGATGTGGGGAAGTCCAGAGCTGCAGGGCCGGCGTTAGAGGCAGTGAGAACAGCCAGCTGTGCACCCCCCAAGGCGTGCACCTGGGGTGGACCGCCTCCCACACCCCTTGGTACGCCACTTATTTATATAGCCTGTGACTATATTGAAGATATGAATACAGATGAGAAAAAATTTCTTGTGTTTTGCTGAGTATTTACTGTATGGGCTCCTTTTACTTAGCTGCGTTAGGACATTAACGTGCAGAATAGCCACGTAGCACAGGTTTAGCGTGCGCTAAAAACGCTAACGCAGCTTAGTAAAAGGAGCCCTATGTCTCTTCACCCCTAAATTATATACATATCACTCGATGGTGCGTAGTGAAGAACAGCAAGGGGAGAGTGGACACGCCAGAGGAGTGAGAATCTACTGCTAGGAAGGGGACCTATCATGAGGATCATCTGCTGCTCCTTTCCTTCAATCCACTCTGCTAGAGGCCGGCCAGCTGTACTTCCCTGTGCCGTGGGATATTTTTATCCCCGCTCACTGAGTGACATCACTCAGTGGCATGCGGTGAAGAACGGCAGGGGGCGCAGGAGGATCTGGAGGAGGAGCGCCCCATTGTCACATAAGAACATAAGTAATGCCTCTGCTGGGTCAGTCCAGAAGTCCATCATGCCCAGCAGTCTGCTCTTGCGGAAGCCCATCAGGTCCAGGACCTGTATAGTAATCCTCTATCTATACCCTTCTATCCCCTTTTCCTTCAGGAAATCATCCAATCCCTTCTTGAACCCCAAAACCGTACTCTGTCCTATCACGCCCTCTGGAAGCGCATTCCAAGTGTCCACCACCCTCTGGGTGAAGAAGAACTTCCTAGCATTGGTTCTGAATCTGTCCCATTTTAATTTTTCCGAATGCCCTCTCATTTTTGAGTTTTCACGCTGACAAGAGTGTGACCAAGGAGCAGTTGTGCTCCTTAGGGCGCTCCTTTAGAAGGATTTTGAGAAGAGGGGAATAGTAGGCAATATTGCACTGTTTTGTAGCATTCTTGGTATAACTGAATTACCATGGCAGCTATTGAAGCTCATATGAGACAAGGTAGATATGGAAGCTTATCGACTGTGAGGAAGTTGAAGGATAGAAGAGGATGGGATACGTTAGTGTTGGAGTATGGACCAATTTCTTCTAGTATAGAATTGCATGAGACCTGCTTAAAATATGAGCCTTGATCAATATAATTCCCTCTCGTTATTTCCTTTTTTTCGTTCTCTTTCTTATACTGATTGTAGTTCCTCCTCCTACTTTCCTCTTGTTTGGAGTGTGTCAGTGTTTTCCCCAATAAATTGCTTGTTTCCCCCATTTTTACTGTTCGTCGCTTTGAAATTTCTGAAAAAGCGATTTTATCAAATTTTAAATAAAACTTGAAATTTGAGCTTATAGAATACATGTTCGGTGGAACAACAAGGCTGTTCTTACGTAGGCATAATATTTTACAGGAAGGATGTTTTTATGTTTTTTTGTGTGTGACCGAGTCTTGGCTGCATGTATTTGTCAGAGTGTGAAACAGTGTTGTCCGAGTGGGAAGGTGTTTTCAGAAAGTGAAGGGGGATAATTGTGTTTCTTTAAAAAAGAATTATTTTTACAGTTGGAAGAGGTTAATTTTGAGAATAATAATTTAGGCCCAGATGCACTAAAGCTAACAGCTTTAGTGATGATCGTATTTGCTGAACCGATGCAGAAAACGGCTCACCGCCTGGTTTTCTGCACGATCGCTCATTCCCCAATCCGTCCATGCAAATAAACTGATTAATATTAAAATGCCATGTAAACTAGTAAAGCGATTGATACTTTAATATGACTTCCCAATGCACTAAATAAAGTGATCACTTTTAGTGATCCAAAAAAGTGCCTGTTCAAGACCAGTTGCATACCTGTTTAAACTTTTTATTTTTTTTTAAATGGGCACAGATGCTGTGTATGTTACGTATGCACAATAACTGCCCCATTAGAAAAAAAGAAAAAAGCCTTAGACTCCTCCTTATGTCCCGGGGAGGGGCCTTAGGCATCTGAGCCAATCAGGGCCTTAGGCCTCTCCCTGTGCATCACATGATGCACCGGGGAGGGAAACATCTGCCATTTTGAAGTGGTAGGCCTACGAGCAGGACAGACTGTGCTATCCCAGTATTAGTTATCTTTTCAGCTTCATGACTTTTTGGTTATGGCAGCTCAGGCCTATACCCCACTCTAACTACTTCACTTATTTATTTAGATTTTTATCCCGACCTCCCAGTAGCTCAGAACGGTTTACAAGTAAACATTCACAATGGAGTGAATTGGACATACAAGATTATATAGTAGATTTAAATACTTGGACATACAAGACTGTGCAGCAGTTTAGATATAGGGACTATACAGCAAATTAAGAACAGTAGTTTAAATATAAGTAGTTTAGTTTAGATACAAATTATTTGAGTATAGGCTGAGAGTGGACTATACAGAAATTTAGGCAGAAGATTAGAATGGAGAAAGAAGGGTAGAGGTGGGCTTTAAGGGGGTTGGGTGTAGACTGAGGGTGACCTTTAGTTGAAGAGGAGGGTCTTTACCATTTTCCGGAATGTCATTAGTGAGTTCTGTAGTCTGAGTTGAGGGGGGAGTTGGTTCCAGAGTTGGGGAATGAAGTGGCTATAGAAGCGTTTGAGGGCAGTTTCTGAGAGGAGGGACCTTCCGGGGGGAATGCATAGGCGAATCTCCATTTCTGAGCGGAGGGTGCGGGTGGGGATGTAGATGGGTAGCTTGGATTTTATGTAGGAGGGGGTGGTGGCATAAATTATTTTGTGTGCTATTGCCAGGGCCTTGAATGCACAGCGTTGGTTAATTGGGAGCCAGTGTTCAGCGCGGAGTGCTGGGGAGATGGGATCATGGTAGTTGAGGCTGTGTAGGAGGTGGATAGCTGCATTTTGGACCCGTTGGAGGCGCTTGAGATCTTTTTTGGTTATTCCATTAAAAAGGGAGTTGCAGTAATCCATTCTAGAGAAGACATATGCATGGAGGAGTTGGGCTAGGTCAGGTGTGGAGATGTAGGGTTTGATCCTTCTCAGTTGGCGGAGGTAGTAGAAGGAGGTAGAGACTACTTGGGATATGTGGGTGGATAGGGATAGGGATAGGTGGATTATGTGAGCCTTCCAAAACCCATCCAAATCCCACTATACCTACACATATAAGCGACACCTGCAGGCATAAGGGCTAATGGTGTACAGATTTTGGGTGAGTTTTGGAAGGCTCACTATACACCATAAGGGGGATATAGTGAGATGTGTACCTGGGACCCGTTATGTGAAGTTCACTGCAGTGCCCCCTATGGTGTTCGTGTGGCCAGTTTAGTACAAAAGTTGCCCCCCCCCTCCTACATCCTGATGGCTTGTTTTGTGCATTTTTTCTTGTGGACTTAAAAAAAAAAAAAAAGTTAAAAAAGGTAGATGCACTGGTAACAAGCATATCTGAGAAACTGCCATTTATGAAACAAAAAGCTACAACTTTTTTCTGTTTCAAAAATGGTCATGTTCACTACTGAATTTTTGTGCATGGATTTTGGACATCTTATCGAAAATGCTCCTCTACGTCATGCATGTATCCCTGTATATAGGTACCAACACTTACACTAGCCCCATCTTCTACGAAATGGCGCTAGCGTTTCTTTAGCACAGAGAGCCGCGCTGCTCCCGATGCTCATAGGAACTCAATGAGCACGGGCCATTCAGCGCGGTGCTCTGCGTGCTCTCTCTGCTAAAAAAACCCGCTAGCGCGGTTTCGTAGAAGAGGTATGTCTATGGCGCCAATTTTCTTTTATATATAATACGCTCAACCCACTGCTCTAGAATAACCTAGATGAAGCTGGTCCAAAGAAAATAGTGTAGATGTTAAGTAAAGATAGCTGCAGGCTGAGAGAGCAGAGTTCAGTCATATTTAACGGGGGCAATCATTAAGAACTGAGATCCGAAGTGACCCGGAGACTAGTCAGAGCTGGTACTTTATGCACACTTCCAACACAGAAAAAAAACCCAAATAAATATGTGTGCTGTATCTGAGACACCTAGCAGCGTTTACTTTCCTCCTTTGTAATTGTTTCATATTATTTTGACAAGAGGCAGATGTTAAGAATGACAGTTCATTAATGAGGGCGTTACGTGCCTCGCCTCATTGCTGCCTGTATTGATACTTCCGAGACTAAGAGGCAAATCATTTGACAAGTGCGGCAATTTCCATGACTAAATTCATTTCTGCAGCAGGAAACATTTTGAAATGTGATATGGAAAGAGATGCCATATCTGAAAAAATAATTACGCTGAGAGCAAACTCATCCTTGCTCCAGATGAAGTCCTAATTTCTATGAAACATTCATTGTCACCATCACAAATTGAATACACGAGATAGCATCATTATCATCTCTATTGGCAAATGTAATTACTTAATACATGCCTATTAGGGATGACATGCAAAATGCAATGTGCTGAGAAAAACATATTTTAATGTTACTCAGGGAAAACAGAAGGTTTGTTCTTCATGCTTAGAATGCAACAATAAGCCAAGCCCTTGGCACGGAATCTTGCACTGGATTGGCTTCCAGTCATACAGCACGTAGATTAAGAAAACCAAAGTGGGAGGTCTCTATGGTCAGAAATAGCCGCTGACCAGTTAACATAACATGACAATAGCCATAATGGGTCAGACCAATGATCCTGTTTCCACAGTGGCCAATCCAGGACACAAGTACCCAGCAGAAACCCCAAATAGTAGCAACATTCCGGAACCCAAAAAAGTATGATGATTCCATGCCGAATTTTAAAAAGTAGTGAGATTACGGAATCCCAAATAACATTCCATGCTACCAATACAAGGACATGGCTTCCTCCATGTCTGTTTCAATAGCAGACTATGGACTTTTCCTCCAGGAACTTGTCCAAACCTTTTTAAAACCCATCTATGTTAACCGCTTTTGCGGATAACTGCAAATATTTAGCCAGAGATAACCGGCTACCTGCTGCTGAATATTCATGCTTCACACCTACCACTAAACTGGTTATGTTGCATGACTTATCAAATTAGGCATAGATATTCAGCGCCAGACTAGATAAGATTAGTAGTTAAATCAGGGGGGAGTGCGTGGCGCAGTGGTTAAAGCTACAACCTCTGCCTCCTGAGGTTATGGGCTCAAACCCACACTGCTCCTTATGACCCTGGGCAAGTCACCCCCCCCCATCCTTACCCCCCGCCCCTCCCCCATTGCCACAGTTACATTAGATAGATTGTGAGCCCACCCAGACAGACATGGAAAAATGCTTGAATACCTGAATAAATTCATGTAAACTGCTCTGAGCTCCCTTGAATTGAATTGAATAAATGTAACTGCTATAGTTTAAGCAGTCAGCCATTGAATTTCAGCTTAACTGGTTAACCCCCACTTTCATAAAACCTTAGCTCAATTTTTAGCATCAGCCACTGCGGTAACAGCTCTGACACTCAGAATTCCTATGAGCGTCAGAGCCGTTACTGCTGCAGCCTGCGCTAAAAAACACACTATGTATCGGGCGATGGTGCGTCCACATCTGGAGTACTGCGTCCATTATTGGTCGCCGTACCTTAAGAAGGATATGGCGTTACTCGAGAGGGTTCAGAGGAGAGCGACACATCTGATAAAAGGGATGGAAAACATTTCATATGTTGAAAGATTGGGAAAACTGGGACTCTTTTCCCTGGAGAAGATGAGACTTAGAGGGGACGTGATAGAGACTTACAAGATCATGAAGGGCATAGAGAGAGTAGAGAGGGACAGAAAGAGAGAGAGAGAAAGGGAGACAGAGAGAAATAGAGAGAGAGAGAGAGATGGAAAGAAAGAAAGAGAGAAAGGGAGAGACACAGAAATAGAGAGAGAGAGAGAGAAAGATTGGAGAAACTGGGACTCTTTTCCCTGGAGAAGAGGAGACTTAGAGGGGATATGATAGAGACTTACAAGATCATGAAGGGCATAGAGAGAGTAGGGAGGGACAGATTCGTCAAACTTTCGGAAAAATAAAAGAACAAGAGGGCATTCGGAAAAGTTGAAAGGGGACAGATTCAAAACAATGCTAGGAAGTTCTTCTTTACCCAACGAGTGGTGGACAACTGGAATACGCTTCCAGAGGGCGTAATAGGGCAGAGTACGGTACTGGGGTTCAAGAAAGGATTGGACAATTTCCTGCTGGAAAAGGGGATAGAAGGGTATAGACAGAGGATTATTGCACAGGTCCTGGACCTGTTAGGCCACCGCGTGAGCAGACTGCTGGGCACGATGGACCTCGGGTCTGACCCAGCGGAGACATTGCTTATGTTCTTATGTTGTAAAGGGGGGGGGAGTGTTTAGCACCCAAAACAAACACATATATTCAATGCTAGTCACCAGAAATGGTCTGGCATTGAATTTCCTGGTTTAATACTGGTGGCAGTCAGCCAAACAGCTACCCACTGCCGGTCGAATATTGGGGGAGAATCTTTTTCTGATCATTTCCTTACATGGAAGTGATGCTCAGGAACCAATATGCAGCCAGTGATGGTCAACATTTGGCTGACCACTGCTGGCTTTAGTCTTGGATATTCAGCGCTGGGCCATGTCCAGGAATACGTAGATGGATAAAACCTAGCTGGTTAGATATGATATTCAACACTTAACTGGCTAAGACACACTGCATAAAGATAGGACCGTGTTTTTATACAATGTTATTTATATAATTATCCTAGCAGGTTAAGTGCTGGATATTGGCACTTAACTGCCTAATACCCCAACACACACTTTTTTTTTTACTACATTATGGTAGAGGTTTCTGTCACAGCCCGGGGTACTATTCCCGCTAAGCTGCGTTGGCCTGCGCTCGCGCACAAAATATTACATCGCAGCGCAAAGTTTCTCTTCACAGCGCACACACGCGTCGGTAAGGTAAGGGGACGCATTGGGGGGATTGCACTTCCCCACAATTGCCATGCTTCGGTTCCTCTTCTTCCTTCCTTCCTCCCCCCCCCCCCGCGGGACCCTGCGGCACCATCAACTCTTACTCCCTCTAATGTCGGCCCTGCAGCTCCAGACTTCCTCGCACCTTCTCCCCTCCCCCTTTGGATCGCTATTATTTTAAATGTTATAGCCGCGGAGCTGTATCCATCAGTGGAGATGTCTAACCTCGGCCTGCCCCGGAACTCTTACTGCAGCAGCCGCCCGTCTAGGCAGGAACAGGAAGTCACTGTTGCAGTAAGAGTTCCGGGGCAGGCCGAGGTTAGACATCTCCACTGATGGATACAGCTCCGCGGCTATAACATTTAAAATAATAGCGATCCAAAGGGGGAGGGGAGAAGGTGCGAGGAAGTCTGGAGCTGCAGGGCCGACATTAGAGGGAGTAAGAGTTGATGGTGCCGCAGGGTCCCGCGGGGGGGGGGGGGGAGGAAGGAAGGAAGAAGAGGAACCGAAGCATGGCAATTGTGGGGAAGTGCAGAGCTGCAGGGAAGAGTGTTGCGGTACCCAGCTGGAGGGAGAAGGAAGATGAGGGAGGGAATTAAAGGAGATGCCAGGGCTTGGAGCGTAGGAGGAAGGTATGCCAGTCTAAGGGAAAAGGAAGGGGGAGATGTGAGAGCATGGAGGGGGAGCGAAAGATGGAAGAAAAGGAAAGGAGAGAGATGCCAGAGAATCAGGGAAGGGGAGATACCAGACTATGAGGAGAGGTGTGGGAGAGGGAAGGCGATGAGAGAGATGCCAGACCAATGGGGTGAAAGGAGAGATGGAAGGGGGAGGCATACAGTTTCTGGAAGGGGCATAGAAGGAGAGAAGATGCCATATAGGGGAAGAGAGACGGCAGACAGTGGATGGAAGGAAGAGAGTTACAAGAAGATGAGGAAAGGAGAAACCACAGAAGACAAAGGTAGAAAAAAATTTCTATTTATTTATTGCTTTAGGAGACATGTGTCACTGTTTCTGTGAAGCATTGTATGCAGAGTCCAGCTTCTTGCTGGTTCAATTTAACCTTTGTCTATGTATTTTTATTTTATCCCCCCCTTTACAAAACTGTGAAGCGTTTTTAGCACCAGCCTTGGTGGTAGCAGCTCTGATGCTCAGAATTTTATGAGCATCAGAGCTGTTACCTCCGTAGCTAAAATCCACACTACAGTTTTGTAAAAGAGGGAGGGGTTAGTTTGTGATTACATATTCCTTACTAGGCGAAGGTGTTTTCTGTGTTCTGTGTGTTCGAAAGACATGGTTTTCTGTTAGGATTGACGGTGTAGGATTGATCTGTGCTGGTCTGGCTTGTTTAGTTTTACAATGGGTGTATTGATGTACTGCTCACTGCAATATGTAAGATGCTGCCTTTTCCTAGGTACTCATGTGTGACGTGTGGTTTGTTACTAAAAATCATGTTTTTCTTACAGATGGGGGGGGGTGCCAAAAAATGATGGGCCCCGGATGTTACATATGCTAGGTACGCCACTGTATGTAAAGATACCAGAAAGCTGGCTTAGCAAAAACTTCTAAGTTTTGAGTATTTACCCTCCCACAATCTCACGGGCACTCGTTTCAAGTTTATTGAGATTTTGATTTAAACGCAATATCAAATATTTTCAATGCGTATAACAAAAATAAATTTGGGGAAATAAATAAAACCATTTGAACCAGTGTTCCCGCTAAGCTGCGCTGGCGTGCGCTGGCGCACAAAATATTACATCGCAGCGCACACGTTTCTCGTCACAGCGCACGATCGGAAGAGGCGTACGGCAGATGGCAGGGCGGCGAGAGGAGAATCGGGCGAGTTGGCTCATAACTTGCTGGCGCCCGATATTTTTGGCTCACGGTGAAAAAAGTTTGCTCACAACACCCGCCCGCTTAGAGGGAACACTGGTACTAACCCCCTCTTTTACAAAGGTACACTAAGTTTTTTAGCGCTTGCATGTTATCCTATGGACACTTTAGTGGTTAGCGCATGCATTGATTTAGCACCCGCTAAATCCATGCTAAAACGCTTAGCACGCCTTTCCAAAGCTGCTCCGAAGCTCTTAGAATTCCTGTAAGTGTTGGTGCATTTAGTTCTCTGGGCCGCCGTAGAAACCTCTACCGCAGCTTAGTTAAAAGGGGAGTAAGTGCTGATCCTGTCTCTGGAGTGCCCACAAAGTAGCCACTTTCAGCCACTTTCAGAGGCACTATTCAGTTAAGTGCCACTGAATATGCCCATTTTGCCACAGACAAGCAATTTAAATGCCCAGGAACCATTTCTGATAGAAACCAATACAAAAGAATGCAGAGAAATACTGTAGTTACTAAAAACACTTCTTGTCATCAGAAACAAAACAGGTGGGGGGGGCGCTAGTGAGCCCGATGGGATAGGTCGTCCTCTGCGTGAGCTCCGGCAACTCAGTCCCAATAACCACTCGAAAAGAACATCTTTATTTTAAAAAATTAAACCTTCGAGGGGCTGAAACAGCACTGGTATGGCTTCTAGCAAATCCAGTAAAAGAAAGAGCACCGAGCCCTCCTCACCGCTGAAACCCGATCCCTCTAAGTCCGAAGATGCTGCTACGGCGGCCATTTTGGGGGAGCTCCGTTCCATCAGAGAACTTCTAATAGACGCTAAACAAGATATCGCTGATTTGAAATCGGACATCGCAGCGGTAAGAGCAGACCTCACTGCAGCACAGACCCGCGTGGATAATATCGACGCTAGAACGACTGCGGCCGAAACGTCTATTAAAAAGCTGATCAAACAGTCCACGCGCTTGGCAGCCCTAGAACGTGCCCTTGAAGACGCGGATAACCGCGCACGGCGATCCAGCTTCCGATTACTTGGTCTTCCGGACGGGAGAGAAGCTTGCGACCTCGTGGAGTTCCTTGCTGTCCTGCTACCTCAAATATTAAAAATGAGTGATGACACTAAACTGGACTTTGACTGTGCCTTTCGGCTGCCACAACCTGATAATGTGCATAAGAAATACCCGCGGCCCATTCTTGTCACACTGCTGAGACATCAACAGGTATTAAAGATAATGCAGCATGCTAAGCTACAATCACCGGTCACCTTCGAGGGAAACAGGATCCTGTTCCTTCCGGACCTGGCCAAGGAAACTGCAAAAAAAAGAAAACTTCTACTTTCCTACAGACCTCAACTCAAAAATATGGGTGCTAAGTTTGGCATGCTATATCCAGCGCGGCTAAGAGTTACTTACAATAACAGTACCAAAGATTTTCTCAATCCTGCAGATCTAGCCGATTATATTGAGAGTATCAAGCCCACTGCAATAGATAAAACCTAATGGGTTTGTGCTTTCTACATACCAGTTCTACATTCATGCCATGTGGACTGCTTAATGTCACTGTTACTTCATTATCTCTACCAGTGCCTTTACCAACCTGTTTTGAATTGCCTTTTCATAGTATTGATGTTCTTATATGCTCTATATACTGGGTTGCTGCAGTCTCTGCAGTTTTGGTTTTTCTTTCCTGTCAGCTTACTGACCCATGGTGTTATTACATTGTTTGTTACTGTTATTAGTGTTATTGCAGATTTCTCGAACCTGTGTATGTGCAAATGCCTTTTACCAACTATTCAGGTACTCAATAGATTACCACAATTCAGTTATGGTGCATTATGACAATTTCACTTCTATATCTGATATTTTAAGTAGTACTCATATACCATCACATGAATGTCATTAACTTGTTTTTCTTTAAACGTGAAAGGACTGAACAATCCTGTGAAAAGATGCAAAATCTTGCGCTACACTGAGCAATCCTGCCCTGATATTGCATTTTTTCAAGAAACACATCTGTGCGCCTCCGAAGCTATCAAAGTTGCCCCCAAATGGGCTTACACCCCATTGTTCTCACCCTCCCTAGGCAAAAAGAATGGAGTCATCACTTTGATACGAAAACGGCCTGATATCAGAATCATCTCTTCATCTCATGATACAGAAGGTCGATGGCTTCGAACCTCTCTCGCTATAGGTGACTTCTGCCTACACGTTTATAACATATATGCTCCCAATCATGACTGTCCTAACTTTTTTGAGAACTTGGCTGATGATATAAGTTCTGCTGGCTCTCAGCCCATCGTGGTGGGAGGAGATTTCAACCTGATCCTGAATCCTGAGCTGGATAGGAAGTCCAACGCCTATTTCAGGAAATCTAAATCGTGGTATTGCTTGCAAGACATCTTATTTCAACTAAAACTAGTAGATCCATGGAGGCTGTTACATCAGGATGATCTGGGGTTTACTTTTTTTTCCCCACCGCACTCGTCTTATTCCAGAATCGATTTTTTTTTGATGAGTTATTCTCTAGTGTCCAATCTTAATGCTTCCGAAATCCAACCCATCACAGTATCGGATCACTCCTCAATTACGCTTATTTTAGACAACATTGCCTTGCGGAGAGCAAAGGGTGCTTGGAGATTTAATTCCACACTTCTCACGGACACGGTGTTCATATCTCATATAAATGCTAATATTCAAGAATATTTTGCTCTTAATGCAGTGGATGACACTTCGTGGCAAGTCACATGGGATGCCTTCAAATCTTTTATTCGAGGGGTAATTATCTCCTATTCTTCTAAAAAGAAAAGAGAATACCGGCTTCTGCTTCAATCTCTAGAGATTCAGATCTCATCCTTAGAATCATCCCACTTTGCTAATCTATCCAATTTAGATATTCAGACTCGATTGAATAAATTAAGATATGAATACAACCTACATCTGAGCAAGGTCGCCGCTTCCGAAGTCCTGATCCAAGCTTCACATTATTACGCCACCTCCAACAAGGCTGGTCACCAATTGGCAAATTATTTAAAATTAAGATCTGAAAAAGCGAATATTCCTGCTATTAAATCTGCGAATAATGTAGTCCTGACGAATGATCAAGACATATGTTATCAATTTCACTCCTTTTATAAGGACCTCTATACTACAGAATCACCTTCTCTTCAGCAGATTGATGACTACTTGAATACTTTGGAGGGACCTAAATTGTGCAATGATGATGACTTGATTCTATCCTCTCCTACAGTCTTGGGTGATGTTACAGAAGCATTGCACTCTATGGCCAAAAACAAAGCACCTGGCCCTGATGGCCTCTCAGTAGAGTTCTATCTCGCTTTTCAGGAACATATCCTGCCTATGCTGATGGGTTATTTAGCCCACATGATAGAGAGTGGTACAGTGACAGGATCTTTCACTGAAGCAGTGATTATTGTTTTATTGAAACCGGAGAAGGATCCGTTATATGTTCAACATTATCGACCACTTTCCTTGATAAATGTGGACGCGAAGATCTATGCGAAAATACTGGCTTCAAGGTTACAAACGATCCTACCCAAGCTAATTCATACCGATCAAAATGGTTTCATGAAAGATCGACTTGCTAGTGACAACTCCAGACTATTTTCTCATGTTATCTCTCAGGCCTCTCATGCACAATCCGCGTATGTTGCCATGGCCTTAGATGCCGAAAAGGCTTTCGATCGTGTGGAGTGGTCTTACATGTTCAAGGTATTGTCTTGGTTTGGATTCAGTGATTCCTCTATCCGATTGATAAGGGTTTTATATTCTAACCCGACCACCAAACTTCGAATCAATGGAGTTTTTTCTGATCTGTTCTTTCCATCACGGGGCACTAGACAAGGTTGCCCGTTGTCTCCCCTCTTGTTCAATCTGGCTCTGGAGCCCCTGTTAATTGCCATTAGAGCCAACTCCTCCATCAGTGGATTTCAATTAGAGAGCTGCACGGGAACGGGGATGACGGGAATCCCGCGGGACCCGCGGGGATCCCGCGGGTTCCCCCTTTGGGTCACGGGGATCCCATGGGGACGCCCCCTAGGGTCGCGGGGATCACGTGGGGACGCCTCCGAGGGTCGCGGGGTTCCTGCGGGGTTGGATCGCAGCAGGGTTGGTCGAGCCGCGAGGGTAGTCTCCTTCTCCTTACCTGCCCTGTCGCAGCACACATCCGAACGGAAATCTTCCCGATGTCAGCGCTGACGTCGGAGGGAGGGCTTAAGCAAAGCCCTCCCTTCCTCCGACGTCAGCGCTGACATCAGGAAGACTTCCGGTCGGCTGTGTGTGGCAGGGCAGGTAGGAAGAAGGCAATGGCGTACGAAAGAGGGGGGAGGGGGCGGACCGCCCCGGAGAATGTGCACAGCCGGTCAGATCCCCCGATCGACCGACAACAGGCCCGGCCGACAAATCTCCCTGCCCTGTAGCCGCGAATCTAAATTACCTCTTACAGCAGCTTCACTACTCCAGCTGCTGTAAGAAGGTAATTTAGATTCGCGGCTACAGGACAGGGAGATTTGTCCGACCGGGCCTGTTCTGTTGTCGGTCGGGTGCAAAAGCGCCACAAAGGTGGAGGCAGGGAGGGAGGAAAGGTGGAGTGGAGAAGAAAAGACGCTTAAAGGGGGAGAAGGCCGCTGAAAGTACTGGGGAAGACAAAGGGGTGGAAAAGAACGCTGAAAGGACATGGGGTAAACGGGAGAAAGGGGGGGAAGGACCCTGAAAGCACTGGGGAAGACAAAGGGGTGGAGAATGCCACTGAAAGGACATGGGGAAGACAGAGGGGGGAGAAGGCCGCTGAAAGGACATGGGGAAGGCAGAGAGGGGAGAAGGCCGCTGAAAGGACATGGGGAAGGCAGAGAGGGGAGAAGGATGCTGCCTGACAGGACATGGGAAAGATGGTGGGGGAGAAGGACACTGAAAGGAAATGGGGAAGAGGGAATGGGAAGAAGACGCTGGCAGGGAAGAAGATAGAGGTGCCAGACTATGGGGGGAGCGGAGGGAAAAAGATGGGTGCCAGACCAATTTGGGAGGGGGGAGAAAGGGAGAGGCACAGTAACAGAGCAAATGGAAGACACAGAGAGAAGAGAGGCAGTGGATGGAAGGAATTGAATGAGAACATGAAGAAAGCAGAAACCAGGCAATAAAGGTAGGAAAAAATTATTATTATTATTTTTTTTTGCTTAAGGATAAAGTAGTATATTAGTTGTGTTGATAAAAATTTATAAACATTAGAGGCTCTGGTAGAAACCCGTTTACAAAGTATGTATTCTTCCCAATTAATATTTCCAAATTAATAAAGTCTTTTTGCTTATTTTTAAATGGGTTTCTACCAGAGCCTTTAATTCAGTAGCATAATTAAATGAAATAACTATTTCTGTAGTTTATAGGGACAGGCGGGGACGTAGGGGATTCCTCGCGGGGACGGGTGGGGACGGAGGGGATTCCTCGCGGGGACGGGTGGGGACGGAGGGATTCCTCGCGGGGACGGGTGGGGACGGGTGGGACTTTGGCGGGGACGGGTGGGGACGGGTGGGATTTCTGTCCCCGCGCAACTCTCTAATTTCAATTGAATGATGTGACTGTTAAATTGTCAGCTTATGCGGACGATGTCCAACTGTATACTACTCTGGACTCCCTTCCTGCCGTCATTCAAGCAATAGATGCATATTCTCTCGTTTCAGGTTATAAACTCAACATGTCAAAAAACAGAAGTTATGCCACTGTCTGGACAACCATGTGGAGATATGGTACGAGCATTGCATCTCAAATACACCCCAACGAAATTAAAATATTTGGGTATTTACTTTGGACCAACCATCGAAGAGACTCGAGAGTTTAACATTGCTTATATCATGGATATCATACATACCACTACCTCAAGATGGTCTCCTCTGAAACTATCGTGGTGGGGACGTTTGGACTCTATAAAGATGGTGTTAGCACCTAAAATTACCTATGTTTTGTCCATGCTACCACTTCTCCTTCCAATGGCTGCCTATAAGAAGTTTGAATCTTCTTTGGTTAAATTTCTATGGCAAGATAAGACTCCTCGCATATCACTCAAGAAGTTGAAATGTACCAAGAATAACGGGGGAGTGAACTTTCCCAGCTTATACGATTATCATTTGGCTTTCTTATGTAGGCAAGGATCACAATGGCTTGAGACCTCTGATCTACACCTGATTCCAGCCTGGTTGAAATTGGAACGTGCGATGCTTACAAATGATCTTCTAATATATATCCCTTTTACCACACCAAACAATACTACACAAAACAACCTCATTTTGTCATCTACTAGAATAGCGTTGAAGGCCTTAGATGACATTGCTCCTGTGCCCTGGAACACTACTACTCATTCCTCTCTGTGGCGCAACCCGCTTTTGCAAATTCAGGGCAGATATATGGAATGGAAATCCTGGCGCAAAAAAGGTATCTGGTCTGTACATCAGTTATTATTAGACCACACTTTTCTGGCCTACCCTGACTTTTCTGCGACCTATGGTCTTGACTCTTCTCATTATTTCCAATGGTTACAATTGAGGCATTGTGTAGCCACATATCTACGGAAAACTAAGTTGTCTGCTGATTTTTCTACTATATTACGTTGGTCGTCATCGATCAACTCTCAATCTGGACAAGCATCGGCTTGGTACAAACTGTTACACAAGCAAAAGTTTACACCACCCACTGCATTGTACGACATATGGGCTCATGACACTTCCATGTCTCCTGATGCTTGTGATTGGGAGGATAATTGGCTGACCTCATATAAAGCGCTCAAATCGACCAACATCATGCACACAGTATTGTTTCTATATCATAGAGCTTTTTGGACACCTCTTAAGTTGTCGAAAATCAGTAATTCAAACTCAAATAAATGTTGGTCTTGCTTACAAGAAGTAGGCACTTTCGAGCATATGCTGTTTCAATGTCCTCAATTATCCACTTACTGGAATGAAGTCTGGTCTACTATATGCAAGATACTTCCCATTTCTGATACAATATCCTTTACAGTTATATATGGGGCTGCTGCTTTAAAACAGTCTCAATTAGACAAATATGAAAGTAGACTGCTCAAATGTTTACTACTAATTGCGATTAAATCTGTATTATCCAATTGGAAGGATTTTTCGAACCTACATTACATGTCTTGGTGGAATACTGTTGGCTTATACTCTAAGTATGAGCTCATCGTTGCTGAAAAGACTAATTCTTATCATTCTTACAGCAAAGTGTGGTCTCCTGTTATAATCTATTGCACATCTGACTAGATGTCTTTAATTTCTTTTCACTTTCTGTTTTGCACCATTTTGATTTGATTACCATTTGAATATAATGTCTCTCTATGATTATGTATTCGTATATTATGATTTTACATATACAGATCGCATATTGCACTTCTGCTGTTTGTATGCATAACACAGTTCGTTGTTTTCATTGATGCTTTTGCACTTGTAATTGTTTGAAAGACAATAAAACTTATTGAACTAAAAATAAAATAAAAAAAAAAATAAAAAAAATGAAACAAAACAGGTACCTGCATGTATCACAAACACAAGTAGGGGGTAGAGAGTTGCACAGGGAGGGAAATCCCACCCATCCCCTCCAGAATCCTTTCCGTCCCCACCCATCCCCACCAGGATCCTCTCCGTCCCCACCCATCCTTTCCGTCCCCACAAGGAATTACCTTCATCCCCGCCCGTCCCCATAAAAAGCAGCAATTACTTCTGACAGGATCATCAATTCCACAGTTTCTTTTGTGTTTGCACTGCTGTTTTCCTTCTGGAATCTCTTTGGTGGAACCTTTTTTTTGTTTTCTTTTCAGGTAATTAATTTATAAACCCCCCTCTTTTACTAAGGGCTGGCGTGCCCATTATATTATATGGACGAACCCTGCTTCCAAAGCCTTCCATCCCCGTGGGAGTCCCGTGGGCCAGAGGGGGGTCCCCGTGGGACTCCCGCGATCCCCGTTCAGACCTCTAGTAGGGGGGCACTGCAACAAGTGCACAAAGGAGCAGAGCATACAATAAAATGATAAATAAGGAAGAGAAAGCCTCAGATTCCAGGCTTCACCCTACAGAGACAGGTGATGGCTTTAGCAGGGTAAAAAAAAAAAATACCCTCCTCATATACAATATTAAATCAGTGTTCTATGCAATGCAAGTAAAATCCAACTAAAATTTCAAAGACTAACAAATAAGAGGCTTATCTGCGTTAGGAAAGGTCTGTCACACTGACGATGGCCAGCATTTTTACATTCATGGCTGCCTCCGGGTGTGAACACTCTGCACAGACCTGTACTTTCAGAAACCACCTCAGTGGTGTTTTGCTGCTTCACAAACTTGGCTACATGATGCTATCCAATACTTGTTACTACTACTACCACTATTAAATATTTCTATAGCACTACCAGACGCACGCAGCTCGAATCGAAATAGGCAAGACAGACAAACAGGATGGCATGGATATAGTTAAGGGGGAACGGTTAATCAGCGGGCTGGGTTGACGAGCAGAGCAGTAGGGTTAAGGATTGAAAATTATATCAAAAAGGCGGGTTTTCAGTTAATCTTTGGAATTTCAGTGGATTTACTTGCATTGCACAGAGCATCGATTTAATTTGTACAGTATATGAGGAGGTCACTTGTCTTTGTAGAGTGCAGGTTTGGATCTGAGGCTTTTTCCTTCACTTTATTGGTTGCTCTGCTTCTCTGGGCACTTGTAGTACCCCTGTATTAGTGTCTTTTTGATACACAAATGTACCTAGTTAGTTTTTTATGACAAGTAGAAATGCGTTTAGTAATTACCAGAACCATTTGTGAACATTTAAATCACTTTGTTATACTTATAAAATGGAACGTTGCATGGCCATAAAACAGGGACGTTTTAAGAATTTTATAGATGTTTGGGAGCCATTGGCTAAATATTGTAAAGAGGAATAATTAATTTAATTTTATAGTCAAGTAAACATACACATCCTGGGGGGGGGGAGGGAAGGGAATAGAATCGGATTTTACGAATAATTTCATGAAGGTTTTATGATATTTATTAGCTGGGAGGGTGGGGGAAATTTCATTATGCAGTAGTATTTGTAAGTTCTGATGCACTTATGTAATATGCAAATATGTGAATCATTTATTGCGCATTTATAGTTTGAAAAATCAATAAAGAATTAATAAATAAATCACTTTCAATATCGACACCCTAGATGATTTGTTTACGATTTGGTTTGGTACATCCAGTGAATTAGAAAGTTTCTTCCATTGGCTTATTAGCAAGGATCCTAATTTCAAATCTATGATTAATTAAAGTTATGAAAAAATTCCTTGTTTAGACAATCTAATACAATATGAAAACTTTGGGCTCCTTTCACTAAGTTGCGGTAGAGTTTTTAGCGCGTGCTATGGATGAGCACGCGCTGCCCCCGCACTACATGCGAAAAACTAATGCCAGTTCAATGGTGGCATTAGCGTCTAGTGCGCGTGGCAATTCAGCGCGCACTAAAACCGCTAGCATAGCTTAGTAAAAAGGAGCCCTTTACATTATTTCACCATGACCATTATTTTAAAAGCTCTGTTCTAATCTAAAACAGTGTCATACAAATGAACAAACAGAAGGTATTACATACATTACACTAATATCTGTACAGGTAACATATGTATCATTCAAGATTTTCAGTTATCCTACATATAATAACATAACATAACATAAAATATAATATAATATAAATGAAGAATAAAGTTACCCAAATGTCACCATCAATATTTATTCCCCTCCCTCCAACCCCCCCCCCCTCCCATGGATGTGTAGAGGTGAATGAACAAAAGGAAAGATAAGATAAATATACATTATTATAATTTTACAAATTTAGTCAATGGGCTCCAAACTTTATTAAATACACCACTAAATCCCCTACACTCTGCATTAATTCTTTCATATCAATAAAGATAAAAAAAAAAGAAAGAAAAGAAATTGGATGAAATTTGAAAGCCAAAAAATAAAAAAAAGCGCTCTATTCTGTTTTTGTTGTCTGAAAACTGGCATTTAGATATCCATATAGCATGGACATCCAAATTCAAATTTTACAAAAGCAGGATATGGCTATCTAACTCTGCAGTATGTCCATATGGCAACGGAGTGTAGTCTTGGCATGTTTTGGGTGGGACTATGGAGGACCCAAAATTTGGACGTCCAACTCTGATCACAGAAGGGAAATGCATCTCTATGTATAAAAAGATAGGCATTGTTATTTAGACCTGGTACTTGACATGTCCAGATTATAGAAAGGTGCTCTGACTGAGCAGCTGTCCATTGGTGGGATTAAGGCAGGGGTAAGGAACTCCGGTCCTGGAGAGCCGTATTCCAGTCGGGTTTTCAGGATTTCCCCAATGAATATGCATTGAAAGCAGTGCATGCAAATAGATCTCATGCATATTCATTGGGGAAATCCTGAAAACCTGACTGGAATACAGCTCTCGAGAATCGGAGTTCCCTGGATTAAGGCATGACAGTTCTTTAATCCCCCATTGGTTGCTGTTGCTCTTCCTTTCCCCTAAATATGAAACCAGCAAGGGCATAACTGGTTAACATTTCAGTGCTTATAAAAAATAAAATAAAAAACAACAACTCTGGATATTCAATGGCCTAACACAGGGGTAGGGAACTCTGGTCCTCGAGAGCCATATTCCAGTCGGGTTTTCTGGATTTCCCCAATGAGTATGCATGAGATCTATTTGCATGCACAGCTTTCAATGCATATTCATTGGGGAAATCCTGAAAACCCGATTGGAATACGGCTCTCCAGGACCGGAGTTCCCTACCTCTGGCCTAACAGAAAAAAATTGCAAATCATTCATATACATTCCGTAGCTGACCAGTAAGTATCAGAAATAGCCTGTCATTGAATATCAGAAATAGCCAGTCATTGGCTATCCAGATTTAATGCTGGCAGCGGACAGCAAAAGTGCTACCCACCGCCAGCTGAATAGCAGGTCCGTAATTTATTAGGGTAGTAATTACCACCTTAAGCAGGTTATTTCAGCACCTTCTTAGAAGTATAATTTACGTATTAAGGTTGTAGTTACCACCCTGCACAAGTTACCCCAAAGCCTTCTTAGAAGCAGAAATTATTATTTTTTTACCTCAATATTTTCTTGGAAGTATAGGTTGTTAGGATAGAAATTACCACCTTATGCAACACCTATTTGGAAGCAGAAGTTATTAAGGGGTCCTTTTACTAAAGTGCGCTAGCTGTTTTAGCGTGCGATAAATATTAGCATGCGCTAAACGCTAACACGTCCATAGGATATAATGGACATGTTAGCATTTAGCGCGCACTAAGGGCCCATTTTACAAAGCCACGCTAGCGGCTGCCCTTTAAATATTTATGGACTTCGGGGCCGTTATCGCGTTGCAGCTGCTAGTGCGGCTTTGTAAAACAGGCCCTAAGTTTCAAGTTTATTAAAAATTTGTTATCCCACCTTTTCAAAATTACAAAGCAGCTTTACAAAAATTAAAAGCAAAAACAGGGTAATAGACACATTAAAATTAATAGCTAATTAATATCCAGTAAAGACAAGTACAAAGACTCACATATCAAACTGACACAAAAGGAAAAGGACAGAACTACAATAAGTTGTGAGATAAGAACAATTAAGGAAAACAACAAAAGGTAAGGGGTACCAACTATAATTACCACAGAAACTGGGCTAGTGAACGATTAAGGTGTCCTTAAAAGGACAGTCATACTGCAAATGCATCTTTAAAAAGCATTGTTTTTAAGCTGGTCTTGAAATTATCTAACATGTGAATTAGAGAATGACACGGTGGTTGTTACCCTCGGTAGCCACGAGTAGCCGCGGGTAACCCGCCAAAACGGGGAAAGAAAAATAGTAGTCGCTGCGGTTCAGGGACAAGGCCATTCACCGCCCCGTGGAGCGGTGAATGGTCTTGTCTCCGTAGTGAGGCATCAAGGATCGCGCGGTCCAGCAGCCCCCACCCGCCCGATCACAACGTTTAGCCAGCTCCCTCCCTCCACCTCACCTTATATGCTGTTTGCCGGCTTTCTTTTTCCCGAGCCGCACGCGTTCAAAAAGATGTGCACGCGCAGCTGTGTGAGTTGATCAATCTTCTCCTCTCCTGCAACTTCCTGTTTCCGGTTGCGTCAGAGGAGAAGATAGATCAACTCGCGCAGCCGTACGTGCGCATCTTTTTGAACGTGTGCGGCTCGGGAAAAAGAAAGAAATTTGGCATATAAGGTGATGTGGAAGGAGCTGGCTAAACGCTGCTATCAGGCGGGTGGGGGCTGCTGGACCGCGAGATCGCGCGTGTTCCCGGCTCACACTAGGAAGGAGGGAGTGAAAGGGAAAAAGATTCTGGGCCAAGGGGATGAAGAGGGAAAGAAAGAAACCCACAGCAGGAAAGAAAGGGGAGGACAGGCAAGTGAGCCAGATGCTGGAAGCGGGGGGAGGGGGGGAAGAAAGAGGGAGAGAAGCTAGATGGGGTTGAAAAGAAGAGACACACTGGTATGGAAGAGGAAGATAGGGGAAATCTGGACACAGGAAGGTAACAGAAAGAAGGGAAATTATGTGCATGGGGCATAGGGACAGAGACATAAAGGGGACATGCCATGGGGATGGTATATGGACACAGGGGGGGGCATTGCCAGATACATAGGGGAGATATTAGAAATGGGGAAAATAGGAACACAGAAGCGAGATGGTTTGTGGGGATGGGACAGGGACCGAGCACGCAGGCTCCAGCGGCTTGCACAAATTACATTGTAACGTGCCACGAAAATAAGAGGGAGGGAGGTAGATAGATAAGCCACGTGAGAGGAGCTGAAGGGTGGTAGAAAGGAACAGATGGTGAAGAAGGGAGGGAAGGGTGGTGATTGAAAGGAATAGAACAGACCCTGAAGGGAAATGTGGAAGACAGAGTGGGAAGAAGACAGATGCCAGACTATGGGGGAGCGGAGGGAAGAAGATGGGTGCTAGACCAATTGGGGGGGTGAAGGGAGAGGCACACTAACAGCAAATGGAAGACACAGAGAGAAGACACACAATGAATGGAAGGAATTGAATGAGAAGATGTGGAAAGCAGAAACCAGACAACAAAGGTAGAAAAAAAAATTATATTTATTTATTTATTTTTTGCTTTAGGATAAAGTAGTATATTAGTTGTGTTGATAAAAATTTATAAACAAAGCCTTGCCAGCTGAACATCTCTTTCTCTAGTTCAGCAGCCAGAACTTTGATTTATAAGAAAGGAATAAGCTAAATATTGCAGTACTAAGGCTTATATGGATGCTGCAGGGACGGTGACGGGGCGGTAAATGGGATGGCAGTGATGGTGACGGGGCGGTGAAGGGGATGGCGGTGACGGTGAGGTGAAGGGAATGGCGGTGACGGGGCGGTGAAGGGTACAGTGGGCCGGGGACGGGGCAGTGACGGACACAGATTTTTTTCCCCGTGTCATTCTCTAATGTGAATCTCTCGTAAATAAGCCGGTGCTGAATTCCAAAGCGTGGGGGAAGTAACAGAGAAAATATTATTGTGCCTTAGTAAAAGGACCTCTAAATTAATAATTAGTTACAGAGAATAAGTAACACATAGGAGGGGGATATGTGAACTGGAATGCCCTAGACTCTTTTTTCTTCCCTTTCCCTATTTCCCTTTTGCAAATTTTATTGTAATTTAACCTTATTGGTTTTCCCTTTAAATGTAACAACGTTTGTTTTGTATTGTTTTATTCCCTTATTTTATACTTATTGAAAACCACTTAGATTTTAACTTTTTTGTTTTATATTTACAGTATATTAAGTAAATTGAACTTGAACTACTGTGGCTTTGTACAAGTTGCCCCTATATTTTACTCACTAATTTTCTCATTCATATTTTGGATGCCTGAGTTTTGCTTCAGACCTCTCTATTTCATGTCTTTCCTAGATTTAAATACAGAAATCATTCTCAGTTCCAAGGGATCTTTTTAGTAAAGGTGCGCTAACACATTTAGCACGCACTGTATGCCATGCAGTTCATTATATTCTTATGGGCTGTATGGCATTAGCATGTGCTAAATCCGTTAGCGCACCTTAGTAAAAACACCTTTTTATCTTTATAACCAGAAATGTCACTCTCATTGCTTTGTTTAGGCCTGTGACATCAGTTCTTCACACTCAGAATATCACCAGTAAAGAACCAGGATAGCTTTCACATTGACCCCCCTGCTTATTTACACCATTGTGCATGCAAATTAGCTTCATCCATATTCAACAAGGATATGCAGATAATCTAATTTGTTTGTGGCCCTTGAGAGTCAGAGGCTAACCCTTTTGATTTGGTTAAGGTAGCAGTGAATGCTCAGACTTATTTTTATATCCATGGTATACCTCTGCCACTACAACAGGTCATGAACCATTTCCATCTGTATTTTGATTTTTGCTTTAATATGATTAAAATATTCCGTGAGATCCATTAGGCAGCATATTCAACTCTCAAGATGCCTCTCCTGTACAACACATCTATGCAAAGGTAAATCCCTAAATAGGCTGCCATTATATTTCCTAATCAGCAGTTCCTAACACGGGTTCTTCAGGCCCCCAAGCAGGTTTGTTTTTTTTAGGATTTTCACATTAAACATTCATAACACATATTTGCATACAGTTGGTCTAATAACCAGGTTGGAATGCATACTCTAGTTATTCTGAAATGCCTGAAATGCCCTCCAGGTGGCAGAAGCTAAAATGGTAATAGACTTTAAAATACTGTAGGATAAACTAAGAGGATTCATATTTGCAAACAATAATTGGTTAGTGGAATCACTTCCTTCAGGCACCACAGGCCATGGGGATTAGGAGTGTAGCCATGTACTAAAATGCATATAGCAGCAATAGGCTTCCAAGAAGACACGTAGGATGGTTGATTATGGTATAAATGTGTTTGTATTGAAAACCATCTCTAAAAAACTCTATATTGTAACACCATTACAGAAGCTCATGTAAACCGCTCTGAACTGATTCCCCAGTCATTAATTGCGGTATAGAAGCTTTCAATAAACATAAACATGTGTAAGGTGATAATTACTACCCTAACAACCTGTCCTTCAAAGATATTGGGGGAATCTCATATGATGGAAAATAAGCAAGTACCTGTGCTTCCAACAAGACACTGGGGTAGCTTGATTAAAGTCACTATTACTACTCTAATAGCCTGTGCATCAAAGAAGACTCTGGGGTAACTTGCATAAGGTGGTAATTACAGGTACTACCTGGACTTTATGGATAGAAATGTAAGCCCAGAAAACCCTTGCCCAGAGGCGTGATTCTGTATACGGCAACATGGGATTAACATGCGATTGGCGGCTACTTTTTAGGTGGCTTCTGATAGCGGTGCCGTATACAGAATCTGACCAAAACTTAAGTGCTGGTAGCCCTCCTATGGGTATGGCACTTAGGTGCCAGAAAGCGCCTGCATAGCTGAGATTAACAGATAGGCACCATGTAGGCCCGGCCTACATTTCCAGTGCCCGTCTTGCCTGGAGGTGCGATTCTGTATACAGTGCCATTGTGTGATTGACATATGATTGGTGGCTGCCGATAGCAGCACTGTACATAAGAACATAAGAATTTGCCTCCGCTGGGTCAGATCAGAGGTCCATCCTGCCCAGCGGTCCGCTCCCGCAGCGGCCCCTCAGGCCTATCACCTGTGCAGTGGTCCCTGATTATTCCTATAACCTAGCTCAACCCTATTTGTACCCCTCAATCCCTTTATCCTCTAGGAACCTATCTAAACCTTCTTTGAAGCCTTGTAACGTGCTCTGGCCTATCACAGCCTCCGGAAGCGCGTTCCATGTGTCCACCACCCTTGGGTAAAAAAGAACTTCCTAGCGTTTGTTCTAAACCTGTCCCCTTTTAATTTCAATGAGTGCCCCCTTGTATTTGTGGTTTCCCACATTGTGAAGAATCTGTCCCTGTCTACCTTCTCTATGCCCTTCAGGATTTTGAAGGTTTCTATCATGTCTCCTCTAAGTCTCTGCTTTTCCAGGGAGAATAGCCCCAGCTTTTTCAATCTATCAGCATATGAGAAGTTTTCCATACCCTTTATCAGTTTAGTCGCTCTTCTCTGGACTCCATCAAGTACTGCCATGTCCTTCTTGAGGTACGGCGACCAATACTGGACACAGTACTCCAGATGCGGGCGCACCATTGCACAGAAACCAGCCATAAGTATAAAGTCCATTTGAGATTTCTGTTATATCTCATTCTTGAGTATATTAAGAAAAAAGCTTATTCCGTAACAATAAGAACGTGCAGACAGTACATGCTTTTCTTTTCTTGACCTCATCATGTTCTTATGAACCTGCAAATAAAACTGCATGCACTGTGAAACAGCTGCTTAGGCTGGGAGGTGCAGCATGCATTATCCCCAACAATACCTTGGCGTTTTCATATACTCTTTTATTGCTTGTTGATCGTTTTTGCGGCTTCCTACTGCTTAATGATCCCCCATAGCACATATCGTTTAGCTGTAAGCTTGTTGGCTTTCTACGCTTCCTGAAAATGTTCAGGTTGAATATACTGTTAAAATAAACATCATTTGAAAAAAAAAAAAGAAACAGCTTGCATTATTTTATCTATAATGGTTGGGGACAATTTCAAAAGTCATTGGTATATGGGTAAATGAATATTCGCCTGCATAAAAGAAATTAATTGTCCTCGACATGCAATAAATATATTTGCTTTCCGACATGTGAAGCTTTGATGCTGATCTTTTTATTACAAAAACTGCATCCCTGCTTGTACTGGAACTGTGCTATGAACTCTGATTTCTGGCAAATAACTGGTAACAATTAAAAAAAAAAAAAAGGGGGGGGCAGGGTTAATTTTATGGAAGACAAGCAGGACATCCCCCAGGGCAACTCCCAATAATGGGTACTATTTGAAGCCCTAGAGATCTACAAATTGAGAGAGTGTCACATGGACCCTTTCCAACCAGTCTGCATCCCCTATCCAGAATGTGTACTAATCAAGAGTGCCTCGTGTGACTACTCTCTAAGCCCTCTATCCTGCCCAGAGAGGGGTAGTTCTAGTGAAAGGTCCAATGAGAGGTTGTACTATCAACATTTTCAATGAAGTGAGTTTCTGACACACATCCAACTGGATAGGTGCCATTGACATCATCCCAACACAGAGCTTGCCATCTTGATAGAAGGTCTGGCCACCAGAGGAGGAGGTCTTCAGTTGGTGCAGCTTGAAGATCCTTGCCAGCTAAGGTATTTATATCTGGAGTTGGAGGGGCATCACAGGGAAGAAGAATAGAACAGGGGGAATGGGGGAGCACAGAAAATGTTCTCGCCAAAAATTGGCAGTAATTTATAAGGAGTGCCTAGTTTAAGAGAGCAAGTAGGTGCTTACAAAGGCACTCTTGTATTTTAGAAAGCCATAGAGGTGCTTACTTGTTGTTATAGAAATACCAGTTGAAGCATGTGGATTAGTTCACTTATGGACTCTGCCCATGCTTTGCCTACTGGCACCACCATGTCATCATACATGCTTTTGTGCTCGTCTGTGTTTTATAAGATAACACTTACACACACAAAGGACCGTATAAACTACCCCGCAGTGGCTTTTCTTGTGCCCTGTCAATCTGGCCACCTCAAAAGACTTAAGTATACGAAAGAGTTCACATTCAGCGGAAAAACAGCGCATTACCGATGACCTCCTGCTTTTTTCTTGCAAAAGATAAAATATAAAAAGCCAAAAATGATGCAAATTCTATACTAAATACCCAGGCATCCTTTTAGGGGCATTTCCTAACAACCTGGGCTTTTTCAAAGGGTTTTGTGCTCGAAAGAACATGAAAGGCATGTTTAAAAATTTACACATCTGATGCGTTTCTGTTCTGTGGAGCAGCAGAAGGAAGAAGTTTTTTACAGCACAAGAATTCCCCAGCCATTGGCTCTTTAAATTAATTAAGATGTTTATGACAGCTGCTTGCACTTAATGGAATGCTCATGGTCCTGGTCATTAATTATTGGGTTTTCTCTCTTCCTCCCACAGCTAAGGCCTCTTTCTCAGTGTGTGCACGTGGTTGCAGCAGTGAGGCCATGGTGCCCTTCACCTGAAGGAAGGTGGCCTCATCTTGGAAAAATATATATTTAATGCGTGCTTGGTGTGCATTTTCTTTCTCTCTCTCTCTCTCTCTCTCTCCACCCCCACCTCCCCCCTCTCTTTTCCTGCCATCATTTAAATGACTTGGGTTTTGGCAGTGACAGCTGACTGCTCTATTCTTTTCTGGCAGCACTGGGAAGCAGGAAGCAACAGTGCAGAGGGAGCCAAAGAGACTCCAGCCTTTGAACTGTGCTGTTTGCCTCCAGCTTGCAGGGATGGTATTCCAGTTACTAATAAAACCCGGCGCAGAGCTGCTCAGATAGCCAGCTCTGTGAGGGAGGCTTTAGAGTAGTTTTGGATTTATCACAAAAGCAGCTATAGTACCGATGTAAACAATCAAACCTTAAACATACAAAACAAGGCTTAAACTCCAGACTGCTCAGGGATGAGGAGTCAGTCCTTACTTTTTTGTATTTTCTAGATTCTGAATCAATACTTTAAAAAATTACAGATTTAAGTAATAAAGAAGGGATGAACAAGCCAATTGTGCTGATTTATTCACTAACAAATATAGAATGTTTCATTTATCAAAACGGTTATATTTATAGGAAAACATAGAAAGAAACTTAAACATAGGACTCCTTTTACAAGGCCAAGATAGTGTGTCCCGGTATCCAAATGCAACATAGCTCCTAGGAACTGAATGGACTTTGTTGTGCATTTGCCACGCAGGAATTCACTACCGTGGCTTTGTAAAAAGGGGTCCTATATTAGAACAGTCTTAGAAAACATAGGTATTTTCCTGTAAAATTTGTTTTTGAATGCTCAATTTTCTGTTTGTAACATTTACTGTAGATGCTTCAGCATCACCCACTCTCCAAACCATCCCCTACCCTCCCCCTCCATAAAAGGCAGGAAGGATGCCCACTCTCTCCTGCCACTGGATGCTCCCCTGAACCCCCCCCCCCCCCCCCCCACTCACACACATACACACACACATAACTGTCATGGCACTGTCTAGGGGCAGAATCAGCTATGATTGCATAATTTCCAGGACTTTACTAACAGCATAACTAACTGAGTAAATAAGACTCTTTAGATAGCAGTCCTAGCTTTTCACGGTTTAGCTATGTAAGAATAAGGTGACCACATGTCCTGTTTTCAACAGGACCGTCCCATTATTGAACCAACCATCCCGTTGTCCCGACCCACCACTTCGGGAAACCGAAATGTCCCGTTTTCAAAGACAGCATCCCAAAGCTGTGCACTGGGACAACAGACCAGCGATCGCTTCCCCTTCCTACCATGCTAAAATCTACTTCCCTCCCTCCAGCGCCGATTCAACCCCCCCCCCCTCCTCCCGGTCCACTGCAGCCACTGCTTCTTGCTGCCCAGAAGCCTTCTCCCGACATCAGTTCTGATGTCGGAGAGGAAGTTCCGGGCAATTGGCTGGCCTGGAACTTCCTCTCCGACATCAGAATTGACGTCAGGAAGAAGGCTTCTGGGCGGCAAGAAGCAGCAGCTGCGATGGACCCAGGGGGATTGAATCGGCACTGGAGGGAGGCAGGCTTTAGCTTGGCAGGGAGGGAGGAAGGGAGGCAGGCAGGCTTTGGCATGGCAGGCAGGTAGGCTTAGGGGGAAGGGGGTGGGACAAAGGCTGGAAGGCAGTGAAGGGGACATAGGAAGGAGGCACTGAGGGCACTTACAACATGGGAAGGAGGCATTAGGGGCACTATGGACATAGGAAGGAAGAAGAGAGAGAATAGAAAGGGACAATTGTTGGGCCTGAGTGCAGAAAGAAATGAAAGAAAGGATGCACAGTCATAAGGAAACGCAACCAGAGACTCATGAAATCACCAGACAGCAAAGGTAGGAAAAATGATTTTATTTTCAATTTATTGATCAAAATGTGTCAGTTTTGAGAATTTATATCTACTGTCTATATTTTGCACTATATTTGTCTATTTTTCTACAGTTACTGAGGTGACATTGCATATTTTAAAATCATCTGCCTTGACATCTTTGAAAACCCCCTAAATATAAATGATAATTAACATTTTCTCTGTGTATAGTGTGCTTTGTGGGGGGGGGTTATTTTATATTATCTGTACATAAAAAATGAATGGAAGAAATTGGGGGCGGGATATGGCGGGACTGACAATTAATAGATAGAAACATAGAAAAAAGCAGCAGAAAAGGGCTATAGCCCACCAAGTCTAACTATTCCAAGTATCCCCTCCCCTGAATTTACTCCCTTAAAGATCCCACGTGAGTATCCCATTTTCTCTTAAAATCCGTCATGCTGCTGGCCTTTATCACCTGGAGTGGGAGTCTGTTCCAATGATCCACTACTCTTTCAGTGAAGAAGTACTTCCTGGAGTTGCCATGAAACTTCCCTCCCCTGATTTTCAGATGTCCCATTTTGATGAACAGTACTGAATATTGACCACTCACCTGGTTATTCAGCGCCTGTACCAGAACATGACCCATCATTGAATGTCTGGTGGTCTAATTTGGCTGGTGGATGTCTACTGTAATCCTTAATCAGGTTGGCAAAATTCAGTTCTCTCTAATAGAATCATGCAAGTGAAATTACTCCTTTATTCTCCAATCCTGCCTCAACTCTAAAGACAAGTAGAACTGAGCTTCTCTGCGCGCATCTCTGCCCCGTTATAGAGCTATGAAGTGCGTTAGAAATAATATGAACGGGAGAAGTATTAATATACAAAGGAAAGAATGTGAGAATGGAGAAATCATGCAAGTAAAAATGTGCAGTATGGCCCAGATTCTCGATCCGGCGCCGATATCGGCAGCTGCCTTAAAAGTAGATGCCAATCGTGTGTCAATCACGCATCGGCGCTGGTTTTGTAAAGAAAGGTGCCAGAAATGTAGGCCTGGGCTTTCTGGGCCTACATTTCTGGAGCCTATCTTCACTTATTTATTTATTTCGATTTCTATCCCGTTCTCCCTGAAGCTCAGAACGGGTTACAATAAGACATTCACAAATTAAGTTTAAGGACAAGACTGGTTGCATAACAACATAAGAATAGCCTTACTGGGTCAGACCAATGGTTTATCAAGCCCAGTAGCCCATTTTTACGGTGGCTATGCCAGGTCACTAGTACCTGGCAAAAACCCAAAGAATAGCAACATTCCAAGAAGCACATAGAAGAAAGCTTACCGAGAGGAGTCTGGCTGCTGATGGCAAGTTTAGCAAAAGAGAAGGTCTTCACTGCTCTTCCGAAGGCCATTAGTGAGCCCAGTACCAGTATGCACCTGAAATACCATTCAAAGTAATTTTAGTGGGTTGATTGGGAAATTGCCAGAGGACGCTTGAACACATCTTCCAGTAAGCCCTTTAAAGCTGCGGTAATCACATGCTGTCACTTACCACAGCTTCATAAAAGGACCCTTTAGAATTTTACAGTGTAAGCATTGTATGGATCTACAATACAAGTCCCACTATTTCAATCTCAATATGAGATGTGCACACTGTTAATATTATTCTGTCTTATCACACAGGGGCACAAGGTCCCATTCAAGCTGCTGAGGTGGCCAAAAGGTTTTATTATTCCGTCCATTTAGCTTTTCCCTCCACCCCCCCCCCCCCCCCCCCCCGATTTTCAGGTTTTTATTTGTTGGTTTCCTACATTACATTACATTACATTACATTACATTACATCAGGGATTTCTATTCCGCCATTACCTTGCGGTTCAAGGCGGATTACAAAAGGTTAGTTTAAGGACAGAATTACAATGAATAAAGAATTACAGCGTTACAGAATTACAATGAATAAAGAATTACAGCGTTACAGAATGACAGAATTATATGAATTGTAGAGCATAGCTAGAGAGGTAATATGAATATCTTGAGGGCTTTTAGTGGTCGTGTTGTTATTTCTGTTTTAGGAATTTCTTGAAAAGTGTGGTTTTTATTTCTTTTCTGAACGTCTTATAGTCTGGGGTGGTCATCAGAAGGTTGGAGATTTGGTTATCCAGTCTTGCAGCTTGTGTGGCTAGGAGGCCGTCATGTTGTTTTGTTCTTTTCACTTCTTTGGATGGGGGGGGTATGAATGGGGAGTGCGTTTTTCTGTGTCTGGTGTTGGTTGCTTGGATGAGGCGATTATTCAGGTATGATGGGCTGTCTCCGTGTAGTGTTTTAAATAATATGCAGTAAAATTTAAATTGGATTCTTTCTTGGATTGGGAGCCAGTGTGAGTTGATGTAGGCTTCAGTGATGTGGTCGTGTTTTTTCAATGAATAGACGAGTCTTAAGGCTGTATTTTGGATTGTTTGGAGTTGTCTTATCGTAGTCGCCGGACATGGGAGGAAGAGAATGTTACAGTAGTCCAGTATTCCTAGTACTAGTGATTGTACTATAAGTAGGAATTGTGTGCATTCAAAGAATTTTCGGACTTGTCTCAGGTTTCTCATGATTGCGAATGATTTTTGAGTTGTTTTGTTTATTTGTGGCTGCATTGTGCAGCATCTGTCTATGGTCATGCCTAGTAGTTTTATGGTTGTTTGGATGGGATATTTGGTTGCGTTTATGTCTAGGATGGTTGTGGTTTGGATCCTGTCGTTTTCTAGGAGGATGAATTTGGTTTTGTCTTGGTTGAGTTTAAGTTTGTGATTTTCCATCCAGGTTGTGACCGCTTCCAGTGTGTGGTGAAGTTCCTCTGTCATGGTATGTTTGGAATGATCGTATGGGATGAGGATGGTGATGTCATCTGCATAGCTATAGGATGTTAATTTGTGCATTAGAAGTTTTTAACACATGCCAATCATTTATACATGCATTACTTTGCAGGTTACGGCACATTAAATCAATCCTGTGAACTCTAAAATATTTAAGGCACTTTAACAATCCAAATTCTCGCGGGAATGCTTATACCAGTGCCTGACAAGATGGTATATCGCCCTGAAAGACTGTGTACGGCTATGCCTTTGCAATATTAACCTGATCTGACAAAAGTTATCATGTCCTCTCAAAGGTCGCTATCAGTACTTAATGGGAGAATTCACGTAAGTAACACTGAAGCAACGTTGTATGTTCCTACTCTGCAGATAAGACCTCTTTTGCAGATACCTGTCAGAGGAAGAAACCTGTGAAAAGATTCTGTTTCCTGTGCTAACAGAACATTGCTAAACAAGTTGGCGTGTGAAAGGAAAAATAAATCTAATTCTGCATAATCCAAAGTGCCTTTGGTAGTATCTCAGTCTATTAAATATGTTTTGTTTTGTTTTTTTTCTTTTAATCTTACGTAACATAATCAGAATAGGATGCATTATCTAGTCCTTTGACAGCTGGATTGTTGCAATTTAAATCATGCTTGACAGAAGAGGAAACCCAGATTCTGATATGGGTGCTTGTACAGACTCTGAGGGCCTGATTCTGTATAGGGAGTCGCCTAAGCAGCTTTTGAGAATCACACACGGGCGTCCTATATAGGATCAGTTGGGAGGGGGAGACTTCAGGGGTTCTGGCAGGAGGGAGTGGGCATCCCTCCTGCCACTGACTGTATCAGGAGGGTTCACCGTTGCGTCAGGAGGAATTGGGCACTCCTCCTACCGCGGACAGTTGGGGAGGTTTGGGGATTCAGGCAGGAGGGAGTGAGCATCCCTCCTGCCTTGGATTGTGTTGGGAGGGTTCGCAGTTGCAGCAGAAGGGAGTGTGCATCCTCCTGCCAGCTGACTTTGCAGGGGGGGAATGGGTTCCCTTCTGCAGCTGCTAAACTGATCACGGCAGGGAGATTCCCTTGCTGCGATCAGCTCAGCGACTGCGTCCATTTCAGACACCTATTGCGGCCCGAGGGAGACGCCTAGGATCACCTAAGCTCGCCTAAAGCCACTTCCGGGCGAAACCACGCCTAGCCTTGGATGAGTTTAAGTATCTCTATGCATCTCCCTCAACAGCAACAGATGCCTACGGTGTAGGCAGCCTGCCTTGGGGTGTTTTTTTTTTTTAACGTGTGTTCTGATTGGCTGGTTAGACATTGGTAGGATGCCTACCGCTGCCTACAATCGGGATGCCATTCATAGCATTTGGCCTTGATTGTCTAACGTGTGTGCTTGAGGAAGCAGTTAATTTGATGATTTTGCTATTGGAGGTTTTGTGTCTGAACACCTTCTAGCTCAGAATCCTTTGCAAAAAAGAATTATACCAAACCAGTGCAGAGCTTTGGTTGAGCTTGGATAGCTGATTTGTCCTAGCAGAGCTCAGATCTAATTGCCTCAAGATTTAAATATGGAGAAGTGGGGCTGCCTCTCTCCTGTGGTGAATCATATGTCCATGAGGACCCTGCTGCTAAACATTATAGCCACAGTTTTTATACCCTGGATCTGAGATGGGTGATTTGTGTCCACTCCAGCTCAGATTATAATTTACATGTTCTCTGTGCAGGATTCCTGCTTTCTTTTCATGGATGACATGCTCATTAGTTTTCAGCAGGTGACACTGAAACTGTTGTGACATCAGAGCTCAGAAAGAAGATACTTGTCTTTATTTTTCCAGTGCACTGCATGGTGGTGATATTATGCGCTGTTAGGGATGCTTCAATACTAACTACGGAATTAACAGCATTTATTGGATTCAATGATTTAGAGAGGAACTGCATATGTCTAGCAGTGCTATATTTATTTATTAAATTTTCTATACCATTCTCCTAGGGGAGTGCAGAACTGTTTACATTAATTTATTCAGGTACTCAAGCATTTTCCCTGTCTGTCCTGGTGGGCTCACAATCTATCCAGAAATTGGTGTTCCATTCCAGAACCATGCAACCATGGCTTCTATAGCCCCCCAAATGGCCCTTTGACCAAGCTATGAGCTTTATAATTTACTCATGACCTACTTGTGGCTTGTTAAGCTTGATTCTGTGTAGGGTGTCAACAGTAGGGATTGAGATGTCCAGGTTGAGACATGCACCAGTTCCCATGTATTGTACAAAAGTTTCATGATGATTTGATAGACTAGATATCAATATGGTATCTAAGCAGTTTACAATACTAAATGCAGTTTCAGACCACACTGAAAGAGAGAAGAGAATAGGGATGCACAGTTTCTCTCCTGGTTCATCATATCCCAGCTCATCACATTCCAACACACAGGTTCACTGACCAGTTAGCTATAAGTGGAACCTTTTGTAAACGCATGTAGCAATCTAGGAATTGTGCACAAAGACTGAAGCACATACAGTAGGAGCAGCCATTTTGGAAAGAGGCAAATGAACATAAGAATAGTCTTACTGGGTCAGACCAATGGTCCATCTAGCCCAGTAGCCCATCTTCACGGAGGCCAATCCAGGTCACTAGTACCTGGCAAAAGTCCAAATAGTAGCAACATTACAGAGCAAGCAGTGGCTTCCCCCATGTCTGTCTCAGCAGAAGACTATGGACATTTCCTTTAGGAATTTGTCCAAATCTGTTTTAAAAACCAGCTACATTATCCGCTCTTACCACAACCTCTAGCAAAGCGTGCCAGAGCTTAACTATTCTCCGAGTGATAAAATATTCCTCCTATTGGTTTTAAAAGTATTTCCATGTAACTTCATCAAGTGTCCCGTAGTCTTTTTTAAAAAATTTTGACAGAGTACAAAATCAATCCACTTGTACGTATTCTACAATACTCAAGATTTTGTAAAACTTCAATCATATCTCCCCTCTGGGTTTTGAACATGTAAGTACTGGCACTGTACAATTCTATTTTTTTTTTTTTTTTTTAAATAAAGAGCCAAGAAGCAAGTGAAATTGCCCTCTCATGCCCAGATTCTCTAAAGCAGTGGTCTCAAACTCAAACCCTTTGCGGGGCCACATTTTAGATTAGTAGATATTTGGAGGGCCTCTGAAAAAATAGTCAATATCTTATTAAAGAAATGACAATTTTGCATAAGGTAAAACTCTTTATAGTTTATAAATCTTTCCTTTTGGCTAAGTCTTAATAATAATATTGTAATTTATAGCTAGAGAGATATATGATCAAGAGACTTTTATTTTTGTGATTATGATAAACATATCGAGGGTCTCAAAATAGTACCTGGCGGGCCACATGTGGACACCGGGCCGCGAGTTTGAGACCACTGCTCTAAAGTCACTGTGCATTTAACGATGGTACTTGTTAAATGCAAATTTGTTAAATGCAAGTATTTTATTGCCCAATTATCAAAATGGCTCACTGTGGTCTTTTCCGTGCTTTCTAGCAGCCTCCGATTGTATTATGCAAATGTAGTACAATGAGGTCATTAATATTAAAATAAGCTCTCCGGGCGATTTTCAAAAAGGAACACCCCTCCATTTATGAGGAATTGGAGCAATATTTACTGGCAGGACATAAGCTGTTGTAACCTTACTTTCCTGTCAGTGCCTGAATGCCGATTGTGCTGAGAATCATCAGTAAAACAAAAATTTTTTTTTACTGTGGTGTCTGAGCTTAAAGAATCTGGCTGTCAGTCACTGGTAGAAATTTCAAGTGCAAACAAGGAGTTAGGTGTCAGTTGTTCTGGATAGATGGATGGATAGCACTGAAATTACACCCATATTTTTCTAGCCTGCAGAAAATAAGCTGACAACACCCCTCTTGGAAACTGCTTGCTATTTACATATATAAAGCCATGCAAGTCTCCTAAAATGACCTTCCCTATTAACTCTTATGACAAGCTCTACTCTAATCTTCCAAAAATCTAGAAACAAAACAGAAATCTCTCCCCAGGAACTCTAGTCATCTAATAAGTCATTCTTGTCTTTAGCCTTCCCCTCTACTGCCAGTTCCAGACTCTGTAACTTCTATTTTTCTGCACCACCCCACAGATTCTATATATGGTGCATGCAAGTTAATTAACTAACAATCCTTTAACTAGCAATAATTGGATGCTCTCAGTCAATTATTGCAGTTAGTTGGCATCAATCTGGATTTGCACACACATCCGGCTGCTCGCTATTCTATAATGCATAATTTGAAATGAAATGAAAAATGTCAAGAAAAGCATGGAATAACTGGTAAATTCATGGCTCCACAACATTCTCTTCTTGGTTGGATTGAGAACTTTTCAGCGGCCCATTGCATATTATAGAAATATGTTTTTTATTTATATCCCACTTTGTACAAAGTGGGTTCCAAAGACACGTACATAATAAAATACAGAGACATACACTAAAAATACATAACAATGCAAATACAATACCATCTTAATAAACAGAAACACTCATAAAATAAATATCAAAAATTTAATCACATCATCTTATAAACTGATAACTCTTTATACCAAACTATACAAACAAGGGTAAGCATCTATCATTTTCATTCTCCTCAACACCCATCTTTCATTTGACAAAACAAATGGCATTTTAGCAAACGTTTAAACACTCTCAAACTCCCTTGTTGCCGTATATAACCCGGGAGTATGTTCCATTCTGCTGGACCCACATATGAGAAGGCCGCAGCCCTCATGGTTTGCATCCTCAGCGCTTTTCTAGTTGGTATAGGGGTAAAGAATGATGGATTTGGTATACTTCTTTTCTGTGGTACCTTATTACATTACATTAGTAATTTTTATTCCGCCATTACCTTGCTGTTCAAGGCGGATTACAGAAGAGGATTTCTGGTCATGTCCAGAAGTATTACAGAGTAGAGTGGGTCACTTCAAAGGATTAAAATGTTTCATACGTGTTAGTCTTCATGGATTTTTTTGAATAGCAGGGTTTTCATTTCTTTTCTGAAAGTTTTGTAGTCTGGGGTCGTGATTAGTAGATTGGAGAGTTGGTGGTCTAGTTTTGCTACCTGTGTGGCTAGTAGGCCATCGTACAGTTTTTCTGTTTGATGTCTCTAATTGGAGGGTATATGAATGGTGTCTGGGTTCTCCTGTGTCTGGTTGTGGTAGTTTGGATTAGGTGGTTGATCAAGTAGGCTGGGCTGTCACCATTTATGGATTTAAATAATAGATAGTAGAATTTAAATGGTATTCTTGCTTGAATTGGGAGCCAGTGTGAGTCGAGGAATGCCTCGGTGATGTGGATAGAAACATAGAAACATAGAAATTGACGGCAGAAAAGGGCCATAGCCCATCGAGTCTGCCCATAACAATGACCCACTCCCTGATTCTTACTCCCCTATAGATCCCACATGAATATCCCATTTTCTCTTAAAATCTGACATGCTGTTGGCCTCAATCACCTGCTGAGGCAGCTCGTTCCAATGATCAACCACCCTTTCGGTGAAGAAGTACTTCCTAGCATCACCTTGAAATTTCCCTCCCCTGATTTTCAGCGAGTGTCCTCTGGTTACCGTGGGCCCTGTAAGACTGAAGATATCATCTTTCACCTCTATACGCCCCGTGATATATTTAAAGGTCTCAATCATGTCCCCCCTCTCTCTTCGCTCCTCCAGTGAGTACATCCGCAGTTTTTTTAACCTTTCTTCATATGTGAGATCCCTGAGCCCCAAGACCATCCTGGTAGCCATTCGTTGAACCGACTCAACTCTCAACACATCTTTCCGGTAGTGTGGTCTCCAGAATTGAACACAATACTCGAGATGAGGTCTCACCATGGATCTGTACAGTGGCATTATAACTTCAGGTTTTCTGCTGACAAAACCCCTACGGATGCAGCCCATCATTTGTCTTGCCTTGGACGAAGCCTTCTCCACATGATTGGCAGCCTTCATATCATTGCTAATGATCACTCCTAAATCTCATTCCACTGTGGTCCTGGACAAGGTTTCACCATTTAGTGTGTATGTTCTGTGTGGATTTTTTTTGCCTAGGTGCATTACTTTACATTTTTTAGCATTGAAGCCTAACTGCCAAGTTGATGACCACTGTTCTAGCTGCCGTAGGTCCTGCGTCATAAAGTCAGGCACACTGCTTTTGTCTACTATGTTGCATAGTTTGGCGTCGTCGGCAAACAGTGATACCTTTCCTCTAAGCCCTTGGGTCAAATCTCCTATGAATAAATTGAATAGAATCGGCCCTAAGACGGAGCCCTGAGGTACTCCACTCGTCACTGCTGACGTTTTGGAGGGGATACCATTCACCATCACCCTCTGAAGCCTACCATTTAGCCAATCCCTTACCCATTTAGTGAAAGTATCCCCTAATCCCATTGATTTCAGTTTATTCAACAGCCTAAAGTGTGGGACGCTATCAAAAGCTTTGCTGAAGTCCAAATATATCATGTCCAGGGACTCCCCGGCATCCAGATGACTGGTCACCCAGTCAATCAGATTAGTTTGGCAGGACCTTCCCCTGGTAAATCCGTGTTGGTGTGGATCACGTAAATTTTCTTCGTCTAGAATTTTGTCAAGATTCTATTTGATCAGTGTTTCCATGAGTTTGCACACTATGGATGTAAGACTCACCGGTCTGTAATTTTCTGTCTCTGTTCTGCAGCCCTTTTTGTGGAGTGGAATTACGTTAGCTGTTTTCCAGTCTAGTGGTACTTTTCCCGTGCGCATGGAAAGATTGAAGAGCACGGATAGTGGTTCAGCCAGAACTTCACTCAGCTCTCTGAATACCCTGGGGTGTAGATTGTCTGGTCCCATGGCTTTGTCCACTTTGAGTCTTGAAAGTTCATGGTAGACGCTACTGGGTGTAAACTCGTAATCATGAAACAGGTCATTTTGGCTGTCTCTTATCTGTAGTTGTGGACCAGCTCCCGGTGCTTCACAGGTGAATACTGAGCAGAAGTATTCGTTTAGCAGTTCTGCCTTAGTAGTATCAGAATCTGCGTAGTTTCCATCTGATAGCCTAAGGCGTTCTATCCCATTTTTGTTTCTCTTCCTGTCGCTAATGTACCTGAAAAAGGATTTGTCCCCTTTTTTAATGTTCCGTGCTAGATCTTCCTCTGTTCGAAGTTTGGCTTCCCTGACTGCCTGTTTGACAGCCTTAGATCTGGCCAGATAGTCTTCTTTTGCCTCCTTTTTCCAAGATGTTTGTAGGTGATAAATGCTTCTTTTTTCTTTTTAATGAGGTCCGAAATTTCCTTGTTGAACCATTGTGGTTTTTTGTTTCTCTGGCGTTTGCTTACCTTATTTATGTAGCGGCTAGATGCTTCGTTCAGGATGGATTTTAGATTTGACCACATAGTTTCCGGACTGTCAGTTTCTGCATGGTTTTGCAGCTCCTGATGGACAAAGTCTCTCATGTGGTCGAAATCTGCACCCCTAAAGTTGAGGACCCTCGTTGCTGTGTTTGATTTAGAGAAGCCTTTCCTGAGGTTAAGCCATACCATGTTGTGGTCACTGGAGGCCAGCGTGTCTCCCACTGATACTTCCGAGACACTGTCTCCATTTGTGAGTACCAGGTCTAGTATTGCTTTTTCCCTGGTGGGCTCTAATACCATTTGTTTGAGTTGTGCACCCTTAATGGAGGTTAATTCTCTTCTGCTACCACTCGTACTTGCTGAGAGGGTGTTCCAGTCTGCATCTGGCATGTTGAAGTCGCCTAACAGTACTGTGTCACCGCGCAAAGTGATGTTCTCTATGTCCTCAATCAATTCTTTGTCTTTGTCTTCCTGTTGTCTTGGAGGCCTGTATACCACACCGAGGTAAAGGCATTTTTCTTTCCCTCTGGCCAGGTTTACCCAAAGTGATTCCCCTGTGTATCTAACCTCTGTGATCCTGGTAGTTTTGATATTATCCTTAGTGTATAGTGCTACCCCCCTCCTAATTTGCCCTCTCTGTCCCGACGAAGTAGATTGTAGCCTGGTATAACCATATCCCACCCATGCGAGTCTGTGAACCAGGTCTCGGATATAGCTACTATGTCAAGGTCAGCATTCCTTATCTCTGTTTCTAGTTCCAGGATTTTGTTGCCCAAGCTGTGTGCATTAACATACATTGCTCTCCAAATTTGTGATGAGATGCCTATCCCCGTTAGTGTGTCTCTTGTTTTTTTGTGTATACTATGGGTACTTACCTTAGGCTCAGAAGTGTAGGTTTTACTTGCTTCCCCAGGGTGGATCCTTGCAGCTCTGGTATGTATGTATGAACCCTCCCCCAACTTACCTAGTTTAAAGCCTTCCGAAGTAAGCGTGCTAGTCGATGTCCAAAAATTTTCTTGCCTCTCTTTGTTAGGTGAAGTCCGTCAGGTCCCTGTAGTCCTTGTAGCGCCTCTCCGTGGTCTAGGAATCCAAAGTTCGTCTCTAAACATCATTCGCGAAGCCACTCGTTGGTCCTATGGATACGCTCTTCCCTGTCTCTGCCTTTGTCTCTTACCGGGAGAATTGATGAGAAGACCACCTGTGCTCCTGTCTGCTTCAGCTTTCTTCCCAGGGCCTCGAAGTCTTTAGGGATGCTGTCTGATGTGCTTCTGGCAGTGTCGTTGGTACCTAAATGAATAAGAAACATAGGGAAATGGTCAGTAGGTTTCAGAAGTTTGTCTATACTGGTGGTGATGTCCCGGATCCTGGCTCCAGGGAGACAGCAGACCTCCCTCGACTGCAAATCAGGTCTGCAAATTGGTCCTTCGGTGCCTCTTAGCATGGAGTCTCCGATGACCACCACTCTACGCTCCTTCCGAGGGGGGGGGTCGAGTAGCGAGAACTGTAGTCGATGTTCTGTGTTCGGAATCCTCCTGAGCCCCCTCTGTTTCATCCTCGACAGTTCCTTCTTGAAGGACGTGAAATCTGTTTTTCAGGGAAAGTTGTGGGGTTGGTGTAGAACTGCCCTGTTTGAGAGAGAAAGAAGAAGAAAGTGAGAATGGGGGGGGGGGGGTTCTTTGTTTGCCAGTAGAAGAGGTTACCAGCTGCCAGGGACCGGCATCTCCAATCATTTCCTGTATTCCGATCGTTGAATTTAGAGCTGTAGGTTTGGGAGTGCCAAGGATGGTCTTGTCGAGGCTTCGTTCTATGATCGGAGACATTTCCTGGATGGCATCGTCGATGAAGGCCTCATCCTCCCTGATGCACCTCAGGTGTTTCACCTCCTCCCTGAGGCTCCGCAGTTCCCGCATAACGTCCTCGTCCGCTTCTACCTGTCTCATCTCGTCTGTCTGCGTAGAGACTGAAGCATACCGTGGGAGGGGGGTGGCCTCGGTCAGCACTGAGACATCTGTTCCCCGCTCAGTGGCACTCTTTACCTTCTGTGTAGAGTCCTTGGCCATCCCCCGGGTCTCTCCAGATGCTGGAGTGTTGAGCTTGATAGTAGTCTTGGCGCTCCTAGTTCTCCCTGCCATTTCAAAAAGGAAAAGGAAGAAGAGAAAGAAAAAATAAACAAAAATAAAAGGAATGTGAGTCAAGGAAAGAGTGTGTTTGCCTGTGTGCTTGCTTGCGTGTGATAAAGGAGAGTATCTGTTTTTCGTGTGTGGGAAGTGAGGAGTGTTTCTGGCTGAATGTGGAAAGGCTCTGTTTAGAGAAGAGAGGAGTGTATCTGGCTCAAGGTGGTAGTGTTCTGATTAGAGAAGAGAGGAGTGTATCTGGATGAATGTGGAAGGGCTCTGCTTAGAGGCCCTTCTTGAGGCCCTTCGCAAAGGCGCTCTCGCTAAGGCGAGCGCCTTTGCCGCTCGCCTTCGCCGTGCGCCGAATGGCTGCGCGCCGTTGGCTCGCCTCCTTTTATGGAGCCCGGTCGCACACTACTGATGCGGTGGGGTGGGCGGAGCTAACTCGCCGCTGCCCCAAAGTCTCCCTTGCCTGTGCGGGCGCTTCTCCCTTCTCCCAGCGCCTCGCACAGCTCTCCTGCCTCTCTGCTCCCCTTCTCCTGCCTCGTGCTGCAAAAAGAATGTGTTTTCTTAGTGAGTAGATTAGTCTCAGGGCTGTGTTTTGTACTGTTTGTAGTTGTTTTATCATTGTTGCAGGGCAGGGGAGATATAGGATGTTGCAGTAGTCAATGAGACCTATGACTAGGAACTGGACCATGAGCTGGAATTGTTTGCTGTCGAAGAATTTTCGAACTTGCCTTAGGTTTCTCATGACCGCAAATGATTTCTGCATTGTTTTGTTGATTTGTGGTTGCATGGTGCAGCATCTGTCTATTGTCATTCCCAGAAGTTTTAAAGTGGGTTGAATAGGGTATGTGATTGAGTTTATTATGGTTGGGGTTTTATTTTTTTTGAGAAGTATGAATTTTGTTTTGTCTGGGTTCAGTTTTAGTTTATGGTCTTTCATCCATGTTGCCACTGTTTCTAGAGTTCTGTGTAGTGTGTCTGTTATGGTGGGCGTTGGCTGATCAAAAGGAAGGAGAATGGTGATGTCACAGAATAGAGGGATGCATGCCCAACTTGCATGCCAGGATTTATACAGACATAAATCCTGGTGCCTTATTTTGGTTATGGGAATTGATGATACGCAGTATTCTATAAAGGGCACTCAACCTAGAGTGATCTTTTTTGAATAGTACTGAGAGCTGTTTTCCAGCACCCAAATAAGTATGAGGGGACATGTATGTGGGAGAAGTATGAGCAAGTCTCTCAGTTATGTACTAAAATGCCACATTTAGGCATCAACAGTTCTGCTTGTTGTAGATATGGAGGGGCATTTTCAATATGAATCTAAATCTAAGTTTGGACGCTTTGTGGAAAACGCACAAAAATCCAGTACCAATCATGCCCATTTTCAAAATTGTAAAACATCTACCTTGTTTTTTGGAAAATGGACCTTTTGTGCTCTGTGACCCTGATTCTATAAAGGGCACCTAAAGGGCTCCTAAGACCTGTCTAACACTGAGGACTTAGGCATCCAAACTAAGTGGTTAATGAGCCATTTAAAGGTCTTAAACAATAATTGGCACATGGATGTCTAAAGGATGTGGACATCACTTTGTAGATGCCTTCACAATTTCATGGATGCCCATTGGAAAAACTCACGTCTAACGGAATGGGTGTGGTTTCAATATGAGCATCCTTTGATTCATTTGCATAATACTGAGTGACCTAGGGCGCCCATCTCATGCCTACATTGTAGGTGAATGAAAACCAGGTCTACTTTTGAGCTTAGTTTGGGCTACAAATAGATCAGAGTTCTATGGATGGAACTTAGGCACAGTTGGGATGTCCTTAATGTGATCTGCTAAATAGCTCTCTGGGTTTTTATTTTTGCTTTATTAAGCTCAAAATACATTTAGTAAGGCACCACATAAACAGGGCACATCAGAACAGATATTGCATGCAAAACCTTCTATTTTTGTGGACAAACAGCAATGTTATTTGCTAATTAGAGGAAAAGATCCATTAATTGAAGCAGAGCACATGAAAAACACAGCTTTAGGTTTCTTGCTAAAAAAAAGCTACCTTTTTTCTGACTAAACAGTGCTATAATCATCTCATTCTTGAAAGCAAAGAAAGCATATGAAAAAAATATGTAGATTGTATACATGACTTCATTTACTAAAGCTTAAAAATAGAAAAAACAGATACAGACCTTAGCATGGCTTCTACTTCATTGCAAATGGAGGAGGTGTGCAGCTGCACAATGCTGGCCTCATTGTGATATCATCAAGGTGCACCTGCAAGGTAGAATGCCACAATTAAAATATGTGCTAGGATTTGAACCCATGACCTCTGGATGATGGGAACAGGGCTTTTACCCTTTGAGCCGCAGCAGCTTCCACAAGTCTTTCTCATGTCTGATATGATAGCTAGGAATCTGCTAAGCTATGATCTTCTCAGGTATTTTCACCTTCACATGGCTAGGATCACTAAGCTCTCATGGTAGGAACCCCTATGACTGAAAGGAAGCAGCTGTGGCTCACCAGGTAAAAGCCCTGTGCTCATCTTCCAGAGGTCATGGGTTTAAATCCCAGAACATATTTTGTGGCATTCTACCTTGCAGGTGCACCTTGATTTCACAAGGAGGGCAGAATCAGAGCCTGTGTGTCTATCTTTTTGAACCATTTTCGGGGGAAAAAAATGTCCAAAAGAAAAATGCACAAAACAAGTCATTAGGATATAGGAGGGGCCAGCATTTTTACTAGACTGGCCACACAGACATCCAAGCCGAGCAGTGGGGCACCATAGGGGGCACCGCAGTGAACTTAATATAAAAGGTCCTGGGTACACATCTCACCATCACCCCCTTATAGTGTATGGTGAACCTTCCAAAACCCACCCAAAACCTACTGGACCCAACTATACAGTACACCAACAGCCTTTATGCCTGCAGGCGAGACCTCACATGTGGTATTTGGGAGGAGTTTGCAAAGCTGACAAATTCCACCATAAATGTAGTGGTTAGAGTGTGATTTGGGTCTGAATTCCCATATCTATGTTTGACCACTCCAGGACCCTGCTTGCTGGTCTACTAGAACTAGCGATAAAATCTGAAGCTGTCTTAGAGGCAGGAATATACTGTTTCATTTCAAATTTTGGGGGATGTGAGGGGTTCAGTGACCACTGGGGGAGTCATGTTTACATCCCTCCAGTGGTCATCTTGTCAGTTTGGGTACTTCTTTTACACTTATTCATTATTAAAACAGACTAGCGCCAGATGTCTAACTTGTCTAAATGTTCGATTATGGCAGAAAAATGTCCTAGTCATAAACCCACCCTAGTCCCTTCCACACTACACCTCTTAGACATTTCCTTGAGATTTAAACAAACTACTGAGCAAAAACATAAATATCCATATAGAAAACAAGCTTTAAAAATAGCAAATTGAAAGGGTTTGGCAAGAAAAATGTCCATCTGCTCCTTTATGCCATTTTTCGGACATTTTTCTCTTTTCAAAGTGCCAACGCCAACTCACTCGTGTATTCTGTAACAGCATCTGAGTAACCCTAGTGCATAGCATTGGCGCTCCTAAATGTTGGTGCCCATTTACAAAGTGGCCACCTTTGTTTTTTTGAGTATTATGTTAACTCTTTTGTTGTTAAAGGTTGATTTTTCATGCCACAGTTATATACAGGGTGCCCACAAACACACTCCTTGATTTTAAATTGTTACAAAACCAAAATTTATTGTAATATTCTTTCACCTTTGAGGCTACAGTTTCATCAACTTATAAAGTTTCAGATGGTATCTGTTGATTACATACACTCGATGTGCACCCCACCTGTTACTCGTCAAACATCGATGCGATAATCGAGGTCGGACCAGACTCTCCAAAGCATATCTGGCGTGATCGCGTTTATAGCTTCAGTGATACGTTCCTGTAGATCATCCATAGTTGCGGGTAGTGGAGGGACGTACACCCCCCCCCCAAAAAAAAAAAGGAAAAAGTCAAACAGTAATGGCCGGTGATCTCAGGGGTCACTTGAGGAACACCTGGTCATTTTGTCGCATTACATTGTCTGTAGGTTGTAACTTCTGCACCAATTGCAGCTTATAAGGGTGAAAGTGCAAGTGTTTGTGTATAATCTTGCTAACCGTGCTTTTTGGGACTTGTATTTGCTGTCATCTTATTTATAAACATATTCCAATATGTTTTGATTTTGTAACCATTTAAAAATCAAGGAGTGGTTTTGTGGGCACCCTGTACAATTGTCATCTCCAAAATCCACAAATCAAGGTATTCTAAAAAATAAAATAAAATAAAAACCCAGAAACAAAATTTAAACCATAGAACAGCCTCGTGTAGAACACACAATAGTCTCATTTTCACGGACTGATTTCTTTCTACAAAAGTCACTTTGAAAAGCTTTATCATGCAGCATTGAATTCTTGTTTGCTTTCTGCTGGTAGGAAATATAGTCCCAGGGATGATCATTAAAACATGTTTAGGAAAATAATTTTATTTCAAATAATGCCACAACATATACATTGAAAATGTATAAAGACCAGATGTGCCTTGAGTCTTCAACTGTTCAAGGAGGTCTTGGAATTCCAGGAAATGTCTGCTCTCTCTGCTGGTAATTATTTAATTGGATTACCTAATTTAGTATTTATTTCCATTGTAAACCATTTATTCATCTGTTACTAAAGCACATTTATGAAGGGTAAGAGAAGGTATTTACATTTTCATCTGTATTGTTGGCCAGGTTGAGGCGCTTGAGAAAGTTGCCACATTGTTTGCCTTGATGTGCGTGAGATTTACTGCTTTGATTCAGAAATGGTAGGAGGAAACGGATGTCATATGCTATTTTAGGGCTATATTTCACAATCATTTTGCTATCTAGATGACAAACAGATATGAGCTATATACCATAATGAGCAAAGGCATTTACAAACCTTTTGAGTTGTAGCCTCCACATAATATCTATTGTTTAAAAGGTTTAGAGCATGCATCAAGGCAAGTAGGGCTTGGACACGCTTTAGGTTATGTAGGAATCAGAAATTAGTTGTCATAATCTGCAGCCAAGACGTAGTTCACAATAATTCTACAGAATATTTCTGTTGGGTTTTTGCGTTCATGAAATAAGCATTATGATTTAAGTCAAACTCTCTAGGGAGATGCATTCTAGAACTATTAAAGCAGTTAAGTGGTAGAGAATGACACGGGAACCGTTTACCGCGGTAAACCGTGGTCACTGCAGTAAATCCGCAGGAATGGAAACATTTGCAACTGGTTTACTGCAGGAATGGGGACAAGGCCTTTTACCGCCCCGTGGGAGCAGGGAAAAATCTTACTCCTGTGGTAAAAAAAATTGTGCCCATGTCAGACTCTGCATCTCCTCCCCAGCTTCTCTTGCACCTATTTTACCTTCAGGAGCCAGCCATGCCACAATGAAGACAGAAGGAACCCAAAACCAAAGCCCGAGAGCAATGTGATTTGAAGAATAAAATTACCAGACAACAAAAGATAGAAAAAAATTAATTTATGTTATATTTTGTGATTAGAATATTTCAGATTTGAAATATGTATCCTGCTAAAGCTGGTGGTAGATATAACAGGGGACCGCAAAGCCCAGGCTGTGCTTTGAGCTCACTCTCTCTGACCAAGGGACAGTTTCCCCAGTTGCTCTCCCCTAACACTATTCCTGCCATGTGTGACCGAAGTATTCTGTTAGCTCGATTTTTCTATGAGCATTTTGTTGTAATTTGTTTTGTTCAGTTTTCACAATAATGGAGGGAATATTTGTGAAAGGGAGGGGAGACGGGGGTTTTGTTATCATTGCTCTGTATTATTTGTGTTTATAAAATGACAATAATACAAAACATTGTCTCTTTTTATACTTTAATAAAATAATTTCAGTATAAAATCATAACTATTTGAGGCTTATGCGGATGGGATCTGACAGTGTGCAGGGCAGGGACGAGCTCATGGGGACAGGGCGGGAACAGTGATAAAACTTTTTTCTCCATGTCATTCTCTAGTATATATGTTTGCATTATGCCTCACCAATCTTTCATGGTTGGCCAATATGTTGGAAAATGCTCATATGTAGCTAGAATATACAACATTCTGAGGTTGCTAGTCATTCTCAGTACAATATAGAACAGTGGTCTCCAATGTAATGTAATGTAATTTATTTCTTATATACCGCTACATCCGTTAGGTTCTAAGCGGTTTGAAGAAAATATACATTAAGATTATAAATGAGAAGTAAGAAGGTACTTAAAAAATTCCCTTACTGTCCCGAAGGCTCACAATCTAACTAAAGTACCTGGAAATTAATAAAGAAGAGAAAATAAAGATGGTTGAAAAAATAAAAATTCTATGTGAACTTATAGGATGGAAATTAAACTGACAATGAAGAACTGTATGAAAAATACATATGGAATGCAGTTAGAGAGGGTAGGTTACAATCTATTTATGGTATTTGTTTAATTGGAAGGTGTTAAGGTGGGTAATTTGGGAGAAGGTTATTTGAAGGTAGGTGAATCTTCTGGAGGTAAAAGAGGAGGGGTTAAGATATTTGGATGAATTTTTTGAAAAGCAGGGTTTTGATTTCTTTTCTGAATGTTTTGAAGTTGTCTGATATTGTCATAAGATTGGAGATGGAATGGTTGATTTTTGCTGCTTGTGTTGCCAGAAGGTTGTCAAACATTTTCTTGCGTTGTGTGCCTTTGAGTGGGGGGAAGGCGAAAGGGTTCGAGGTTCTTCTGTGTCTTGAGGTGGAGATTTGGTTTAAGCGGTTATTTAGATAGGAGGGGGAAGAGCCGTGTAATGCTTTGAATATCAGGCAGTAGAATTTGAATTGATGTGATGCCCAGGGCCAAATTCAGCCCCCAAAATCCTCCATTGTGGCCCTCAAACAGTTGGCTGACATGCTCTTCAAATCCTCTAAATGCATTAATTTCAATCTTGATATAGTAACTTCAAACTATCTCTTATGTGTGTTACTCAGATGTCTCATTTATGGAATTTAAACAAAAACTGTGGATACAGATGTTCTGGAGATAATTTATTAAACACTGACATATACAACCATGAAAATTCAATTAAAAAATTACAATGATAAAAAAATACTGTGATAAAAATCCAACCGGACCCTACACAGTCTGTGTTGTTTCGGCGAACACGCCTTCCTCAGGGGTCCAATGGTTTGCAACCTCACATATAAAGAATTGGACTGAAAACAGTCTATTGTCTTTAAACATGTGAGCAAAGAACACCGCAGATAAACGCCAGTAGGGTCCGGTTGGATTTTTATCATTGTACTTTTAAAATTGAATTTGCATGGTTTTATATGTCAGTGTTTAATAAATTATCTCCAGAACATCTGTATCCACAGTTTTTGTTTTGTTTTCACTGTGGATCATTGGGTCTCCCCATTTATGGAATTTGCTACTGTTGACAATCCAAAATAAAGTGAGTTTTTAAAATTTATCTTTGAAGTGTGGTAGAATCAGTATTGGTATTAATTTTTAATGATTAAGTTTATCAAGTTTCAAGTTTATTTAAAATGTGATAAATCGCTTAATCATACTTCAAAGAGATGAACATTGATAAAAAATTTACAACATTCAGGGGGTATCATATATCAGACGTACAAAAGATGCACAGGACAAAGCAGAGGGGATGAAATACAATATTAGATAGGAAAGAAGACATATAGGAGGAGGACAACAGGATGGGTAAAAAGAAGACCAAAGAAAAAACAGAGGGAAAAGGAGGCCATTGGAAACAATGGATATAAATTAGATTAAAGGAAAAGAGAGCAAAAGGAAGATTAACTCTGCAGGAAGGAGAAACATTGAATAAAATGATAAAGGCCTGACTTGATGAGCTAAAGATCAAACGCTTTAAAAAGAAAGCATTTTAAGTTGCTCATAAATCTATCCAGAGAGCGTTCTTCTCTTAAGTGGACTAGAAGAGAATTCCACATTTGCCATGACTGAGAAGATGTACCGATGGCAAGTATTAATAATTTTAAGAGAAGGGATTGTCAATAAATGTTGATCGTTTGATCTGAGTAATGGTGTACAGGATAAGGAGTTGGTCGATAAATACTGGTGCCTTGGAAAGAAGAGTCTTAAAAGTTAATAAGCATATTTTATAAGTTATTCGATGAGTAACTGGAAACCAGTGGGATTTTTTTTTAATAGAGGCGGGATGTGATCTAATTTTTTTGCTTTCGGAATTAGTATAATGGATGCATTTTGTATAATCTGTAAGCGTCGTATTTCCTTTTGTGTAATTCCCTTAAACAGTGTGTTTAATACCCAGTCTGATCAAGTAGATCAAGGCAATTTACAAAATTAGTAGCATGTGTAAATTTCACATTTTTGGATGGTCCTCGGAGCTCTCTCATATTCACACTGTGGCCCTTCACATGAAAAGGATGACGACCATTGATATAGGAAGAAAATGTTAAACTTCTGTTAAAGGGTAAAACTTGCAAGCAAAGGCCCATGATCAGCAGCCACCCACAAAAATAGTACCAATTGCATGTCAATCACATGATGGCACCGTATATAGAATTGCGGCTACATCACAGATAAGTGCTGGAATTTTAAACCAGGGTTTTCAAAGCCTACGTTTCTGGTGCCTATCTGTGTAGAGAATAAAACATAACATAAAAATTTATTTCTATACTGCAATATCATTAAGTTCTATGCAGTTTACAAAATAGAATAAAAAAGTGCACAAATATAGTTGAATATAATACAGTAATTTCACCAACTCTGTCTCAGAAGTCGCCCCCAAAGCAACAGAAGTTCTAAACCGGATGGAGCAATGGATGACTGAATTCAGACTAAAACTAAACTCAGAGAAAACAAAATTTTTCATAGCATTGTCACACCCACTTGACACTAAAGCACCAATGTGCATCAATAACCTTAATTATCCCATTCAACCCACTATGAAGATATTGGGAACCTGACCATGAAAGACCAGGTAGACTCCTTGATTAGAAAAGTCTTTCTTACCCTCTGGTCCATCAGAGCTTACTTCGATGTCTCATCATTTCGAATTCTGGTACAATCCCTTATACTGAGTCAACTTGATTATTGTAACATCGCCTACTTGGCACTCCCCCAGAAGAATATGCGGCGATTGCAACTAGTACAAAATGCAGCGGTTAGACTTCTTTGTGGACTGAAGAAGTTTGATCACGTAACACCTTCCTACCGACTTCTACACTGGCCGCCAATGGAGGCACGTGTGAAATTCAAGTTTGGTTGTTTTTGCTTCAAGGTACTTTATGGCTTAGCCCCTAAATATGTAACAGACCTTTTCTCTTTCACAGCCAACAGACACAAGCGAAGCTCTCACCCTAACTTTGTTTCCCCACCGGTTAGAGGTTGTAAATTTAAAAGTCATCATCAATATCTTTTCTCACATCAAGCAGCACTATGGGGTAAAGACCTAGAACAATTACTTGTGCCTACTACCTATAGGGAATTCAGGAAATGCCTAAAAACACATCTGTTCCCGAAATACTTAGGAAACCAACCTATACAATCTTAGTGCTCAACAAACAATCTCTAAAACTATCAATCACTAAGTCTGTAATTTGTTTATTCCATTCAATCTGTAACATTTCTAATCATTGTAAACCACATAGAACTTTACGGTCCTGCGGTATATAAATTGTTGTTATTATTATTATATGAGAAAGAGGTTGCCATTAGAGAACTCAAATCTTTAGCCCATATTGCAACAACAGAACACATTGATGATATTTTTTATATTGACAACCTTTGATTGAAGGAAAGGTAAATACAGCATGCGTGCATCAAGAGTGCTTTGAATTTACAAATGTAAATGAATCCACAAGATAATTAGGTGCAAGGGCGAATACCTTATAACAAATGTAACCACATTTAAAAATTTCACATGAGCCTTGACTTGCAATCAGTGCAATTCATGGAATAAAGGGGTGAATCATGACTAAGAAGGAGTTAACACCACCTATTTTACTCTTAGGCACCAGTAGGTGCCTCTGTAGTCACAGTTCTGGCACTTTATGACATTTTAAATGCTTTTAAATGGTATGATCAAGTTTATTAGGATTTTATATACTGCCTATCAAGGTTATCTAAACAGTTTTGCAATCAGGTACTCAAGCATTTTCCCTATCTGTCCCAGTGGGCTCACAATCTATCTAATGTACCTGGGGCTATGGAGGACTGAGTGACTTGTCCAGGGTCACATGGAGCAGCGCAGGGTTTGAACCCAGGGTGCCGAGGCTGTAGCTCCAACCACTGCGCCACACACTCCTCCTCAATTATTGCATTGATTAAAGGCAATTAGACCAATTAAAACTGGCACCTAATTAGCAGCGTTGTTTAGAACTTAGCCATAATGCAAAGTCTTAGCTGCCTCTGCAAGAATATTGACAAGCAGAATTGTTACATTGCAAAAACTAGTATGATATGGATTAGGGTTACCATATGGCTCCAGAAAAAGGAGGACAGACTGAGATATCCAGGTTTTACTTCCTTTGCTTTCAATGAAAGTATAACCCGGATGTCTCGATCTGGCCTCCTTTCGTCCATTGCTTTCAAATGGAAGTAAAATCCAGATGTCTCGATCTGGCCTCCTTACGTTCATTGAAAAATGCAAATTTGCTCCTTGCGCTGGAGTTGGAGTTGAAGTCTTCTATTGTCGCCCCTAGGACAAACTTCATGTCCTCAGAGACTACTCTTAATGAACATAGAAGTGCTTTAAAGAGAGATCTAGCTTCAGCTCCTATGGTTCAACATTGCGATACTTACAAGCATGATTTTTTTCAACTACGCTTTCTGGCACTTGATCAGATTCCCATTAATCCTAGGGGCAGCAATAGAAGACTTCAACTCCAGTGTAGGGAGCAACTTTGGATTTTTCAGCTCCAGGCTGTGCAATCCCATGGATTAAATGCAAGCATTGATTGGTTCTACTTTTATTGAATCCCGTCAGCATAGGCTTCAGTTAATCATGTTATCATTTTAGTTTTATGATGTCTGCAGCATTTCTCTAGTATGCTCTCTTTTGATTATCAGCTGTTTCTAGCTCATGTGATTTCAATCAGTCTGTTTTGTGAATGAGCCGACATGGTCTGCCCGGATTGGCTGGTTCGCATTCAGCTGACCTGTCATGTGATTTTCTCCTGACAGGGCAGGATGTGGTTATAAGCCCCACAACAGTGCTTTGGAAGTTGCACTTAGTTGAAAGTAGCACTTAGTTGAAAGTAGCAATTAGTATCTGCGTACTGTAAGTAGTTCAATGAGCTTTTGCTCTTTTTCAACTTTCAGCAGGTGAGCATTTTCATTTCTCTTTTGGGTTTGTGTTATAGGATAGCCTGGATTTGGCGCTAAGGCCCAGAAGCAGTGGTTACCGGCCATGAAATGATCGTCAGCCTGGCCTGTTTGTGTTCAGTGGTTTTTACCATTAATCATTCTCGACTATTTTTTTTTTTTGCTCCTACCTGTTAACTTTAAACCTATGTGAAAGATTTTTGCCTATAATGCTTGGGTGGAAGTGTGTGGGTACACCTCTCTGTTTGTCTGAGGCGGGGTTTTTTTTCGCTTAAGTAATAAGCTAGCTCTCTTGGCTTGTGTGGTGCTTTTGTCTTGGAGTGATATTTTTGGATTACACTTTCCTCCATTCTTCCCTGTTTTTTTGTGGTTGTATACCAAAATAATCCTTCATACAAAAAATATTCAACAATCAAGATCAAAGACTTCAAGCTCTAAAAGGGAGAAAAAACCTCAGTGTTGTACAGAACATGTGAACAACTACAGCTAACCACCACTGCCCACCGACTTCCGATATAAATAAAATCAGAAGAGGCAAGCACATCATTGGTTAAAAAACTCCCATATATTACTATAGAGTCACAAGTATATCATAATTCTTTCAGATCAACAATTCTTCAATCTTTTAAATAAATAAATAAACAAAATACATATCTTTGCCTACAGAAAGTGAAGTCTTCAACCACTTTGATGCAAGGATGGCAAAGTCATCTATTGATGCAAAGTCTCTATTGTAATCCAATTTGCAAAGTCCTTAATGTACATACTCCAAAGTAAAGAATGACTTCCCAAAAGGCATAAATCCACCCTGGGTTCTTGACAAGGGCCCCTGTTTCACTGCCAACCAACAAGCCATATGGTAACCCTAGTATGGATAGAAAAATAATGTATTATGGTACCATGAATATAGAAAAGCCATTTGGAGCTAAATGCATGTTCCTGCCATAAGTCAAGTGGGTGGGACAATTTATTCTTATTTGGGAAAGATTGAGCCTTTTCCATTTTGGAGCCAGATTAAATTTGCATCCCTATGATTTAAGCCATTTCATCAGTTAGTTATAAGCTATCTATTCATGCTTCTTCTTCTGTCTTTCATCTCTTGGAGTGAAAAGTAAACAAAATATGATAAGCAAGTAAATTGGTCAAGAGTGGAAAGTTGATATGACGTGCAATGGAGTAAAGCGATGAACAGATTTTCTACAGAGGGAAAAGAGTTTTGATCGTCACAGATACCATTATAGAATATGCATTCCCTGTGATGTTTCAGTGTGCCTAAAAGGAGGTACCCACATATAGAATTTCCAGCTTAATATGTGATAAATATCTTGTAGTGTGTGATAACTGCATAGGAAGATACAGGGCAACCCCCCCTCCCCCCCAACAATTATTGCAATGACTTTGCTGTTACAGCATTATCATTTTTGCAACTAACACATGGAAACCACATTTTTACTGGACATTAGTGAAAGGGCCCCAAAGAAATATAGAAAATGAGGAGTCCATACAGCCTATCCATTCTGTTTATCTACACCAACTACTAAGCTCACAATCTCTTCTTCTCCCTCAGAGATCCTCCTTGTCTCATCTTCTCATGAATTCAGATATTGTCCTTATCTCCACCACACATCCATCCATGACCCTTTCCTTAGATGACTCCAGAGCCTACCCCCCTCTCTTTCTCAGCCTATGGCCCCCACAAATTGAAGAACCTCCTTTAAATTAAAAGAAACCTTTATCCTGTATTTTATACCATGAAGGTTTGTAAATGTTATGATTTACTCCCCTCTCTCTTTTTTCTTCTGTTAACTCTGTCCCCATATGCTTTCTAATGAATACCATTGACCATTTCCTACCTACTGGCTCTTCCTGCGATGTCACTTCCTAGGCACAGGTCCAGGAAGTGACATCAGAAGAGCTGGCGTGAGCAGCATGTTGGGGTTGACACTCATGCCGCGAGCGTTAAAAAGGTACAGGGGAAGGGAAGCAGCGCGTGGTAGTGTGGGAGGGCAGTGAAGAGGACGGGTGCTAGCACCCTCATCAAAAGGGCACCTGTGGCAGACCACCCCCCCCCCTTAGTACACCACTGCATGTGAAAGCTGTAAAATTGCCCCTTTTGTGTGTAAGTGCTGATACTTTCACATGGAAGGCTGCTAGATCCAAGCAACTCATTTTTTTCAACATGTATCTCTATTTTCTATATGAATTAGGATGTCAAGGACGACTCCATAAATGGTAGCCAAATTTGGGTGCTGAAAATAAAGAACGCTGAGCTCAATTCTACAGTATATACTCATATGGCACTCCAAGTTGGGCACTATTTATAGAATAGCACACAGCACTGGGATCCACGCCCACTTGTAGGTGAGAGGATTGGTGCAAACTGAAACCTGGTGTAAATCCTCATGAGTACATTTGGTGCAGATCTCCCAAATTCTATAATAGTGATGCATCTTTAGTGAATGCTCTGACCCATCCATACCACACCCCTTTTAAATTGCACGCTAAAGGATTTATGCATATGTCTTTATAGAATAGCGCCCAGCAAGATGCAGGCATAAATTCAGCCTGTTGCCAATTAATGCCAATTAAATTGTGCATGCAAATTGGGTGCAAGCCCGGTTTCTGTGCACAACTTTTGAGTACCATATACCCTCTCTCTTGGCTAATCTCCTCTCATGGTTTTCAATATCACCTCTATGCTGATGACTCCCAGATCTACCTCTCCACGCCGGATATCTCTGTGGGATTTCAGGCCCGAATTTCAGCCTGCCTATCCGACATTGCCGCTTGGATGTCTCGCCGCCATCTCAAACTGAATAAGGCTAAAACGGAACTCTTTATCTTTCCCCCCAAAACCTGCCTCCCCCCTCTCGCCATTCTCTATCTCTGTGGATAACACTATCCTCCTCCCTGTCTCGTCAGCTCGCAACCTTGGAGTGATCTTTGACTCTTCTCTCTCCTTCTCTGTTCAGATCTAACAGACGGCCAAATCCTGTCGCTTCCTCATCTATAACATTATCAAAATTTGTCTTCTCTCTGAGCACACGACCAAAACCCTTGTCCACGCTCTCATCACCTCGTGCTTAGACTACTGCAACGTACTTTTCTTGGGTCTCCTGCGCACCCATCTCTCACCTCTTCAATCTGTTCAAAATGCTGCTGCGCAACTCATACTCCATGAGAGCCGTTATTCTCACATAACCCCTCTCAAGTCACTTCATTGGCTCCCTGTCCATTTCCAAATACAGTTTAAACTCCTCTTGCTGACCTACAAGCAGTGGCGTACCTAGGGTATGTGGCACCCGGGGCCCATCATTTTTTGACACCCCCCCATGTAAAAAAATATTTTTTTGTAATGACCATGAAACGGAATAAATGGTCAGAATAGAAACAGGCAGTGAAAATTTTCTTATATTCCAAACATAACATAACATAAATTATGTCTGAATTGTCATGACATCAGAAGTACATATGGAGTAGTTGCAGGTGATGCTTGGGACAGTTCTGATTGTGTTAGTTCGGTTTTATGTGTTTTTTGAATAGAAGGGTTTTTATTTCTTTTTGAAGGTTTTGCAGTCTGTGGTCGATGTCAATTGGTTGTAGAGTTGGGGGTCGAGTGTTGCAGCTCGAATGGCTAGGAGGTTGTCGAACAGTTTTTTTCTTTTGACGTTTTTGGTTGGAGGGTGTGTGAATGGTGCGTGAGTTCTCCTATGTCTGTTTGAAGTGGATTGAATTATTTAGCTGAAGAAATTAGTTACCCCCTCATCCCACACACATTAATTCTCTTCCATTTTTGTTCCCATTATAAAAAACACTGATAAGTTCCCAGGAAAAAAATACATTAAAATAAGAAGTGAAAACAAAGGCCCCTACAGATGAGAACATAACATAAGAATAGCCTAACTGGGTCAGACCAATGGTCCATCATGCCCAGTAGCCCATTCTCATGGTAGCCAATCCAGGACACTAATACCTGGTCAAAACCCAAAGAGTAGCAACATTCCATGCTACCGATCCAGGGCAAGCAGATACTTCCCCCATGTCTTAATAACAGATTATGGACTTTTCCTCCAGGAATTTGTCCAAATCTTTCTTAAAACCAGCTACACTATCTGCTTTTACCATAACTTCTGGCCACTTCATTTTTAAGTTTAGATCTTTCCTTTCAAACAGAGACCTTGCTAGATGTCAAATACAGCACAAGGTAACTTCACATGGACTTAGCTGTGCAGGAAATGTGAATCTCCTCATACACCCACCATATAGTGCAAAAATGTGCAAAGGTCTGTTTTTTTCTTTCGATCACTACATAGCCTAATGCCACACAAGCAGCGCTGTTACAAACATATTCTGTAGGTCAATGCTAAGGATAACAAAGTTTCCTTCCTTGGACCAGAAGGAGATAAACCACTGGAAGAGATCCAAAAACAACACCCAAAGACCCACTCAGTGTGTGAACCAGTTGAGTGGAGTGGACTAACTGGGGGGTGGAAATGGGCCCGGAGTTTGCTCAGCAGAATTTCCCAGACCACCTCTTCCTCTCAACACATTGACACGCTGCCACCATCACCACTAGGAACACCTCACTGGGTAGGCCAGCTATGCTATAAACTTTATAAAACACATTATTATATTTTCTTATAAAGCACATATTTTAACTGAACTCTCTGACATCCTCAGCCTTTCCATTCACAAAAATAGAAGGAAGAAAAGTTCCCATTTCCTGCTGTCTCATGTCCCCGACCTATACAATATTTTTTTTCTGCAGACCCTTCAAAAGTCTGACCAAATCCTCATTTCACTTGCATTATAAAGTACTGAGGATGCCATCTCTCCCCAATCCCAGGTCCTAAAGTCTAAGACAGTAGCGCAAACTAATGCTGCCAGATTCAGGAAAAAAAATTTTGATTCGATTCAGCCTATTGAATTGGTTTTTCAATTCGATTTTCCTGCCCAGTTGGGTGATTTTTTTCAAAACTCCTGGTGGGTTTTATAGCTTTTTCACCCCCTTTGGCTTCTCCTAATCACACTGGCGCTGTGGTGTAAATAAAATAAAGAAACAAAAAGGACTTTTCCTCTCTCTGTTAAATCCTAGCTCACGTTTGCAGTCCAACACCAGCTCTGGCAGGATACACATTTCAAATCTGACATATTATAATCACAAAACAGAAAATAAAATTAATTTTTCTACCTTTTGTTGTCTGGTTATATTTCAAATCTTGTTGGTCAAAGGCTCTGGTTTTCTTCTGATAACTTGGGGTCTCCTTCTTTCTTCTTTCTGCATGCTAACCATCCATCTGCCAACTCTGTCCTCCCTTTCCATTTCCCTTCCCTCCCCAGGAAGTCTGTATCTTTCATTTTTTTCATCTCCCTCCACAGATCCACCTTTTCTTAACTACCCTTTCATCCGGCATCTCTCCCTCCTTCCCCACCACCCGAGTCCACCATCTCTCCCTTTCTTTTCCCAATTACCCTCCTATCCAGTATCTCTATCCCTCCTCCACACCATCCCTTGTGTCCAATTTCTCTCCCTTTCTGTTCGTTCCCTCCCTAAATCCCATGGTTCATCATCTCTCTCCCTCTCCTCTATTTTCAGAACCATTATTTCTTCCTCCCCCCCAAAGTTTGGCATATGCACGTCTATTTGAACACCCCCTTCCCTCCGTGTACTTCTAAACCAGGGTCCCCCCAAAGGCCTGTCCCCCCTTAAAGGTCTGCCTGTCCCCCCTTGAAGACCTGCACCCCCCTTGAAGGCCTGTCCCACCTCCTTGAAGGCCTGTCCCCCCCCCCTTGTAGGCCTGTCCCCCCTTGAAGGCCTGCCTGCCTGTCCCCCCCTTGAAGGCCTGTCCCCCCCCTTGAAGGTCTGCACCCCCCCGAAGGCCTGCACCCCCCCGAAGGCCTGTCCTCCCCCCTTGTAGGCCTGCCTTCCTGTCCCTCCCTTGAAGGCCTGTCCCCCCCTTGAAGGTCTGCACTCCCCCCCCCGAAGGCCTGCACCCCCCTGAAGGCCTGTCCCCCTTTGAAGGTCTGCAACTCCCCCCCCCGAAGGCCTGAACCCCCCCCGAAGGCCTGAACCCCCCTTGAAGGCCTGTCCCACCCCCTTGTAGGCCTGTCCCACCCCCTTGTAGGCCTGTCCCACCCCCTTGTAGGCCTGTCCCCCCCCTTGAAGGCCTGCACCCCCCCAAGGCCTGTTCCCCCCTTGAAGGCCTGTCCCACCCCCTTGTAGGCTTGTCCCACCCCCTTGTAGACCTATCCTCCCCTTGAAGGCCTGCCTGCCTGCCCCCCCTTGAAGGCCTGTCCCTCCCCCTTGAAGGTCTGCACACACCCCCAAAGGTCTGTCCCCCCCTTGAAGGCCTGTCCCCCCTTGAAGGCCTTCCTGCCTGTCTGTCACCCCCCTCCTCCTTGAAAGCCTGCCTGCCTGCCCGCCCCACCCCGAAGGACCGCTCGCCCCTGGCCTCCCCGCACCACTATGAAGCAGCACTACCTATGCTCCCGGCCTTGCCGTTCAGTCCCCCCCCCACCATCCCCGAAGGACCGCTCGCCCCACTGACCTTCCTGCACCACCTATGAAGCAGCCGCAGCAGGATCCCAACGTCAGCGATCTCTGCGCTGCTTAGGCGCTGCTTCCTGCGCCGCGTTCCCGCCCCTCCTCTGACGTCAGAGGAGGGGCGGGACCGCGGTGCAGGAAGCAGCACCCAAGCAGCTCAGGTATCGCTGAAGTCGCGATCCTGCTGCGGGCTGCTTCACAGGTGGTGCAGGAAGGTCAGTGGGGCGAGCGGTCCTTCGGGGGTGGGGGGGGAATGAACAGCAAGGCCGGGAACACCCCCTCATGGCTGGCACCCGGGGCGGACCGCCCCTCCCGCCCCCCCCTTAGTACGCCACTGCCTACAAGTGCATTCGCTCTTAAGCCTCCGATATCTCTCCTCACTCATCTTCCCCTATATTCCTCTCCACCCCCCCCCCCCCCCATGATCTCTGCTCTGCCCTCTTATCTCTACCCTTATCTTCCACTGCCAACTCCAGACTTCGTCTCTTCTTTCTTGCGGCACCGTATGCCTGGAACAGGCTACCTGAATCAATACGTCGTGCTCCATCCCTGGCAGTATAATCTAAGCTAAAAGCCCACTTTTTTGAAACTGCTTTCAACTCTTAACTCCTCCTCACACTGTTAGATAGCTATACCCACTATAATCTCCCCAACCCTAAAATGTCCTGTCTAAATATGTATGTCAAAATGTACAGCACTGCATACGCCTTTCAGCACTTTAGAAATACTAATTAATTAAATGCACAACCCTGCCTTTTCTTAATTTTAATCAAATCTAATCTTTAGGTTTGTATACCACATCATCTCCACATTCGTAGAGCTCGGCGCGGTTTACATTAGAAGAAATAGGAACTACAACAGAGGGTTAGAGATAGAAGTGTGAAGAAAATTTAGAGGACTTGGGATGCCAAGATATAAGAGTTTCCTTGATTCCTAAGTTGGAGGGAGACTTACATTTTTTGAGAAAAGCCAGGTTTTCAGATGTTTGCGGAAAACTTGGAGAGAGCTCAAGTTCCGAAGAGGGGAGGTAAGGTTGTTCCAGAGCTCAGTGATTTTGAAGTGGAGGGAGGCCCTAGCTTTCCTGTGTGGGAAATGCCTTTTAGCGAGGGGAAGGATAGTTTTAATTTGTGGGAGGATCTGGTGGTATTAGGGTTTGAGGAATTCCAAGAAAGAGGGATAAAGGGGGGGAGGATACCGTGTAGGATTTTGAAAGCTAAACAGGAGCATTTATAGTGTACCCTGGCGATAATCGGAAGCCAGTGGAGCTTGGCCAGGAGCGGGGAGACATGGTCAAATTTACTTTTAGCGAAGATGAGCTTGGCCGCGGTATTCTGAATCCGTTGGAGTCTGTGGAGGTTTTTCTTAGTTAGGCTTAAGTAGATAGAGTTGCAATAGTCCAATCTGGAGAGGATGATGGATTGGACAAGGAGGGTAAAAGGACAATGTGGAATCGATGGTGACGCCCAAGACCTTGCTCGAGAACTCAAGCTGCAGAGAGGAGCCAGAGGGTAGTGGGATGGAGGTGGGTAGGTGGCCTAGTTTTGGGCCGAGCCAAAGAAGTCTTGTTTTGGACTCATTCAATTTCATTTGCACAATGTGGGCCCAGGATTGTAGGTTCGTTATACAAGAGGATATGTTCTTAAACAGGTTGATGAGGTTCGAATCAGTCTCGAGGAGGACGAGGATGTCGTCTGCATAAGTGTAAATTGTTTCAAGGGGGGATAGGTAGAGGAGTTTTAGGGAGGACATATAGATGTTGAAAAGGATAGGAGATAGTGGAGAGCCTTGCGGGATTCCACAATTCAGTTTCCAGGGGGAGGATGAGGTGCCATTCATGTTAACAATGTAAGAACGAGAACGGAGGAATTTAGAGAACCAATCTAGGACTGTGGAGTTGATGCCGATCTCAGAGAGTTGGTAAACAAGAATATCATGGTGGACAACGTCGAAAGCAGCGGAAAGGTCAAATTGTAGGAGGACGGCGAACTTGTTTCGAGAGTGAAGTTGTTGAACCCTTGAAATCAGGGAAGACAGTAGGGATTCGGTGCTGAAGTTAGGGTAGAAGAATAGAGAATTTCTCTAAGTATGATGAGAGTTGGGTAGAAATGATTCAACAAATCACATATAATTGGAAAGACTGGAGGAGATTATATTATAACTTTTGGTGGAATTCTTTATGCCATATCTATAAAATGGAAAGATTTACTGCGTTACAAAAGGGATATTTTAAGGGTAGGGTAGAAGAATAGAGAATTTCTCTAAGTATGATGAGAGTTGGGTAGAAATGATTCAACAAATCACATATAATTGGAAAGACTGGAGGAGATTATATTATAACTTTTGGTGGAATTCTTTATGCCATATCTATAAAATGGAAAGATTTACTGCGTTACAAAAGGGATATTTTAAGAAATTTCAGGATGTATGGAAACCATTAACAAAATATTGTCAGGATTAAGTAAAATTATTTCCCTTATGTTTATTAGTTTATGAGGTAGGGAGGGGGTATTTTATTATTACATATATCATACAATAATGGAGTATATGATTGGGGGGGATGGGCGAGGGATAGGGATAAGAATATATGTAATATACCAATGATTGTTTATAAATGATGTATTTATTGTTATTGTGAATATTAACACTTAATGTAATTTGTGAAAATGAATAAAGAATTATAAAAAAAAAGAAATGATGGACTCTAACATCTTGGTTAGGAGAGGGATATTTGCAATTGGGCGATAGCTGTATGGTATGGAAGGGTCTAGGTCAGATTTTTTCAGTAGTGGGGTCAAGGCGATATGACCCATTTCTGGGGAGAAATGGCCCAACTGAAGGGCGGAGTTTATGAGATTGGTGATAGAAGAGATAGCCTGAGCAGGAATGTTCTCGTATAGGTAGGAGGGGAATGGGTCCAAGGAGCAGTTACAGGATTTCAGTTTGAGGCAGAGATTGAGGACCAGGGATTCAGATACGCACTCAAAGGTGGTCCAGGATCTGTCAGCTGGGATAGGGTTGGAGTGGAATAAGTAGGCACTAGGGAGTTGTAGGAGACTGAAGGAGGGAAGGAGCATCTCAAGGAAGAAACCTTATCATTGAAGAATTTTGCTAGGACATCGGCTGAGGGAGAGGAGGGGAGCACGGTGGGGTCTCTTTTGGAGGTTAGGGAGCGCCAGATGTTGAATAGTGTACTGCTCTGATTGTTGGACCTGGAGATTTTATCGCCATAGAAGTTCTTTCTTGCTTTTTTTAGCGCAGTATTGTACATACTCTAGGTCATTTCTCAAGCTTGATAGATCCTGTACCATGTTATCCACACCTTCCAGTGTGTCTACCCCATTGCAGATTTTGGTTTCATCTGCAAAGGGGCCAACGTTTGACAGCTCTTCTGAAATACCTCTTAAGAAAAATGTTGGAAATACTGCACTAAGGATCAAACCCTGTGGCACACCACTGATAGCATCTTCATCCTTAGACCTAATTATTATAACTGGAGCTAATAGTAAAATAACATATCTTAATGGTAGCTCAACTTGATAATGCCCCTCCTTAAATGTTTATCCTTCTAATTGTGCATGTAAAGAGCAATTTTATTTATTTATGTTATTTTTTCGTAGCATTTGTACACCGCTTATTGTTTATTGAAAGCTTCTATACAGCTACTAATGACTGGGGAGTCAATTCAGAATAGTTTACATGAGCTTCTGCAATGGTGTTACAATATATGAGCTTCAGTAATGGTGTTACAATACAGAGTTAGGCTATTTCTGTGATAACCTTATAACCTAAGTGGTTTACGTTCAGCTATTTCTCCCTATCTGTCCCGGTGGGCTTACAATCTGACTAATGCACCTGGGGCAATGGATTGTTAAGCGACTTGCCCAGGGTCACAAGGAGCAGCACTGGGCTTGAACTTGTAACCACAGGGTATTGAGGCAGCAGCCCTAACCAGTAGGCTACTCTTCCTGGTGGCTTGCATATTTATTATTAATAATAATAATAATAATATTAAGTTTATATACCTCAGGACCATAAAGTTCTATGTGGTTTACAATACTTAAAAATACTACAAATTGAGTAAAACTTACAAAGTTAAAAACTAGTAACTAAAAACCTTAAAGATCAGTTATTGTATAAGATTTTTGCAAATCAGCTACCTAAATGCTTCAAGAGCAAATATGTTTTAGGTGTCTCCTAAATTCCTCATAAGTATTAGTAAGCAAATTTTCTAAATCTTTATCCCATAATGCTGCCTGATACAAAAAAAGATGTTGATGATATTTTTTAAGTTTACATCCTCTAACCAATGGGGAAACAAAATTCAAGTGTGAACTTCTCTTGTGTCTATTGGTTGAAAAAGAAAAAAAAAAGGTCAGTTATATATTTAGGAGCTAACCCAAATAAAACCTTAAAACAAAAACAGCCAGACTTAAATTTCACATGTACCTCCATCGGCAGCCAATGCAGAAATTGATAAGAAGGTGTTATATGATTGAATTTCTTCATCCCAAAAATCAACCTGACTGCCGCGTTTTTCAGCAATCATATTCACTGCATATTCTTCTGGGAAATTGCTTCTGGGAAATAGGTGATATTACAGTAATGTAGTTGACTTAGTATAAGGGATTGTACCAAAATTCTAAATGATAAAATGTCAAAATATGCTCTAATGGACCGAAGCTTCCAAAGTGTAAAAAAAAAACCCTTTCCATAAAAGTGCCAGTATGAGTTTAAGTACTATGGTGCGCATAACTGACATAGCACCTAAATGCAAGGAAGCATATACAAGGAGCATGAGTGGAACATGGGAATTCTATGTATAGAATCTAGCATTATATGCTATTTATGCACTGATTCTTTTGCGCCAAAAAAAAAAAAGACAGATCCTTGCGAAACTACACTTATATGCCCCATTATAGAATAGCACCTAAGTGTTTCCGCATTGATCTAAAAAAAAAAAAAAAAAAAAAAAAAAAAGAGGGGGTATAATGATAGGAAGGATATTGGTGAGTCAGGGGTGTCCCCTTAAAATGCATGCAGTGTTTTAGAATTCAGGGGACCTACTCCCAACTTGTGTGCTGAAATTTATACCTGGTTTCAGTTTGTGTAAAAACTCACACCCAATGTTGGGAGTGGATAGAGGTGCTACATGCTACTGTATAAAGGGCACTCAATTTTGGGCACCCTTTATAGAATACTGTTCAGTGCCATATAGTGAATCTAGCCCTATATGCTGTGATAGGCACAGGAGCCTGTCATGTTTCCAGAGGCCATGGGGAGGGGAACCTCTGTGACACTGGGGGACTAGTAGGAGGCCTATTATGGTTTACGAAGGCTGGGGGGAGGAGCTCGGTCACCCTGAGGGGCCGGTACAGGGCATATCAAGTGGTGCAGAGGCCATGGGGACAGCTCTGTGTCTCTGATCATAGGAGAGCTATAAAAGGCAAGATTCTTTCATTGGGGGGGGGGGGAATGCAACTCCCATGAGGCTTAGGGCCGGGGCATGCCCTTGTGCTGGAATCCTGTTGAGAGGGGAGAGACAAAGTATTCCAATAGCTCTCAGGAAAGGGGAAGCCCAAGGAAAGGAATCCTGGGTCAGCCAGGGGGGTGTCCCAGGGTGGGTAAGTTTCAGAACCTTCCCAAACACCATATAAAAGCTGGTTGGCTAAAAGAGAAGGGAGATAATGGAATGGAATTCCCTAGGCCTGATGCCATATAAAAGAAGGGAAACCTGACTAGACATGTTGAGGAGGTGCTTGGTGAAAAAAGATTCTGCAAGCACTGAGTAAGCCTTGGCAGTTACTAAATGACAGGTGTACTTATGTAAAGAAAAAGTGAATGCCGAAGGAAAGCAAAGGCTAAGAAAGGGGAAATCAGCTGGATGTGTTTTGAGAAAGTGACCTGCAAGCAGTCTATAAGTCTTGACAGGGGAGGGCAATGAGGAAGGTTGCACTAGAAATGCACAGTCTTGTTAAGGGTTTCGTTTTAATTATCAGTTGGAGGGTTGAGGATGTAACTGGAAAATAAATTATGTAAAGTGTTGGTGTCATCCAGGAAGTGAAGGCAGTTAATTAAAAGGAAAAATCCCCCTAGTTCATCTTAGAACCAGGATTGCAGGAAACAAAGTAACATCAGCAAGCGTATTTGCATAGTGTTATAAGTCTTAATAGACTGTCCTTTTTTTACTCTGTTCTCCAGTTGCAAAAGGGAAAGTAAGAGAGTCAATAAGCTGGTAAATGTTACAGGAAAGCCTCCAAGAAACCAAGTTGAGCTTCCATCAGAAATGGTGGGCATTTGTAATTTCACCCTGAGCTCAACAGCATGGGGAAATAGAGTCTACTGGCTTGAATTCTAGTCTGTCTCTGAGCTTTTCTCTTAGAAGCAAGGATGCTGCACTCCTGAAGCTGCTGAACTGATCAATATCTGAAAGAGTCCTAAAAATTTTCATCTAATTGGAACTAGTAACAGATCTAAGTGAAGAGTAGGTCCAAGTCTCACAACAATGTATAACTTACTAAACGCTAATTAGTTATAGGTTTCCCTGCCACATTTAGGCATCCAGTTATGCCAGGTCTATGGCTAGTATAACTGTGGATGTGTAAATGTTGGGTAGTATTCTTGACCAGAATCCGGGTGTCGAATTGACATTCCAAAGAGGTGATGCCTAATTATAGAATTGCTTCCATAGTGCTGAATAACTGTTTTTGCGCAGAAGACCTTATCAATTCAGAATGAGCTAAGCAAGAGCCCCTGTCCAGGCTCTGTACTACTGAGCCTTCATAAAAAGAGGCTTCCTGTAATTCTGAAATCTCCAGGGGGGGGAGGATAACTTGCTTTTCTCCCTAGTTCCTAGATATCTGGAACAACCTTGTAGCTTTGACATTCAGATGCTAATCCTGGGCTGTATTTGTACTTAGCTCTTGTCTTTCTCATAAGTTCCATTAAGCTTGTTAATACAATGAATCGCACACTTTAAGTGCAATTTCCTGGTAACAGTTCATATATCATATTGTTCAATCTCACAAGAACAAATCTAGAACCACACTATAAAATAAAAGTGTTAAAAGCAACAGCTTTAATGGAAGTTCTGATGGCATTTTAATATTAACAAATTAAAACAATGCACTCATTTTTTACTAGCTGAAATTGCCTCACTGTAAATTTCTGAGATTAAACAACCCTCTTGTACTCCCAGTCTGCAGCACAGTAAAATGTAAGTTAACTTCCAGAAGAAATGAAAAAAAATCTTAATAGTTTTTCCAGGACTACCTCGGCTACCAGCTTGGGCCCCTCAAACACTGGTTCTGAACTGAACTTGAGGGTAGCAGATATCTATAGTTTGCAGAAGAAACTTGAGTTTAGAAACATGATGGCAGATAAAGGCCAAATGGCTCATCTAGTCTGCCCATCCGCAGTAACCATTATCTCTTTCTCTCTGAGAGATTCCACATGCCCATCCCAGGCCAGTAGTATAATGGGAGGCCCTCTTGAATTCAGACACAGTCTCTGTCTCTACCACCTCTTCCAGGAGACTGTGCCACACATCTACCACCCTTTCTGTAAAAAAGTATTTCCTCAGATTACTCCAGAGCCTATCAACTCTTAACTTCATCCTACACCCTCTCATTGCAGTTTCCTTTCAAATTAAAGCAACTCAACTCATGCGCATTGTGACTGAGTAAGACCTGGACTGGATTAGCCAGAGTCCTGACTGGGGTCATCAAAGCCTCAGCCGAGCGGTTGAATGAGGCATGGAGGGTAGAGGGGCATCTGCATCAAATATAAAGGTCCAGCAAAGGTGTTTAGTGTGAATTATTATGTCTTTTATTTTTTGGTGAAAGAAAAAAAACCAAAACATAAACTTGCTCTGGTGGCTAAGCAGCTTGTTAGCCCAACCAGGCTTCATAGCTGTACAGTTCACAATCTGGCAATTTTCCACAAACCTGTGCTTTCAACTGGCTATGCTCTGCCAGTCTTTATTACAAAAACAAAAGACCAAACTTTCAGTATCAAAGTACTGGAACCAGCTGGGACTACTCAGCTCAGTTCTTTCACAGTACTTCTGTGTTTGTGCAATTTCAGGACACAATTATTCCAACTCTTTTGTTAACTTCAATTTAATCAGAAGCAGGGATTCTCTACCCTTCTGTTAATAGGGCTTGTGAGGCAATTCCACCTTCCCAGAAACAACATATGATTTCCCCAAGCTTTTACTCACTAAGCATGCCTTCTGGCAAACAGGATTCTACAGGTTCCATTTCATAATCACTTGTAAACATTTCTTCTGGCATTTCTACATCCAAAACAGTGTTACCTTCAGAAGAATTCAGACCTGAGATTTTCTCCCTGTTACCTGTGGGAAATGCTGGCTTCTGTCCCCTGGATTGCACTGGTCTGCCTCTTTCCAATGGTTCAGGCAGGCTAAAGGTTGATGATTGCCTCTTTGGCCTAGAGACCACACCCTTTTCTCTAGCCTTGGGCTGATTGTCTCTAGAGACACATGTGGTTTTCTGGTGTTTTGCTAATAAGTCTGGATAGCTTCCCCGCTGACTAGCCCTGCCCCCAGCAGAGCTGATTGCAGGAGCTAATCGCTTTGTGGATTTTGCTCTCACCGGCCTGTTGCATGCTGGTACTTGTAGTTCTTTACCTTTAGCATTCCCTACACTAGAACTAGGCAAGAATAATCGGGTCACTTTGGGGCTGCCTTTCACTGGGGATAAATTCTGCAGGGCAGTTTCCCTAACCTGGCTGCTTCTAGGAGCAGGTTTAGGAATAGTTTTAGAGCAATGCAGGGTTTCTTCCAGCCTGACAGGACTCTCCCTGTCACAGCATTTACATTATATAGGTATTTAAACATCTCTATTATATCTCCCTTTTCCCGACTTTCCTACAAAGTATACTGATTGAGATCTTTAAGTCTGTCCCCATATGCCTTATCACGAAGACACACACCATTTTAGTAGCCTTCCTCTGGACCGACTCCATCCTTTTTATATCTTTTTGAAATGTGGCCGCCAGAATTGTACCCAATATTCTAAATGTAGTCAGTGGCATAGTAGAGGGGGTGGTCCACACCGGAAAGCAACTTGGTAGGGGTGCCAATACCCAACCTCCTCTCCACCCCCAAACCCCGCTTCTTTCCCGCCCCATTACCGTGTGTGTTTGTGCCCCTTCCCTTCCTCCATACCTCTTTAATGTTTTCAAAGTGAGCAACAACCCCAACCTGCTGCTTGCGTAAGCTCTTTCTCTGTCACTTCCTGGACCCGTGCCTAGGAAGTGACATCAGAGGAGGAGCTGGTGCTGACACAAGCATCAGGTTGGAGTTACTGCTTAGGTCGGAAATGTTAAAAAGGTACAGGAGAAGGGAAGGGGCGCACATGTGCAGCAGGAGGGGGCAGGAAAGAAGTGGATTTGGGTAGGGGTTGGAAAAGAGGGCGGGGAGGGGTGCCACTGCCCCAATTGCCTCTCAACCTCGCTATGCCACTGTTTGTAGTTTCAAGATTCTTTATTTTTGATATACCATCTATCAGAACAAGTGTCTAAATGGTATACAATATAAAAAGATTACAAAGAAAGAAAACAGACTACAAATATATAGAAATGAGTAAAATCTATGCAGTTTACGATTTAAAAGATACAAGGGAGGAACTATATTGATAAAACAATACAAAAACACTAAACCAAAACAAGACACACTGGTACAAAAGAAAAGAACAAGGTATATAAGAACATAACAATAGCCTTACTGGGTCAGAACAATGGTCCATGAAGCCCAGTAGCCCGTTCTCATGGTGGCCAATCCAGGTCACTAGTACCTGGCCAAAACCCAAAGAGTAGCAACATTCCAGCATCTCAAAAAATAGCAAGATTCCGGAACACCAATGAGAGGAACATTCCAGAACTGAGATTGTGATGTCATAATGCCTCATTCCACAGTGTCTCAGAGCCCCTTTATCAGTGATGTTACAATGGCTTAATTGTCCTATACTTGGCTCATGTAAGAACATAAGAATAGCCTTACTGGGTCAGACCAATGCTCCATCAAGCCCAGTAGCCCGTTCTCACGGTGGCCAATCCGGGTCCCTAATACCTGGCCAAAACCCAAAGAGTAGCAACATTACATGCTACCAATCCAGGGCAAGCAGTGGCATCCCCCATGTTGGTCTCAACAACATAAGAATAGCCTTACTGGGTCAGACCAATTGTCCATCAATCGCAGTAGCCCGTTCTCATGGTGGCCAATCCGGGTCCCTAATATCTGGCAAAAACCCAGGGAGTATAGGGAAGTGTTGCAATTTATCCAGGAGAGTTGGGTAAGGATAGAACAAATGGATGAGTAAACTTCTGTAATTACAATTCATAAAGTACCATCAAGGTATAGATCAGGTTGAAGCTAGTCAAATATCAGAGGATAGTGTGTCAAATGCTAGCGCAAAATAGTAGGCTTTTAGTTGAGATTTTAAGTTTGCTGCAGATTGTTCAGTCCTGAGATTTTTTTTAAAAAGGAGAGAATTCCACAGAGTAGGGGCAGCAACAAAAAGCAATTATCATAGAGGTTACTATTGTATTACTTGTATCTTTAAAGATTAACATGAGTGGGTAGCAGTCAGTTGAAATGTTGATACTGCTTTAGGTTTTCTTCTCATTTGCATGTTCTGTTGACTCCATAGATGGGCCAAGCCCACCCAGGCCCTCCCATGTTATGCCCCTGTTTACTGCTGGTTAAGGTTACCAAATTTTTAGTAAAAAAAAGAAAAAGTGTGGCCCCGCCATATTCCACGTTGGCCATCCCTGATATACCCAAGCTCCGCCCCATACCGCCCTCCAACCCCGACCCCATACAAACCTCATCTCTTCAGGGCCGCATCTGGAGGGTGTCTGCACATGCGCAGATGAGACATCATCGCGTCACATCCATGCATGCGCAGAGGCCCTCCAGACGTGGTCCCGAAAGAGATGAGATTTTCAAAACCCGGACAAACTGTCGGTTTTTGAAAACCCATCCGGACACTCGGACAGTCCTTTAAAAAGAGGACATGTCCGGTTAAATTCAGACATCTAGTAACCCTGCTGCTGGTGCAACTGCCGTCTTACAACACTGAGAGCCTTTCTATTTATTTATTTATTCATTCATTCATTTTTATAGCCCGTCCTCCCCAGGAGCCCAGAATGGGTTACAAGGAAACATACGCAGAGTTTTCAGGAACAGAGACATGTACATTACAGAGTCAATAACATGCTACAGGATCAAAACACAAAGCTATCGAATCAATAACTTTCAGCTTATAGAGAATGTGACCGAGAACACACGCTTTGCAGAATCTAAGAAAATAAATCATAGAGTCACGAATGGGTATTAACATGTCTGCGGTGAACGGTAGAAGAACTGGTTAGCAGGCACAGGGGTTCTGAGGTAAGGTACGTCGAAGCGAGGTCTGTCAAAGTTTGAGACCAGAGTTGATCCGGTCCATGAAAAGAAGCGTCTTTACTGCTTTCCGGAAGGTCAGTAGGTTATCAATTGCCCTAATGGCAGGAGGGAGTTGATTCCATAATTTAGGTACGCTATAGGAATATGATCTACTTTCTGTACTCACAGACTTTCCTCAGGACTTTACCTGATCTTGTAGCAATTTATCTTATTGTTGATACCAAAGCAGGTTACTCAATGAAAGCATTGTAACAAAAATAATAGTATGAAAAAATGCACAGCATTAATTACAGATCTAAACTTGTAGTGCTTGGTCAGACACCTCCCATAAGCCACGACTCATTGTTACATTTTTGAGGCATGTTTTTACCAGCTCCTGGTAGAAATAAATGACTGTTTGTTGAACACCATTCAGCTGGAAAAGGGGAAAAAAATATTCAGTTCATTTTTGGGTCATTTCCCCACATTTTTCAGGTCATTTCACGCATGCCTATTAACAGAAATCAAATAAGTCTCCTTAGCCATTCATAGTGCACCAGTTTAATTAGTTCATAGGAGCATACAATGGGCAAGAGGGTTTCAGTGAAAGGAATTTTGAGTTGTGAAAGATTTTAACCAGAACAAAAAAGCATGCAGGCCTTTTTAAATGAGCTTGATTCAGAGGGAACTTGGCTTCAGTTATTTCAGTCTCCAGAGAATCAGCATGCTGACATGTACTGTGTCTGCTGAGGGAAGGCGGCTCGGGAGCCAAACTGGAACCGTGCCAGTAAAGCAATTGACTTTTTAGATATGCAGCCCCATAACATATCCTGGTGCTATATTAGACAATGGGTTTAGTGTCTGAACGTAGCTCAATTCAAAGGACTTTTCAAGGTGAAAAATCTGCAGTTGCCTTTGTGAACTAGAGGACAAAACCCTTAACCTAATGACTTAATAAGAACAAAATGAAAATTCTTATGTCACTGCCAGATATACGTATATTACTACTGCTACTTATCATACGCAGCACTGTGCATCAAAGCATAGAAGAGAGAGACCCTGCTCGAAAGAGCTTACAATCTAGTCAAGACAGACAAGAAGGTGCGTCTATACACAGTGCTCAGGTGGGGGAATTACAGTGCAGAGGGAATGATAAGACAGATATTGGTGCGTAGCTGGTGGATTAGAGTTTAGAATGGAAAGCAGCTTCAAAGAAAAGAGCTTTAAGTCTGGGTTGGAATACTGCCAGAGACTGAGCCTGACATACCCATCAGGCAGTTTGTTCCAGGCATACAATGCAGCAAAGTAGAAGGGACGGAGTCTGGAGTTGGCCATAGAGGAGAAAGGCACAGCTACTCATAAGAGAGACTTACCTGATGATCAAAGTGACTGGGGATGGGGGGGGAGGTGTGTGGAGAGAGGAGAGATACTGAGGAACTGCAGAGCAAATACACTTGCAGGTCAGTCAGAGGAGTTTGAACTATATGCAGAAACGGATAGGGAGCCAATGAAGTGACTTCAGGGGAGGGATAATGTAGGTATACCGACGTTGGCAGAATATGAGGCAAGCAGCAGAGTTCTGATCAGATTGAAGGGGAGAGAGATGGTTTAGCGGAAGGCCAGTGAGGAGCAGGTTCCAGTAGTCCAGGCCAAGAGGTGATGAGGTATGGATGAGGGTTTTAGCAGTGTGCTCAGAAAGGACCTGTTTTTAACTTTTTATCTATCATTTTTCCCCTCTTTTATATCAGCTTCCTCATCATACAGGACTCATTTCTACATATGGCACCTAAAAAAATTGGCACCCCAAAAAAACACTGTGCAGTATTTTATAAACCATGCTTAAAGCAGAAGAGTGGTGATGCCTGCTGCTACTACTAATAATAATAATTCCTTCTGCGGTGCTGCTAGATATATGCATAGCTGTACACCAGTGGTCTCAAAGTTCCTCCTTGAGGGCCGCAATCCAGTCGGGTTTTCAGGATATCCCCCATGAATATGCATGAGATCTATGGCCCTGATTCTCTAAAGTGCATCCCGATTTTAGGCGTCCTACAGCTGTCTAATCAGCCAATCGGGATGCACGTTTTTTTTAAAAAAATGCTCCCCAGGCAAGCCTGAAGGCGCCTCCGGGAGCCTAGGGAGACCCGCAAGATGCCTAAGCTCGTCTAAGGGCCTTAGGCGGGCCTTAGGCTGAACCTAGGCGGCCCTACGCGTCTCCCTAGTAGAGGAGAAGCTTAAAATGTAGGCCAGCAAAATGCTGGCCTACATTGTAAGTAGACGCGGCCGCTATACTTATCGCGGCAAGGGATCTCTCTGCTGCAATAAGTATAGCGGGCCGCGGCCCCCTGACCAGGAGGGTGCCCAAACCCTCTGCCCGAAGACGCACCCCCCCCCGACACTACCGACTGCCCCCCCCCCGACATTACCGATCTCCCCCCCCCCCGACAATATCGATAGCTGGCAGGAGGGTGCCCAATCCCTCCTGCCCGAAGACGCACCCCCCTCCCCGGCACTAACAACCCCCAAACCTCCACTCCACCAAACCTGTTCTTAGATGGGTCTTGCAGGTCTTGAGCCGGCAGGCACGCCTCGTCGAAATGAAGCGGGCCCGCCCCTTCCCGGCCCATCCCGCCGAAGCCTAAGGCCTGATTGGCCCAGGCTCTAGAAGCATGGACCAATCAGGCCTTAGGCATAGCGGGTCCGCCCATCCCCACTTAATCTAAGGCCTGATTGGCCAAACAGACCTTAGACTTAAGCTAAGGCCTGATTGGCCAATCAGACCTTAGACTTAGTGGGGATGGGCGGACCCGCTATGCCTAAGGCCTGATTGGTCCAGGCTTTTAAAGCCTGGGCCAATCAGGCCTTAGGCTTCGGCGGGATGGGCCGGGAAGGGGCGGGCCCGCTTCATTTCGACGAGGCGTGCCTGCCGGCTCAAGACGTGCAAGACCCATCTAAGAACAGGTTTGGTGGAGTTGAGGTTTGGGGGTTGTTAGCACCGGGGGAGGTGGGGGGTGCGTCTTCGGGCAGGAGGGATTGGACACCCTCCTGCCAGCGAAAGATATTGTCGGGGGGGGGGCGGTCGGTAGTATGGGGGGGTGCGTCTTCGGGCAGAGGGTTTGGGCACCCTCCTGGTCAGGGGGGCCGCGGCCCGCTATACTTATAGCAGCAGAGAGATCCCTTGCGATAAGTGTAGCGGGCCGTGTCTAATCTAACCCGTTTCTCTAACCCACGTCTGTAACATGGACGCCGGTTACAGAATCGGGGTTTAGTTTAGGCCGATTCTGAATAGGACGCCTCTCCCGGGCGTCCTATTCAGAATCAGGGCCTAGGTGTCTTGCGGGCCTCGCCTTCAATATAGGCGGCCTGCCTGGGGAGCATTTTTTTAAAAAAACGTGCATCCCGATTGGCTGATTAGACAGCTGTAGGACGCCTACAGCTGCCTAAAATCGGGACGCACTTTTAGAGAATCAGGCCCTATGTGTATACACTGCTTTCAATGCATATTCATTGGGGAAATCCTGAAAACCCGACTGGATTGCGGCCCTCAAGGAGGGACTTTGAGATCCCTGCTGTACACATTATATGCAGGCTCACAGTCAAAGTTTTGTTTGTATCTGGCACAGTGGGAACTTTGGACTAGATTCAGTAAATGATGTTGAAAATAAGCATTGGCACTAAGTGTAATTCTATAAAGGGTGTGAATACCTTATAAAATAGCAAAATGTGCCAATTCCACATCAAACCTCTAGGACAGGGGTAGGGAACTCCGGTCCTCGAGAGCCGTATTCCAGTCGGGTTTTCAGGATTTCCCCAATGAATATGCATTGAAAGTAGTGCATGCAAATAGATCTCATGCATATTCATTAGGAAATCCTGAAAACCCGACTGGAATATGGCTCTTGAGGACTGGAGTTCCCTACCCCTGCTCTAGGAGCTGGACTCATACCTGTTAAAAATCAGATGTAAAATGCCTGTGCCAACCTTGAGTGCACTCAGCTGCATTCTGTATATCCACACTTTTTGGAATACCTCCAACGCACTCCAGGCCACACCCACTTTTCAGATACATGGTATAAAAATTAGGTGCCAAGCCTTATAGAATAGCATGCAGCCAGATCATATGCAAATCCTAATCAGAGTCAATTAAATGTAATAATTGGTTGTTGGCACCCAATTATTGCTCGTTAAGGGCTTATCACTCAAGTTGTGCATGCAACTTTGGACACCACATATAGAATTCAGGGGTTTGTGTATAGCAGTGAACACTGCTTGCCATCTGAGCCAAACTCAGGAGGTTACTATTTAATTTTAATAGTAACAAGTCCACTCATTAATTTATCGCTCACTAAGCAAGCTCCCTTTTTAATGGCAGGGCTGGCACACTTGCCAGTCCTTCATGAATCATACTCTGGCTTTCTAAAATGGCCAGGGTTCAACTTATGAAAGACAGAAAAGGTGACCCGTGATGCTCAGTGTCTTTATTTTAATCAAGAATCGACACGTACGTGTTTCGACCACTACGGCCTGCCTCAGGTCTGAGTCTTTATAATGCAATGTATATCACATATACTTTAAGCCTTATTGCTGTAGTTCTCAAAATCAAAAAAAATAAATCAATTGTGAGTCATGGAATGTGTGTCAGCTAGCCGAAACAAAGTAACAGCTGTTGAAATCGCTTGAAGTGAAAGTTTTAAAAGAATATGAGGAGATGTCCGAAGGGCCTATCTGATGCCTAGGCTCAGGCACTTATGTCAGTCCTAGACCTGGCCTAAGTGTGTGCACCTAAGTTCTAGTGATATACATGTATATTATAGCATTCTAACTCTGCACCCCACCCAGACTCTGTCCATGTTTATGCAGGTATTTACAGAATTGCAATTAAGTGGCATTTTGTCATATCTAATATAATAAAACGGTAGACGCGCATGCGCACTCAGATCTGCGTGATCTGAAATCCCTGTTCCGTGAGATGTATATCCGTGGCTTTGCAGACGTGCGCATGTGTGAGTCCCGAGCCTTACTGCTTCCCAGCCGCATTGTTTGCCAGCCGCAACCATTGCACTCCCTGCTCTCCAGATCGCGGTGTACTGGGAGCTAGGGAGAAAGCAAGGGCTCAGTTTTCGTCGTCGTCTTTGCCCCTCCCCCCCAATCCCTGTTGAGCCTCCCACCCGATTTTCTCTTCTCGCAGTCTGGCCGGCTACCTTAGTCCCTTGCCGCCGCCACCCCCTTCCCTTCCCGTCCCGCGGTCGACAAACCTCTTGGCTTGAGCAGCGGACGCAGCACTGTAAATACGCTGTTTCGCGGCCTCTACTGCCCCGATTTGGTTTTCGGTGTCTCTGATGATGTCATCAGAGACACGGAAAACCAAATCGGGGCAGTAGAGGCCGCGAAGCAGGGGAGCTGGCCAGACGCGAGAAGATAAAATCGGGTGGGCCACGAAGAGACAGGGAGGAACTGGGAAGAAGGAAGAGGAAGAGGGAAAGGGGCCTGCTTTGGGGGAGGGGTGTGCTTGGAGGCACACAGCTTTGCTTGGGGGGGGGAGACAGGGAGGAACTGGAGCTGGAGAGGGAAAGGGGCCTGCTTTGGGGGAGGGGTGTGCTTGGAGGCAGACAGCTTTGCTTGGGGGGGAGACAGAAGGGGGGGCTACAGAGAGATAGGGTGGAACTGGAGCGGGAGAGGGAAAGGGGCCTGCTTTGGGGGAGGGGTGTGCTTGGAGGCAGACAGCTTTGCTTGGGGGGGAGACAGAAGGGGGGCCACGGAGACACAGGGAGGAACTGGAGGGGCAGAGGGAAAGGGGTCTGCTTTGGGGGAAGGGTGTGCTGGGAGGTAGATAGCTTTGCTTGGGGGGGGAGACAAAATGGGGGGCCACGGAGAGACAGTCAGGGAGGAATTGGAGGGGTAGAGGGAAAGGGGGCTGCTTCGGGGGGAGGGGTGTGCTGGGAGGCAGATCATGTTGCTTAGGGGGGAAGACAGAAGGGTGGCTATGGAAAGACAGTTAGGGAGGAACTGGAGAGGGAAAGGGGACTGCTTTCTAGCACCCGTTAATGTAACGGGCTTAAAGACTAGTATATATATATATATCTAAGCCTAAGCCGTGCATGCGCACTCTCACCGCGTGTTCCGTTTTCCGTGCGCTGTAGGGCACCGCAGGTAGGAGTGCGCATGCACGTGAATCTCTCTCTCTCTTTCTCACTTCAAGGCGGATGTTGGCCGTGGCAGCTGTAGGCCGCGGTGGCTGTCGGTGGCTACAGGCCGCGGCGGCCAAGCATGGAGCCGGGCCGAAGTTTCTTTTTTAACTTCAAAGACGCTGAAGCGGCTCCTCTCACGAGCGGAGAATGCGGCGATCATGAGAGGAGCCGCCGGGAAGTTACACTGCTGGGGGCTCAGGCTGTTAGGTCCATGCAGGCTCCTCTCGCGGTAAATGGAGGGAGAGGGAATGCTGCGGCTGCTGGACAGGGAAGTAGTGAAGGAGATAGGAAGAAAGACACAGGGACAAGGGCAGGGAGAGAGACAGATAGACAAAGGGGGCCAGGGAGGGAGAGAGACAGAAAGAAAGACAGCGGGAGGAAGAGAGACAGAAAGAAAAAGACAGGGGTAGGGAGAGAAACAGAAAGAAAGACAGACATATATTCTACCACCAGCAGGAGGAAGGGAGACAGAAAGAAAAGAAGAAAGACACAAGGACAGGGAGAGACACAGAAAGACAGACAGACAAAGGGGGCCAGGGAGAGAGACAGAAAGAAAGAAAGACAGCAGGACAGAGAGAGAGAGACGGCAATAAAGACAGACAGACATATATCCTAGCACCCGTTAATGTAACGGGCTAAAATACTAGTATAGAGTTGTAAACATACAACTTCTTATGTGCTTATTTTATTTATTCAATTTCCCAGAAGAGCTCAGAACGGTGTACATGAATTTATACAGGTACTCAAGCATTTTTCCCTGTCTGTCCCAGTGGGCTCACAATCTATCTAATGTACCTGGGACAACAGGGGATTAAGTGACTTGCCCAGGGTAACAAGGAGCAGCCTGGGTTTCAACCCACAACCTCAGGGTGCTGAGGCTGTAGCTTTAACCACTGCGCCACACTCTCAGATTTATTTTCCCAGTATCTCTCAAACTGCGCACTCTGGTCCTCTAAAGAAGTCCTGCTGAATGTTCCTTCCGGAAAGGGAAGCAGGCTTACTAGATCAAGACAGAATGTCCATGGGAGCCATCTCCAGCTTAGAAATTTCTCCTAACAGATGCACAGTACAAGGTAAACTACCTAGCCTTCTAAGAAGTTTTTAATTTTAAAAAGGCAGGAAATCATTCTAAACTGTTCTATTATGATATAAAGAAACACAACGAATGGGACTACTCTGGTGGAACTGAGAAACCGTGGTGTAATACATCAAGCTATTGCTGTGGCATTTGTACAATTTTTTTGCTTTCATTTTGCAGCGAATTTGATAGAGGATGTGCGCTAGATGTGACTCTTTTTGGCGCTCAAATTTGAATGCAAGTAAGGAAAAGGAAAAGAAGGCCGCTTTGGTTCTCAAAAGTAGTAGCTGAGAAGGTAAGGAATAAGAAGTTAGCTTTCATAAGCTACAAAAGATTGCGGAAAGAGGAAGAAAGGCAAAAATATCTGGAAAAGTTAAGAGAGCCAGATTGTGTAGTCAGGAAAGCAAAGAAGCAAATGGAAGAAAAAATAGCTGACACGGTAAAATGGGGAGACAATACATTTTTTAGATATATTAGTGATAGGAAGAAGTGCAAAAGTGGCTCAAAGGTGAAGGGAAGGAATATGTAGAAGCTGATAAAGAAAAGGCAGAATTGCTTAACCAATATTTCTGTTCTGTGTTCATGGCTGAAGTGCCTGGAGCGGGACCGCAGAGGACAAATGTGAATAGGGATGGAGAAGTAATAGGCCCTGATCGATTTTCAGAAGGTTGTGTTCGTGAGGAGCTATCTAAAATAAAGGTAGATGGGGCTAGATGGTGTATATCCAAGGGTGCTGAAGGAACTTAGGAAAGTTCTGGTAGCTCTGCTGACTGACCTTTTCAATGAGTCTCTAGAGTCGGGAGTGGTACCGGAGAACTGGAGAAGTGTGGATGTGGTCCCTCTCCAAAAAAGTGGAAGTAAAGAAGAAGTAGGGAATTAAAGGCTGGTAAGTCTGACTTCTGTGGTAAGCAAATTAATGGAAACGCTTTTAAAACAGAGAATGGTCAAGTTTCTGGAATCCTGTGGGTTACAGGACTGGAGGCAACATGGATTCACTAGAGGTAGATCTTGTCAGACAAATCTGATCAATTTCTTTGACTGGGTGACCAGCGAATTGGATAGACGATATGCCCTAGATGTGGTGTATTTATATTTTAGCAAAGCCTTTGACAGTGTTCCACACAGAAGTCTAATAAGTAAACTGAGTGTCCCTGGGATGGGTCCCAAAGTGACGTGCTGGGTCATGAACTGGTTGAGTGGAAGGTGACAGAGGGTAGTGATCAATGGAGATTGCTCTGAGGAAAGGAATTTTACCAGTGGTATGCCTCAAAATTCTGTTCTTGGTCCTGTTCTTTTTAACATTTTTATAAATGATATTGCTGAAGGGTTGTCGGGTAAGATTTGCCTCTTTGCAGATGATACCAAAATCTGCATTAGAGTAGACACGTCAGATAGATGGTGTGAATAACATGAAGAAAAATCTGGCGAAGCTTGAAGAATGGTCTGAAATTTGGCAGCTAAAATTTAATGCTAAGAAATGCAAGGCTGCAAAAACCAGAGGGAACGGTACAATTTAGGGGATGAAGAACATATGTGCACAACGGAAAAGCGGGACTTGGGTGTGATTGTATGTGATGATCTTAAGGTGGCCAAACAGGTTGAAAAGGTGACAGCAAAAGCTAGAAGGATGCTAGGTTGCATAGGGAGAGGTATGGTCAGTAGGAAAAAGGAGGTATCGATGCCTCTGTATAAAATTCTGGTGAGACCTCATTTAGAATATTGTGTACAATTCTGGAGACCACACCTTCAAAAAGATATATAAAGGATGGAGTCGGTCCAGAAGAATGGTATGTGGTCTTCATGATAAGGCGTATGGTGGCAGATTTAAAGATCTTAATCTGTATACTTTAGAGGAAAGGCAGGAGAGGGGAGATATGATAGAGACGTTTAAATACCTACGTTTCATTTGAAAGAAAACTCTGCAAAGCGAGGGCATAGGATGAAGTTAAGAGTTATAGAAAGGGTGTTAGATGCGTGGAACAATCTTGCGGAAGAGGTGGTGAAAACAGAGACTGTGTCTGAATTCAAGAGGGCCTGGGATAGGAGAAAGAGATAATGGTTACTGTGAATGGGCAGTCTAGATGGGCCATTTGGCCTTTATCTGCCGTCATGTTTTAAGTTTCTGTTTCTAATGCTTTGTGTTTTTATTTTTAAAGGAAACAGAAAAGTGATAAAGCCAAGAAACATTTATTATGTATGTTTGTACTCCAATCTGGATAAGGGCTGATTATAAATCAATTAACTACCCCCCCCCCCTTTTTTTTTTTTTTTTTACAAAACTGTAGCTTGATTTTTAGCATCAGCCATGGAAGTAAAAGCTCTGATGCTCATAGGAATAGTAGCTGGCACTACAAGACGCACTATGGTTTTGTAAAAACATACCAGCTAATATTTTTAGATATGGAAAGCACTACTACTGCTTTATGGAACTTACTTATAAATATAAATTGAGGATTTTGTATTTTAAAAAAAAGGCGTACTAGATTGTTTCCCTTTTCAAATGCCTACATTTTCTCTCCTGAGATGGCCTCTTAATGCTTAATGGTAAAACTAGAGGGCCTAAACTGAGGTTGCAGGGAGGAAGACTTCAGAGTAATATTAGGAAATTATTTTTCACGGAGAGAGTGGTGGATGCCTGGAATGCCCTCTCAAGGAAATGGTGGAGGAGAAAACGGTGACGGAATTCAGAAAGGCGTAGGATAAACACAGAGGATCTCTAATTAGAAAATGAATGGTATAAATGAAAGAACTAAAGCCAGTTCTGGACAGACTTGCACGGCCTGTGGCCCGCATATGGTGATTCGGTGTAGGATGGGCTGGGAAGGGCATCAATGGGAACTCTGTTAATTTGGAACATGCGGATGGTACTGGCCAGACTTTACGGTAGGTATCCTGCAAATAATGGGATGGTTGGATAGGATGGAGTGAGCTACGATGGCAACTCTGGCTCTGTTTTCATCTAGCAGCACAATAAAAATGTTAAGAAGTAGGATTTGCAAATCTATCTCATGTATATTTTTATTATTTATATATTTCTTCCATTTGTGCATTGCACATACCTATAAGAGCTCTAGATGACATTACAGATGAAGGGGTTAGAAGAGGGTAGGCAGGACTATGGAGGGCTAGAAGGAATGGAGAGGAGTGAAGTATGTAGAATATTTCATAGAACTTCCTAACTTTACATTAGGAGCATCACCTATGTAAATGAATTCAATATGTAAAAAGGAATAGAATGGAGGAACCGTTAAACAATAGAATTCAGTTAATAAAATAAAAAGAATAGGGGTAAGAACAATGGAATAAAATTTAAAATAATTCATAAACTGGAAGAAAAAATTGAAAAACAAAATCAAATAAGTCTGGCAGATATGGATGTGGATATTCAAAAAACACAACTGATTGCGTTTTAGGGGCATGCAGGAGAAAAGTGATCCTGTATTATTTTTCTTTCATTTATTTTCTTATATTGTTTTGTTTTTTTAATTATTTCTGTCATTGTCATTCTGTCATTTCATGTACGTTACTTTGTATTAACTTGAACTAAATTAGTGTGTGGTAACTGAACTAGTACTCGCTAAACAAAACAAAATGACAAGAAAGAAAAAAAAAAAAAAAAAACGCATCTCTGCTGGGTATGGCGCAAGGAAAGGATTGGGGCCTCTGCCCTTAATGCCGAGTTCTATAACTTGTTTCGTGCAGTCATTAGAAATTATGTCCTGGGGGTAAGGAAGGCACTCACAGAACTGCTAAATAATGTATTACCAAAATATGAATCCATTTGTATTCATAGTAATTACCCCATCTTCTTCAGGGCAGAATCTACGTTTTAATGGGATGTAGTGCTCCTGCTGGGATTTGCTTGCATGCACTGCTTGCTCCGTGGATAGTAATGAAATACTTTAGCATTGAGGCATGAAGGGGTTAAAGAACTCTCTGACACCATATCAAGCAATGGTTGCGATGAGATTCTTAAGGAATACATTAGTAAATTGCAGGTGAATGGTCAGTGTGCCGATGAGGCATCCCCTGGACTTATAACATGAGAGCACAGATGTGTTCAGGATATATGGCAATTAAGCATTATTTCTTGTTTGAACTGGGCTTGTTCTCTGTCTGCAGGCTGTCTTTCCCTTTATTGCCTTCTTGCTGTTCTAGCTATGGAGGGTAATTTAGGAAGGCACATATTTATTTATTTAATTAATTCATTTTCTGGCCTGTTGTCCCCAAAGAGCTCAGAATAGGTTACAGGTTAAACATGCATAATTTCAGTACAAGTTTACGATACAAGTTTTTATCCTAACCTCACACATACTAGGGGGTCTAACATTAATATAAATAATATAGTTTACTGGTTACAATTTGCCATAGTTATCCTTGCAGTGCAAGGTTTTCAGTATAAATTTTATCCTAATTCGACACACAGATAGTTTACAGGTTAGATTTGCTATAGTTTTAGTACAAGATTTTACAATATAAGTTTTCCTTACGTGACACATCCAGTATCAATATACATTTCTTTGTAGTCCATCTGTCAAGGGCATTGCTGCTATAGGCTGAATATCAAGGGACGATCATTCTGGGAGGGGTAATACTTGAAAGCTGCTACACAAAATTAAACCTGCTACAAGCCAGTGTCAAGTTTGTTTTTCTCTCAATGCAAATGCAATTGCGTCCAATTCTGGTCTCCTTTTCTCAAGAAAGTTATAGTGGCGCTAGAAAAGGTTCAAAGAAGAGCGACCAAGATGGCAAAGGGGATGGAACGCCTCTCGGATGAGGAAAGACTAAAACGGTTAGGGCTCTTCCGTTTGGAAAAGAGACGGCTGAGGTGAGAGATGATTGAAGTCTACAAAATCCTGAGTGGGGTAGAACGGGTACAAGCGGATCGATTTTTCACTCCGTCAAAAATTACAAAGACTAGGGGACACTCGATGAAGTTACAAGGAAATACTTTTAAAACCAATTGGAGGAAATTTTTTTTCACTCAGAGAATAGTTAAGCTCTGGAACGCATTGCCATAGGTTGTGGTAAGAGCGGATAACGTAGCTGGTTTTAAGAAAGGTTTGGACAAGTTGCTGGAGGAAAAGTCCATAGTCTGTTATTGAGTAAGACATGGGGGAAGTCACTGCTTGCCCTGTATTGGTAGCATGGAATATTGCTACTCCTTGGGTTATGGCCAGGTACTAGTGACCTGGATTGGCCACCGTGCGAACAGGCTACTGGGCTTGATGGACCATTGGTCTGACCCAGTAAGGCTATTCTTATGTTCTTAATTGAGTGTACTTTATAAAACAGATGCAGAAAGGTCGGGACCGCCGGAAGAGGAAGCAGCAGGTCCCGCCCTTTCTCTGACATCAGAGAAAGGTCGGGACTGCCGGAAGAGGAAGCAGCGCAGACGCAGGGCTCACAGAAGGGCCGGGACCGCCAAGAGGAAGCAGCAGGACACCGGTAGGAGCGTCTACATGATGGAGGGGGGGTCGGGAGGCTGTGGGGGTGCGAGCGGTCCTTCAGAGTGGGGGTGCGGGTGCGGGTGGGTGCGAGCGGTCCTTCGGGGTGGGGGTGTGAGCGGTCCTGTAGGGGGGGTGAATCAGACGTCGGGGGGGGGGAACTATGTAAAAAAAAATTTGTACAACGCGCTCACGCGTATAACGCGCAAGGTTATGCATGGTTTGTAAAATCATGTATAACGTGCACGTTATATGCATGAAAATACGGTATATGCACAGCGTTATTCATGCACAGCTGCTTTTTATGCAGTTACTTTTCTTAGGTTCCTGGATTAAATGTAAATAAAGTATTATTAGCCATGCATTCTAGAAAAGCCACTAAGGAATGGGTCTGATTCTTGGGATCCTGCCAGGTATGAGGGTAAATCAAAAAATAAAGGTAAAAATAAATTTAACTGCTTTAATAGAAGTAACTTTGAGCAATTGAACATATCACTTTTTCCACATAGTCCCCATGCGAGATGAAGCATTTGTTATATCGTTCAACTAGCTTCTGCATTCCTGCAGAGAAGTTTTTTGACTGCTCTTGAAGCCAGGTGAGCAACACTTCCTTTACGTCATCATGCTTTGTCTTTGTCTATGTCTCATCACTGGTGACAATCCTCTCCAGAATACTCGTATGTTTTTTATACCATCTCAGGAACTGGGTCACAACCTCCACACGCTGTTGCTTGTGCAGATCAGTAAGTTCTTTGGGAACTCATCGTACACAGATTTCCTGTATCCCACATCATGCGTTATGGCAAATGCAGATCCATAGTCGATATCCAAATTTGCAGCCAATTGAGACACTGTTATCCATCAGTCTTCTCTAATCAAGGCATCCACCCTGTCAATGTGCTCTTGTCAGTGTTTATGGGTTGATATGTTGCAATGTCAGTGTTGATGGGTGTCCAGAATGATCTTCATCGGTTGCACCTGTTCTTCCTACCCATTCATAAACCTTTCGCAGATTCATGGTACTATGTCCATACTGAATCAATATATGACATGGAATTTCCGTAGTTTCACTCCCTCTGCCCAAAGAAAGTGCACTACTGCACATTGTTCTTCGATGGTGCAATCTTGTAATAGAACGTCCATGTTTCTGACATCGTGGCTGCCACATGACTAAAGGCCGAGCGCTGCACTGTGGATGGACAAACTATCCAACAGGCAATGTATGAGTACATATGTTGCATTTTGCTAGCTCTGATCTGGTTATCACATAATTTAACAATTGCCTTTAATTTTTTATGTGATCTGAATTAGCCATTGTTGGAGACAGGATGTGAGCGTTGATGATCTTTGGTCTCACACAGTGCTGAACATCTTCCCCCAAATTCTAGAAATGGTGCTCGAGGGCGTGCACAGAAATTTGGGCATGTGCCTAATTTGTATGCACAATTTAATTGAACAATGAGCCATAATTGGGTGTTAATAGTCAATTATTGGCATTTTCCTATTCAGTATTCTATAAAGATGCACGTTTAAATTTTTAAGCATGCATCTAAAAAGGAGACATAACCATGAGAAGGGCATGGGCGGATCAGGGGAGTTCACGTCAGATGCACGCAGTATTACAGAATACAGGAGATCTGCGTACTTAATTTAGACAAGAGGATTTACATCACATTTTAGTTGGTGTAAATCCTCGGTGTGGATCTCTGAGCTAAGCGCTATTCCAATAAATGGTACCCAGACTGGAACATTGTTTACAGTATAACGCTCAGCCCTCATTTGGGGGGGGGGGCATCCAAATTTTATTTATTTATTTACTCAATTTTTTAGCCCGTCCTCCCAAAGGAGCCTAGAACGGGTTACAAAGTACATCCATAATAATCCAGACAGGACAGAGATGACATAATTTTCATAAATTACAATACAGACATGACAATAATTTACACTATATTCATGACAATAAAACATATGATCTAAGTGGCATCTGGTGAGATTAGGTGGCGTAGGTGCATTGACTGAGTGGCATTTCTGGGTGAATGACTTTAAGGCGCTGGGCTAGTAAAGAGGAAGGTTTTCACGGCCTTCCTGAAGTTCCAGAGTCCATCTAGTGATCTGACAGATGGGGGGGGGGGGGATTGCGTGCCAAAGTTTGGGAGAAGGACACAATCCTGAGTACCCCTTTTGCCCTTAATGCCATTCCCTTAGAGTTAGTGTCCTCCTTAAAAATCTTAGGTGTCATCGTCGACGACAAACTATTGTTCCATGACCATATTAATAATATAGTTAAAACATGCTTTTTCAAATTACGGTTGATATGCTCGATCTCTAAATTCCTCAAGCCCAAATCCATCAACATATTAATTCATTCTCTGGTCATAGCCAAAATTGATTATTGTAACTCTCTTTTACTAAACATCTCACAAAAAGAAAAAAGAAGGCTTCAAATAATACAAAATACGGCTGTTAAAATTATCCATAATGCTAAAAAAATATGATCACGTCACGCCTTTTATGATTGACTCCCACTGGCTCCCAATTAGCCATCGCATCACTTTCAAAATATTACTTTTAGTATATAAATCCTTAATTTTTAACGAACCTCAATTTATCACCAGAATGCTTATCCCTTACAATACCTCCCGGTCTCTTCGTTCGACATCTCAAAATCTCCTATCTGTTCCATCTCTGAAAATTATAGGCATTAGAAGACACAATATGTTTTCGGTCATGGCCCCTCAACTGTGGAACTCATTACCACAGTACATTAGAGAAGAAAAAGATCTTCCCTTATTTAAAAAAAATTTTTAAACTTACCTTTTTAAAGAGGCATTCAACCTTTCATCTTTCGACCTATGACCAGATGTTTATAGGTCACAAATTTTTTACCCCCCCTCTCGTTTTTCCCTTTTCTGTTTTTTTCCCTTTAACAAAGAATTGTAACTTTTCCCCCCTACCCGCCTCAACTCATGTCTGTTTTAGATTTGTAAGTCCGAAGTTATTTTGTATGTTTTCACATCCTTGTTTTTATGAAGCTGTACATCGCTTAGTAAACTGAATAAGCGATTCATCAAATATTAATAAAAACTTGAAACTTGATGAAATGTGAGTAGGAGCGTTTGCGAGCTGTTTCAGTTTTGAGGGAGCAGCCATTTACCATGACCATCATTTACCATGACAATATATATGCCTGCTTTTCGAAATGCAAAGTTTTATTCATATTAATTGCCTTTTCCGTCCCGACCTCGCTCCCAAGCATGCTTCTCCGATATGCGCACCTACTTGTAGTAGTGAATTCATAAATAATGGGCAGCTTTTAACTATATAAAATAGGTGCTAATGTTTGTGCAAATTGCATGTGTAAATATTTAGAATAGTAGGAGGATATTATATATCTTTTGCTTATCCTATATTTGAGCACTAGATAATTCTGTTAAATCTCTGTTGAAAGATCAGTGATAAGGACTAAAAGATAAGGCCTGGCAAAGAGAATAGCATATAAACTTTGGAGATTGAGGACTTGTATGGCCAGGCTCAGCTGCCTGAAACTAAAGGCCATTGGGGCCAGTTAAGGAGACAGTATTTTTATTTTTTTGCTTTTCCATTTGGATGGTGGATTTTGCAGCTGTTAAAGAGCAGCAGGAAACCCTGTGGACTGATTTAAAGCCAAGGAATACATCTGCAGTAAAACCTTTTTGGATGGGTATATGTATGCTTGGCTTGCCCTACTGCTGAAAAGTAATTCTTCTAACCTATTATTTCTAAGTGTTGGCGATGATTGAAGATAGTTTAACGAAGAGCAGCAATGTGTGAACTAGCTATTCGATGAACTCACCTTGCAATGTTTTGACTGAAGCAGAGTAGACACATTATGACAGCTTCAAGAAGGCCAGGCAGAATGTTCTTTGTTTTTGAAACTGAAGGAGAGAAGGCTAAACCATCTCCTGGACTGAGAAGCTTTAGCAATTGTGAGGCCTTATATAGACCAGTTTGGCAGGGACCCCCTGCCTAGGATTTAAGATTTCAAACTAGGTCTCTTTCTCACCACTAAATACCAGCAAAAGACAAGGTAAGAAGACCACCCCACCCACTGCAAAATTTAATTCACATTATTGCAAAGCTTCCAATAGGCCTCCTTTATGAAGGAATAATAGTTTTTCTCAGTATCGTCTTCTAGGAATTCCATTTCTCCATCTCTTATTTTTCTCTGGGGCAGTTCTGCAGATTCTGGTCCATAGTTTCCTTCAGATCCCATGGGTTACATAGAAACATAGAAATAGACGGCAGATAAGAGCCAAGGCCCATCTAGTCTGCCCACCCTAATGTCCCTCCCCTACCTTTGCCCTGTGAATAGATCCCTCCCCTACCTTCGCCCTGTGAATAGATCCCATGTGACGATCCCATTTGGCCTTAAAATCAGGCACGTTGCTGGCCTCGATCACATGCAGTGGAAGACTATTCCAGCGATCAACCACCCTTTCTGTGAAAAAGAATTTCCTGGTGTCAGCTCGTAGTTTTCCTCCCCTAATTTTCCACGGATGCCCTCTTGTTGTCGTGGGACCCTTGAAAAGGAAGATATCTTCCTCCGTCTCTATGCGGCCCGAGAGATACTTGAACGTCTCGATCATGTCCCCCCTCTCTCTGCGCTCCTCGAGTGAGTATAGCTGCAATTTGTTTAGCCGTTCCTCGTACGGGAGATCCTTGAGTCCTGAGACCATCCGGGTGGCCATTCTCTGAACCGACTCCAGTCTCAGCACATCCTTGCGATAATGCGGCCTCCAGAATTGCACACAGTATTCCAGATGGGGCCTCACCATGGATCTATACAATGGCATAATGACTTCCGGCTTTCGGCTGACGAAACCTCTGCGTATGCAACCTATGACTTGTCTTGCTTTGGATGAAGCTTGCTCCACTTGATTGGCAGCCTTCATGTCCTCACTGACGATCACCCCTAGGTCACGTTCTGCTTCAGTTCTTGTTAGGATCTCGCCATTTAGGGTGTAAGTCTTACATGGATTTTGGCTGCCCAGGTGCATAACTTTGCATTTTTTGGCATTGAAGCTGAGTTGCCAGGACCTAGACCAGCGCTCCAGTAGGAGTAGGTCATGCATCATGTTGTCGGGCATTGAAACATCATCTATTGTGCATTTGCCCACTACATTACTTAGTTTGGCGTCATCGGCGAATAATGTTATTTTACCCCGAAGCCCTTCTGCCAAGTCCCTTATAAAGATGTTGAATAGGATTGGGCCCAAGACTGAGCCCTGTGGCACTCCACTGATCACCTCCGTCATTTCAGAGGGTGTGCCGTTCACCACCCTTTGAAGCCTACCTCCAAGCCAGTTCCCAACCCATTTCGTCAATGTGTCACCTAATCCTGTAGAACTCATCTTGCTCAGCAACCTGCGGTGTGGTACGCTATCGAATGCTTTGCTAAAGTCCAGACAAAGGAAAGCTTGCCAACTTTTTTTTCCTACTATTATCTGACTTATGCAGCTTGTGCTCCCACAGAAATTCTCAAGCCACATAATCTCTTAGCCCAAGTGACCATTGCTTGTTCCTATCTAGACTTTGGGAACATGCCTACCTGAGAGAACTGTATCTGTACTTCTCCCTTTTACACAGTGGTGAGCGGTCAGAGCCTTCAGGAGATTCATCCTACCCCCTAAGGGCCCTGAGGGCACTGCTCTGAATTTGATTGGTTCAACAGGCAACAGGCAGATGCAGGTCAGCCAGTTAAATTCAGATCACTACTGTCAGGTCCTTCAAGGGGTTCGGAGAATCCCCAACCCAAGATCCCTGCTTTTTTTGTTGTTTACTTTTTGTTTGATGTAGTTGGACTGGTTGAGCAGGCTGCCTACTCAACAAATCAAGCTGCATCAAGCAAACATGAAACCAAAACATAAAAATCCAGGGCTGTAGAGCTAGATATTCGCTGAATCCCCTGAAAGCCTTTACCGCACTTACAGTTTCTCTAGCCTACTACTTCTGCCACAGTTTAGGAACATATACATGTGTTTATATAGAGGTATTTAATGACATTGTATTGTGACCTTGTATTTTTCCTCTAACTGATGTATGTCTCCTTTTAAAATGTTTATTTTATTATGCATGGAAATTTGTGAGCGGCCTTGGATAAAGGCAGATTAAAAATGTTTTAAATAAATAAAATTCTAATGGTTTGCATGCATATCTGGTATCTAAATGTAGGCCCTTTCTTTATAGAATTACCCTGTATGTGTGGAAATGTATATATTTATTTATTTATTTAGATTTATATCCCGTTCTCCCAGTAGCTCAGAACGGTCTACAAGTAAACATACACAGTAGAAGTAGTTAGGCAAATAAATGTGCAATAGGTTTAGATGCTTGGACATACAAGATTGTGCAGTATTTATCAGGCTACAGACAATTTTTCAGAGTACAGACAATTTATCAGAGTACAGACTAAGAGAGGACTATACTGAAATTTAGGAGAAGTTAAATAGGGGAGAGAAGAGAGAGGTGGGGTTTAAGGGGGGGTGTAGACTGAGGGAGACCTTTAGTTGAAGAGGAGGGTCTTTACCATTTTACGGAATGTCAATAAAGAGTTCTGTTGCCTGAGTTGGGGGGGGAGTTTATTCCAGAGATGTGGGATGAAGTGGCTGTAGGATCGTTTGCGGGCAGTTTCTGAGAGGAGGGACCTTCCAGGGGGAATGCATAGGCGTATTTCCGATTTTGAGCGGAGGGTGCGAGTGGGGGTGTAGATGGGAAGCTTAGATTTTATGTAGGAGGGGGTGGTGGCATAAATTTTCTTGTGGGCTACTGCTAGGGCCTTGAAAGCACAGCGCTGGCTAATTGGGAGTCAGTGTTCAGCGCGGAGTGCTGGGGAGACGGGATCATGGTAGTTGAGGTTGTGTAGGAGGCGGATAGCTGCATTTTGGACACGTTGGAGGCGTTTGAGATTATTTTTGGTTAGTCCATTAAATAGGGAGTTACAGTAATCCATTCTGGAGAGGACATATGCGTAGAGGAGTTGGGCGAGGTCAGGTGTGGAGATGTAGGGTTTGATCCTTTTCAGTTGGCGGAGGTAGTAGAAGGAGGTGGAGATTACTTGGGATATGTGGGCAGATAGGGATAGGTGTCCATCTAAGGTTACTCCTAGGCTGCGTACCTGATCTGTTGCCGTTAGTAGAGTGGAGTCCCATGCTAGGGTAGGACGTGTGAATTTGGTGCTTTTTTTCCTGATCCATAAGAGTTCTGTTTTAGTGGCGTTTAGTTGAAGTTTGTTGTTTGACATCCAAGTTTTCATATCAGAGAGGCAATGTTGGAGGTTAGTAATTTGGGACGATCGGTTCTCGCCTAGTGGGAGGAGCAGCTGGATGTCATCTGCATAAGAGTGGATTTTAATGCTATATTTCTGCGCTATATCAATGACAGGCCTGATGTAGAGGTTGAATAGGAGGGGGGATAGAAGGGCACCTTGAGGAACACCATATTTTATAGGCTTGGGGCGAGATTTGTGTGTTCCTAGTAGGACAGTCTGGGTCCTTTGATGGAGGAAGGAGGTGATCCATTGGAGGGCTGTGTCCTTGATTCCGAGGTCATAGAGTCTGGATGTGAGGAGGTGGTGGTCGACTGTGTCAAAGGCAGCGCTGAGGTCAAGTAGGACTAGTAGGGCATCACTGCCTTTGTCGAGTATTGCCCAGCTGTTATCAATGATGTCAAGGAGTACTGACTCTGTGCTGTGGCCTTTTCGGAAGCCGGACTGGGCAGGGGATAGAGCAGCTTGTTCTTCAATGAAGGGGTGAAGTCGGTGGAGCACAATTCGTTCAAGGAGTTTGGAGACAAATGGGAGGTTGGAGACTGGGCGATAGTTGCCGGGTTCGTTAGGATCAAGAGTGGGTTTTTTGAGAGTGGGCTTGATAATAGCTGACTTCCAGCTGAGGGGCACAGTCCCAGTGGTTAGAGAGGTGTTAATGATGGGGAGGATGGATTCTGCCATGGCGTCTTCTGTGGACAGCAGGAGGCTGGATGGGCAGGGATCGAGGATGGTGTTGGAGGGTTTGAGTTCTCTCAGGGTTTCGAGAACCTCGGCATGAGTGGCCATATGAAATTGGGAGAGAGCGGCGGAGGGTGGGGTATTTGGAATCGGTTGGGGTTGAATAGGAGTGGGTTTGGTGTTGGTGTCAAGATTATCTCGGATGGTTTGTTTGCTAGCAAGAGGGCACTGTATTCGACGAACAAATATAATAGCAGTTTGAAAAAAATGACATAAGAAAAGCCATGCTGACATCAAGATCCATCAGGCCCAGCATCCGGTGTACAGGGGCAGTTCATGTCAAAGAATAAACAGTGGCTTTCCTAAATCTACCTCACTAGTAATTTTTATGAACTTTTTATGAAGTGTCCAAACTTTCCTTGAACCCCCCACCATGTTAGTAAGAAAGAAGGGATTAAATGATACCCCTTTGCCACCTACTCCAGGAAGGCCCTGTTACTTCATTGTCTGACCCTTTCACCCCTAGAAATGATCCCTTAAGGTTTAGAGACCATGAGAAAAATTTCACTGCCTTTGCCATATCAGTTAGATAAATCATGACAAATAGGTCATTTCACTTTGAATGTAGTTTCATAGTTTATTTAAGATTTCATTACTCGCCTATCCTGAATTCTAGGCAAAAATACAATGATAAAAAGGGGGAATGCAAAAATTAGAGCCGAGACATATACAAACTGACCACAAAGTTAACAGGAGGGAAGAAGGAGGAACTACAATAAAGTCTAGGAAAGATAATAATAGGAATAGGGAAACAAATGTTATACTGCTGTATCTCTTTAGCTAGAAGGCAGAAAGGACAGAGAGAGAGAGAGGAAAGAGCTTAAAGAGGAAAAATTAGTGTTCAAAAGCATCTTTGAAAAGGAAACATTTCAATGCTCCTTTGAATTTCTCTAGATCTGTTTCAGCTCGTAGTTGATATCTCACTGGTCCTAAATGGAAAATTCTGTTCAAAAAAGCATCAAGATGAGTGAGCATAGTAATCTTTTCAAATCTGCTCTCACCAGTTTAGCATGAACTTGTCCAACTTTGTCTTGGAACCCTGGAGGGTTTTTTCCCCTATAACAGACTCCGGAAGAGCGTTCCAGTTTTCTAGCACTCTCTGAGTGAACAAACGTAAGGAAATTCTTCTTCACCCAGAGAGTGGTAGAAAACTGGAACGCTCTTCCGGAGTCTGTCATAAGGGAAAACACCCTCCAGGGTTTCCAAGACAAAGTTGGACAAGCTCATGCTAAACTGGTGAGACTGGACTCATTTGGAGCACTGGTCTTGAGACCTTGGGGCCACCGCATGAACGGACTGCTGGGCAGGTTGGACCATTGGTCTGATCCAACAGCGAAAATTCTTATGTTCTTTTACACTCCCCTTTTATAAAACCGTAGCCTGTTTTTTTGTGCCGGCTACAGCGGTAACAGCTTCAATGCTCATAGAATTCCCATGAGCATCGGAGCTGCTACTGCTGTGGCCAGCGCTAAAAACTGTGCTACACTTTTGTAAAGCAGGGGGAATTATTGCTCAAAGCTTAATCAAAATGAACATTTGCACCATTAATTTACTTTTCACGACACACAATACAGAAAATATTATTCACTAGTAATTAAAGTTAAGAAAACTGTCTATATTTCCAGGTGTTTCCATAGTCTGAAAGGTCTTCTTTGTTTGTAAGTCATCTAAAAAAAAAAAAAAAAATAACACTATAGACAGCAGAACCCGAGTCGATGAATCAAAAGCAGGAAAGGCCGACAGAGAGGATTGATTCCCCTCAGGAACCTACACACATTACAGAGTTCCTCCACTGTATATCTAGTGCAGGGTAAATGAATTGCTCCCATTAGTGTGCTGATAGGAAGCTCCTTTAGATGAAGGAGACTTTGTACTCTGAATGTCACTGTGAGGGAAAGCCAACATTTCTAAAGAGGGTAAAAATGGCACTTGTGGTCATATGTTACTGTCATTGTTAACACTACAGAAAATGACGGCTTACAGTAAAGTTCACAGTTTAGGCATAATGTATAATAATAACATGGTTTCAGCCAGGGTTTAAGAAATAGGGGAATTCCCGATGGGTTGTACCATTTATCTGAAGAAGGGGGTTATTTTCCTTTTTATTTGTTAATTCATGAAAGGCTGTTTATTAAAATTTCCCTAGGGCTTCTCCAGTGAACAGGCATAAAAACAGGTTATTGGGCATAATGACTGGGGTAGCCACCCAAATGATTACAAAAAATTGGAAAACTTATGACCGACTGAATTTTACCTTCTGGTGGAATTCGTTATGCTTATGATACCAATACGAGAAGACATTTTCTGATCAAAAAGGCAATAATAAGTGATTCAATCTGACATGGGTCCCATTGACTAATTTCATTGCTTCTACTTGAATAGTTCATTATTCCCTTATTTCTGGTTATCAGTTGCACATCCAGGGAGGGGGGTATTGGGATTGGTTTTTTCGAATTATATATATGGACAAACCACTGTATGGTTTACTTATGTAATTTATCTAGATAATCTTTATTACGCAATTCTTTTGGTAATGTCCAAATCTCCTATAATTTGTATTCCGCCTTGAACAATATATAATGTATAATGTATTCGAAATTAATTTTCCTATGAACTGTTTTCCTACCTTCTTCTACTCTATGTTTATAACCTAACTAATTTATTTTTCTCAAGTACTTTAGCAAGAATGTGAGCCTTTGGGACAGTCAGGGAACTCTAAGTACTTTCTCTTCATCTTAATTAATCTTACTTATTGCATTTCTTCTGTTTCTACTGTAAACCGCTTAGAACCTCACGGTACAGCGGTATATAAGAAATAAAATTATTATTATTATTATTATTACATTGAGATTGGAGAGCGGGGGTGAAAATGTTTTTCATGAATATTATTGATAGATGATAGTGTTGTTTTTCATGTATATTGTATGAATAAAGATATTTTTTTAAAAAAATACCCTAGGGCAGTGTTCTTCAATGCAATGGGGTGGCCCTCCTCATCATTCTGGCTGTTTTTCTGCTACTCTCTACCCAAGCTCATGACACAAAGAGGAAAGTGGATAAGAGGAAAAGCTACATGCTTGAAGGACAAAAGTATTTCTCAGTAGATGAAGAAAATGGATTTGGAAATGCCTACTTCCTTCAGGACCAAACTTTTCATTGTATGTAAGACAGGCTGGTGGGGTAGATGTCCTTGACACATACTGGTCAGCAGTGTCACAGCTTCTCATGGAACGGTAGTTGGTGGCTCTCCTTCAGTTCATTTCGATCTAGAGTGGCTTTAGCTCAGTGGCGTACGGTGACATTTATAGCAGGGGATTCAGTAGACATGTTAAATCAAGGGTGCCCAACCTCGGCCTTTGCCAGGTTTGGTTTTCAGGATTTCCATAATGAGTATGCACAAGGTCTATCTTCATACAGTGGAGGCACTGCATGCAAATAGATATCATGCATATTCATTGGAAATCCTGAAAAATACCAAACCTCAATTGGGTGGACCTGAATAGGCTGTGACTCCCTACTTTGATGTTAGATGAATCCAGCCAGCAGCTGTTAACCTCAGGCACCATTAAAAAAAAAAAATTAGTCCTGCTACACAACTGGATACCACAGTCTAGATGCAGGACCACCTTAACATGAATATGACAAGAACTGACCTGTTAGTAAATTTGCTGATGGTGGGTTGAAAATGGCAGAATTGGGTTCTGAAATCAATTTGGTCGCAACATTTTGCGCAATATGGAATCTCTGCAGTTGGCAGTCTGGAAAGCCTAGCAAAACAATATTGCAGTAATTCAGTTGTGTCAGAATGATAGCTTGGAATACTAATTGTAATTGAAATGAATCCAATGGTTTTATCCTGCGCAATAATTTTAAGTTAGCAAATGTCTCCCTGATGACTCCAGTTATGAATTTCCATACTTATTTAAGTTAGAATCCATCATCATTCCTAGAATCTTATAATCTCAGTGAAGAGGGATAATTGCACCTGAAAATCTTAGGGCTCCTTTTACAAAGCTGCGCTAGCGGTTTTATCGCACGTACCAGATTAGCGTGTGCTATAGTACATGCTAGCTGGAAATCTACCACCTGCTCAAAAGGAGGTGGCAGTGGCTAGCATGTGCGGCAATTTAGCGCACGCTATTCCACACCTTAAGGCCCTAGCGCGGCTTTGTAAAAGGAGCTCTTAGTTCCATTTTTAATATATCAGCTTTATTTCCTCTATTCTGATATTAGTTTTATCTAATTTTATTTTCAGTCTGTACTATCTGTATTAACCAGCGATGATTTTTTTTTTTTTCAAACACTGAGTTTATTAAGCTAAATGTTTCCAAAACCATGTTTCCTTTTTTTTAAAAAATTATATATCACTTTCAAAAATCTACATTCACCAAACAAATGAGGAAATAAAAAGAAATACAAGAAAAAATTGAAAAATTCTTCACACATTAACACTTTAACCCACAAAATGGGAGTCAAAATGAAGAAACATAATCAAAACTATTCTAAAAGATGAGAGCTATACAGCAGTTGGTTAAGGTAGCAATGCAGTTGTAATCTTACCTGCGCACGTGTTGTTGATTCCCTCCAACCCATTTAACGAGATTATCACAGCAGCATATATGTCAGCTGCAGAAGTATGCATGTGGTCATTCACAGCAAAATTGTTGCTACTCAGAAAAGTACTCCTAGTGGAAGTCTGTGCAAAATTTCTGAAAATTCTGTGCACAATATTTAAAAATTCAGCAAAGCTTATTTGTACTGTTTTGCATATAATTATCCTATCCTGAGGCCTGAAATTCCTTCCTGTCTTTTTCTTTCTCAGGTTCCAGCCTCCTCAGTTCCCTCTCTCACTCTAGCTGCAATTCTGTTTCCCTCTAAATCCCACCCTCTCTCACTTACACCCTGAATCACCTTTTGGCCCCCATAGTCTAGCATCTCTCTCTCTCTCTCTCTCTCCCTCTCTCCACTGTCTAAGAATTTCTTCCTCCTTTCCCATCTCCTTTCTAGTCTTGGTCACTCTTTCTTCCTCTCTCTAATATCCCCCACTCCCACTTGCTGGTCCAGCATCCATATCCCCTCACCCCACCCACCACCTCTCTCACTTGCACCCTGAATCCCTGCCCTACTCCCCCTGCTCTGGCATTTCTCTCCCTCTCTCCCTCTATCTATGGTCAAGCATCTCTTCCTTCTCTCTCTCCTTTCTGTTCAGGGTTTCTTTCTCATCCCTTTCCCATCTACTTATAGGTTCAGCATCCATGTCCCTTCCCCTCTCCTTCTCCCCCTGCAGGTCTATTATCCATGCCCAACACCCCCCCCCACACACACACACACACACACACTTGCCTATCATCCATGTCCCCTCCTCCCCCCCCCCCCCCACTTGCAGTGCAGCATCTATGTTTCCTCCCCTCTCTTCCTCCCCCTGCAGGTCTAGCATTCATGCCCCCTCCTCTCCCCACCCCCACTTGCAGTCCAGTATCCATGTCCTCCTCCTCTTCCCCTCTCCCTACTTGCAGTCCAGGAACCAGGTCCCCTCCTCTACCCCTCTACTAGAAGTCCAGGATCCATGTCTCCTCTTCTCCCCCCACCCCCCACCTCCACCACAGGCCTAGCATCTATGTTCCCTCCTCCCTGTCCTTCTCCCCCAGGAGGGTCTGACCTCTGTCCCTCTAACCACCCCCCCCCCATGAGCTCAGACATATCTACAGACCTCCCACAGCAATGGCAGCAGCTGTCCTGCAGAAGCAGCGCTGCGACAGGGCTGCTAGCAGCTGACCCTGCCACATCATCTATCTACAGGAAGTGATGCAGCAGCGGGAAGGCCCTGGCTGTGATGGCCACAAGCAACCCATTCACAGTGCTGCTTCTACTGGCTGGCCACCACTGCCGCTTCCTTGGGTGGCCTGCAGGTATGTCTGATATCACGGGGGGGGGGGCAGTTAGAGGGAGGGAGAGAGGCCAGATCCACGTGGGGGAATAGGAGAGGATAGGGACAGAGACAGGGACAGCATGTGCAAAATTCTGTGCTAAACAGTTGTGCAGAATTCCACCAGTAGAAAAGGCTGAACAGTTAGTAAAATTCTAATTACTCTCACAATGAAATCACAGGCATATATCTTCCCAAGGGTCGATCCAATATCTATTGGCAATATCTCCACATCTAACTTTGCAGTTTGCTCATCATTCTCACCAATAGGAACCTCTGGCTTTTCCACTACCAGTCTGAAGAGAGGCATTATGTTGGCTCTTCAGATTTTCATGGCTCAGCCTAGGTATTAGTAAATTTGTGTTACTTCCTATTTACATAAGAATAGCCATACTAGGACCAATGGTCCATCTAGCCCATTATTCTGTCTTCACAGTAGTCAATTCAGGTCACAAGTACCTGGCAGAAACCCAAATAGTAGCAACATTCCATGCTACTGAACCCAGGGCAAGCAGTGACTTCCCCCCGTGTCTTTTTATAATAGCACAATACAAACAACTGGATAAGTGTTGAACAAGGAATTGTTCCTAAAACTGTAACAACAAAAAACCAATGAAGGAACAAAAAAGGACTTTTAATACCTTTTTAAGCCTGAGTGGCGCTCAGAATCCAAGAATGGAATGAAAAAACTCAATGTGGGGAACAAACCCCTATAAAGTTTTTTGCAGAATCTATCATTGCACCAACTTTGAAGTAAAAGGTTATTAAAAATGCTTCTTGAAAAACTATAACGTGTTTTGTATATCCATAAAGTGAAATAAATGTCCAACTTCTTGGTAACTTCAAAAAAGTGAATTCAAAATTGACTTAACTTAAATGTCCGTACAGCGATGGTCCGGCAAGGTTCTGACGCGTTTCGCCGAACTGGCTTCCTCAGAGAACCCGCTGTGCTGTGTACGACCTATAATTTCATATGCTTCCTAGTTCAAAGGAAAAAAACTTGCATTTACTGTGACGGTGGAATTAAGGGTGACCACTCAGTTAAGCCGCCACAACCTCCATGTGTAGGAAGAAATAGGGGAAATTTAAAAACTAAAGTAAAATTTCAACCATGGAAAGCAGCACACAACAAACCCCCCACCCCCCTGAAACTGTGCACACAACAAACCCCCATCCCCCTGAAACTGGGAGCCGAGCATGAAGCCAGTCCATAAGGTGAAAGCTGCTGCTTGTAACAGGAGGTGGAGTGACCTGTGCAGAGCAGCTAGCCCTGATCGTTCCATTCCATCAGATAGTTCAAGATGGTGATGATAATAGAGGACACATGAGCGTGCCATGTCATCAGAGGATTCAGTGCTTGGACTGAATACCCTGAAGGTGTTCTATTTTGGGTTTGTCTTAATTTGATTGGTTGAGCAGGCTCAGAAGTTCTGCCAGCTTAACCAATCAAATTAAAGCAAACCAAAACCAAAACACCATCAGGGTATTTTGTCCAGGCACTGAATCCCCTGATAGCACTAAGTACTCCTGTGCTGGACAACTGCAGGACTATAGAGAGGAAAAGCCCAAATGCTATGCTGACTTGGGATTGGTCAAGGGATTCAGCATCTGAAGAGAATCCCTTGACGGCTCGATACTGGATGCTCTGGACTGCGTCTGCATGAGGTTAAGGAGGAGGAGCCATCGGGAGCCCAAAATCCGCGATCAGGACCTTAACTGAATCCCTTGAAGGCCCTGGCCGCCACTGCTCCAGCTTAAAAGTGAATGAAGACTGCTGCCCTAGGGTGATAAGAATCATTTAAAACCAAGCCCAGCCTCCTCTATAATCTTTCTGGTCAACTTAAAGGTTTAAAAATAAAATTCTGATTTTTGAGGAAGGGGGCATTGCAAGGCTGCCAGGAGCAAATAAAATGGGTTTTATGTAAGCAGTGTTGCTGACATTAACAGAAACAGAGAAAATGGAGGCTGATCAAGATCATCCTGCCTTTTCATTCTGTCCATCTAACAGAGAATCCATAATGTTTTCTCCTATATGCTTGAGATATTTTTCTCAAATCATGAATATTATACTTTTTTTAAATGGACTATCTCCCAAACACTTTTGTAATGATCATTTGTGGTATGGATTGTATTTGCCGTCCTGAAGCCAGGCTGATGTGATATATGGCTCTCTTTCCTATTGTATAACGTACTTCTTTATCTTAATTCTATCGTAACAGTGGGTCCAGTATGTTTTAATGTATGTTCTCCTATTTTACTATCTTTATTATGTACAAACTGCTTAGATGACTGATAGGCGGTATATGAAATTTTCATTAAACTTGAAACTATCTACAATGTGTTGCAATTTGACAAAACAGTTATGTACAAATGATGCTAGTTTTATAACCAGCCAACCCATAACAAAACTCTGTTATATTAACACATTTAAAAGGGGTGGGGCTGTGTTGGGGGGGAGTTGTCAACACTGACTACTGTTAATATTATCATTATTTTACAATTCTTGATAAAGTGCAGTATATCTACTATTTGGTATCTGTGCAGTTCACAGCCAAGTAATTAATCAGGTACTCTAAGTGCGTTTCACTATCTGTCCCAGTGGGCTCACAATCTAGCTATACGATACCTGGGGCATTGGAGGGTTAAGTGACTTGCCCTGGGTCACAAGGAGCAGCACTGGGATCAAACTCACAACCTCAGGGTGCTGACGCAGCAGCTCCAACCGCTTAGCCACTCCTGTGTTATTTTAGCTTAGATCCTCTACGAACGTGGAGATGATGCGGTATACAAACCTAAGGATTAGATTAGATTAGATCCCATTTTATGCAATCAGAACTAATAGCCCAGGTTTACAGTAAAATAACATGTCTAAATGGAAGCCCATGTTGATCGACCCTCCCCCACCCCCCTTTTAGTCTCCGGTAACAAAATTGAAAGAGGCAGGTGACCCCTTACGAGCTAACCACTTTATTAAGACATGAGCCTTTGAGGACCAGAGTAAGTTATTTCAGCGGAGACCCAATAGCGATATTAGCGGATGAACAATAGCATTCTTTCCTACATAAGATTAACATTTTACGTTCATGGGTCATGGATCACGCATTTGACATACCGCCTTGCTGTGGTACAACCAAAGCAGTTTACAAGTTATATACAGATGTCCCCTTTCCCTGATGGACACTCAATCCATGTGTTTGTGTCTGGAGCAATAGAAGATTAATACTCAGCATTTCTTTTTTTTTTTCTTTTTTTAGTTCAATCATCTTTATTAGCATTTTATAACATACAACAGTCAGGCAGGAATGACATATGTTGAAGACAATAGTATTGATATACACATGAGTTGTCATCCATACCCCAATACAGAACAATAGAAATAGCAATATGAACAAGAACAAAGAACAAAAACCAGTAGAACTGGCCAGACGTGGGAGCAGATTTTAACAAAATATAGTAAGAGCATACCAATAGTAATCTGAGCATATTAGGTAGCTTGTTATAACGGGATCCCAGTCAGCATGGATTCACCAAGGGTAGGTCCTGCCAATCCAATCTCATCAGCTTCTTTGACTGGGTAACAAGAAAGTTGGACTTGGGAGAGTCTTTGGACGTCGTGTACCTGGACTTCAGTAAAGCTTTTGACAGTGTCCCACACCGCAGGCTGCTAAGCAAGATGGAATCGATGGGGTTAGGAGAGACACTAACTACATGGGTCAATGATTGGCTGAGTTGCAGACTTCAGAGGGTGGTGGTTAATGGTACCCTCTCTAAAACATCGGAGGTGACCAGTGGAGTGCCGCAGAACTCGGTCCTGGGTCCACTCCTTTTCAACATATTCATAGGGGATCTGACTCAAGGGCTTCAAGGTAAAATAACACTATTCGCCGATGACGCCAAACTATGTAATATAGTAAGTGAATGCAGTTTACAGAATTATATGGCGCAGGATCTGCTTACATTGGAAAGTTGGTCCTCAACCTGGCAGCTAGGCTTCAATGCTAAGAAATGTAAGGTCATGCACCTCGGAAGCGGAAATCCATGCAAGACATACTTCTTGAATGGAGAAACTTTAACTAGGACTTCAGCAGAACGAGATTTAGGAGTAATCATCAGTGCAGACATGAAAACTGCCAATCAAGTGGAGAAGGCTTCATCTAAGGCAAGGCAGATATTGGGTTGTATCAATAGAAGTTTCGTCAGCCGAAAGCCTGAAGTCATAATGCCGTTGTAAAGGGCCATGGTGAGACCTCATCTGGAGTACTGTGTGCAATTCTGGAGGCCACATTACAGTAAAGATGTGCGCAGAATTGAATCGGTTCAACGGACGGCCACCAGGATGATCTTGGGGCTCAAGGGTCTCTCGTACGAAGAGAGACTGAACAAATTGCAGCTCTACACTCTCGAGGAACGTAGGGAGAGGGGAGACATGATCGAAACATTTAAGTACCTCACGGGACGTGTCGAAGTGGAAGATGATATTTTCTTTCTCAAGGGACCCTCGGCCACAAGAGGGCACCCGCTCAAACTCAGGGGCAGAAAATTTCATGGCGACACCAGAAAGTATTTCTTCACAGAGAGAGTGGTTGATCATTGGAACAAGCTTCCAGTGCAGGTGATCGAGGCAGACAGCGTGCCAGACTTTAAGAATAAATGTAATACCCATGTGGGAACCCTACGAGGGTCAAGATAAGGAAATTGGGTCATTAGGGCATAGACAGGGGGTGGGTAAGCAGAGTGGGCAGACTTGATGGGCTGTAGCCCTTTTCTGCCATCATCTTCTATGTTTCTATGTTTAGGGATGCAACAGCAGGATCACAGTAGTAACAGCAGTAGCATCAGTAGGATCAGTAGGATCGCAGGGGCCACAGCAGAGCATGTCAAATTAAGGAGTTTCCGTAAATGCAAGTAGTGGTGCCCACGTTTTTTCAAATCTGGGTAGAAATCCCCTCCGTTCAGCTGCTATTCTTTCATATTTAGCATATAGGCAGACAGTATTCCACCATTCAATATGTGACACATTTGAGAAGTCTTTCCAGTTAACTCTTTCTGTGATTGTCTAAATGCAATAGCATTACTAGTACTCGAATGTTCAGAGTGGGTTGCCCTTGTTCCCAGCAACCTCAACATATAATTTATTTCTCTTTTCAGTGAATAAGCATTAATGCGCATTAACAATTTCTGAAACAAGGCACTAAAATTACCTGTAGCACTTTTAGATACAAACCCTGATTATCATTAAGAGCTCTTTTGTCCTAGACAAGGACATTAGGTTGTAACATCATTTTGTTGGGTTAGACTTGTACTATTTCTATATACTGCAGAACAATGGTGTACTTGAAAATCTTCCAAAGCGGTTGACACCTACAGTGGAAAGATCATAGAATTTCTATGAACTGGCGATCCCAGTGGCATTTCTGCAGACAACACAATTGTTCAGCAAAACAAGAGGTCTATAGTCTGCATTATACCACCCCAGGGACTATTCAACTGATCAAATCACTTGAAAATGGAATGGGGGAAGAGCACAAAGAACTGTGTACCAGAGCCTGTAGATTCCTGATAGTAATCCAGGTTCATAATGCAGGTTTGCAAAGTGTCCTTGAACTCAAAGGGGCTCCGATGGGGAAAGCAAATCAACCAGGCTTTGCCCTCCAGCTACCACTGCGGATTTATTAGTTTACATTTACACTTAATCATTCTTACATACATTGTGTCCATAAATCACTATGGGGAATGGAGGGAGAGGGGTAATTTTGTAACAGGAAGTCTATCTGAGAAATTCAAAAACATGCCTATTTTATAAAAGCCACAAAATGAGGTAAAATTTTATAACTATTCGTACACCGGAACAATCACCAATACATATCCTAATTCCTCCAAGTATTCCGGACTGTGTATAGCTTTGAATGTTTTACGGCCTCAGCCCCACCACTCCACCCCTAATATAAATTTATAGGGTGAAGAATTATGTGGATTTTCATCATCAGCCATAAATTCATAATCAATTTCATCATCTCAGTCAATGTTTAATAAATATATGTTAGTTTCTTTCAGTAGTAATATTTAAAACTTTACAGCCACTTATCTCAACAGCTGACATGACCCAGAAGAAGTAGACCCAACCTGTTTCGCATACCGTGCTTTGTCAAGGATCCCTCCTACACAAAAAAGTAAAACATAGAGTTCAACTCATTCCCCACGTTAAACTTATTATATCAATTTAAAATGTACCTCACTCATTGTAATAAGTTTAACGTGGGGAATGAGTTGAACTCTATGTTTTACTTTTTTGTGTAGGAGGGATCCTTGACAAAGCACGGTATGCGAAACAGGTTGGGTCTACTTCTTCTGGGTCATGTCAGCTGTTGAGATAAGTGGCTGTAAAGTTTTAAATATTACTACTGAAAGAAACTAACATATATTTATTAAACATTGACTGAGATGATGAAATTGATTATGAATTTATGGCTGATGATGAAAGTCCACATAATACTTCACCCTATAAATTTATATTAGTGGTGGAGCGGAGGCCGTAAAACATTCAAAGCTATACACAGTCTGGAATACTTGGAGGAGTTAGGATATATTTTATAAAAACAATATAGGCCCTTGTAGAGTGCAAATGCTGACACAAAGTGTAAATATGTGCATGTATTCTCTCTCTTTTCTCGGTATCTTTTACTTTCATCCAGCTTGATTAGTACATGAGGAAGGGGGAGCTAAAGTTCAGGAGAGTAAGAAAACCCATGGTGGCATTATTGGAAGAGACTAGGATAACTTTGTCTTCCACAGCATACATGCAGAACAAGGCAAAGTGGAAGAGATCGGATGATAGAAGGGATTATGTGTGTATTCCTTTAAAGACTGGGAGAGAAATGAAGAGGGTAGACATTTGGTGGAAGTTCCAGCAAGCTGATTTCTTCAAATCCACCTGTTTAATACTCCGATATAGAGGAGGGAGCAGCAAGATGTTAGTTCCCCCTGAAGGATATATAAATGTCTTTCAGCTGAGAGATGGGAGGGAGGAGGGGGAGGAAAGAAAGAGCCCCACCATGGATTTGGAAGAGTGTGCCCTGAGTGGAAACCTTACCTTGGGAATTCAGAAGAGAAATGTAAAGCCTTGTTCTGAGTCAGAAGCCCTGAGAATACTTGTTCCAGCTGCTACTGAACCCTCTTCTAGAGAAGAACGACATTAGAGGATAAATGCAGTTGAAAAGAACTGTATTTAATTTTGTTTTGGGAGCAAATGATCTTGTAGTTTAGCTGTATTTTTGGTTTGGGAATCACTGGAAAGCCACTAGAGCATATGTGCAGTCGCATGCATGTGTGGACAGAAGCTTCTCCTCTGACGCAACTTGCATCAGAGAAGAAGCTTCTGCCCACACATGCACGCAACTGCACAAACACTCTGGCAGCTTTCAACAAGCTACTCAAACCTTAAAACGCGCCATGAAGGTAAGGGGGAGGGAGGGAGAAGCACAGACCGTGCGAGGAGTGCCAAAGGGCAGTGAGGTGGAGAGAGGGAAGGGTGGATGCTACGGGAACAGGGCGGTGAAGGGGACAGTGGGGACAGGGACGGGGCGGTGAAGGGGACAGTGGTCCGGTGACGGGGCAGTGACGGAGACAGATTTTTTTCCCCGTGTCATTCTCTAGCATGGTCTTCGTCATAAGGCATATGGAGACAGACTTAAAGATCTCAATATGTATACTTTGGAGGAAAAGCTGGAGAGCGGAGATATGAAAGAGACGTTTAAATACCTACGTGATGTAAATGCGCATGAGTTGGGTCTCTTTCATTTGAAAGGAAGCTCTGGAATGAGAGGTGATAGGCTCAGGAATAATCTAAGGAAATACTTTTTTACAGAAAGGGTGGTAGATGCGTGGAACATCCTCCCAGAAGAGGTGGTGAAGACAGAGACTGTGTCTGAATTCAAGAACACCTGTGATAGGCACGTGGGATCTCTTAGAGAGAGGAAGAGATAATGGTTACAGCGGATGGGCAGACTGGATGGGCCATTTGGCCTTTCTTTGCCATCATGTTTCTATGTTAAGCTGTGCACACAAATCAGCGATGCGTACTGATTTGGGCACACAACGTTGAGCGCAGTATATAGAATCAGGGAGATTATAAAATCTATGTACATTCTTTTTTCTATCTGGACACTAGCAGTTATATCAACTCTATCATGGGACAGCTCTAGGGACAATACTGGCAGAATGGATTCTTCCTTTCGATACTGTTACTGCACTTCACAGCTCTAAAACCAAGTTCCTTTTACTGGCTTACAATTTTCCTTGAGTATTTCCTGTTTCACCAGAAAAAATTGCACAGTCTTCGAACATTACCAGGATCAGAATAAGATGTCTGTGTTCCGGTTCTTGAAACTTTTCTTCATACTGTCTTGCATGTCTCCCTTGAATTTTCTCGGTTCACCAGTCGGAGCCTGGACTAAACTAGCAGAAGTCCGCCATGGAGACATTTTTCTAGATTATGCCAATATTTTAATTAACCACAAGGTTGCACATATATAAAATGCAAAAATCTAAGAAGACGGCCTTAAGAGATTTTATATTTGTATCTATCATTTAAACTCTTCTAGTTGATTTTTGGGGTTAAAGATCAAAGTGTTTACCATGACGCACAGTTTTAACTTCCAACTCTCCATCATACCATTCTTCCCACTGGTGTACTCCGTTCTTTGTTTGCCTCCTTTATCAGCTACCCATTATGATATCACAAGGACATCTGCTGTTATCTATCTAGCCCCATCCCTTTGGAATACGCTCCCAATGCACCTTCGTCATGAGCTATTTTTTTTCCCAAATTCAAAACCAGTCTAAAAACTCATCTATTGTCTTCCGCATTTGGTCCTTGATTTCAGAACTCACCTAACCACTGCTAGTTGTTTTGCAGTGTTTTCTGTCTCTCTTCCAGTTCGTTTCCCTATTCATATACTCTGCTTTGTCTTTCCTGTCCGATGTTTTGTCGTTCCTTTCCAATTTCTTTTGGATTTTTTACCACCTTGCTGTTAATTCAAAAGGTGGTATATTAAAACTAATAAACCATAAATCACTGGGGCTTTATGTGTTGGTATCTTTCACTAGTCTCAAATGCCAGATTTCCTCTTTTTGGAGCACAGTACTCTACTGTCACTCCTTAACCAAGCTTCAAGTTTCAAGTTTTATTAAAATTTTATTCAACACTTATCAATAATTCTTCTTCTACTCTGTTACAGATGTGAGAGACTTTATATTTCTGAAAAATAATAATGAGCCTCACACTTATCCTAAAGTACTTGTCAATGTATCGGAGAGGTCAAAGAGGCGTTGCTGGTCAAAAAAAAAATAAAATAAACAGGGTTTATTCAGCTTGTCTAAGGTATGTGGGATCTCTGAGCATCCTCTTCAAATCTAGATGCAAATATTTTTATTCAATGGAAATTTTTATTCTACTTTTAAATTCATTTTGTACTTTTACAAGATCATATTTCATACACTCTTACAATCAAATAACAAACCGGCTCATTTAAATGCCATCACTGGACACTTTGCTAGAAATGTTTCTCACTCCCAAGCCCATAAAAAGTGAGAGTGCCACCCCATTTCTCAGGCCAGACCCCCATGTGTGGTTTCACAGAACATTATAATACAGAGCATTCAAAAGACCTTTTTTCTTTCCAAGGATCATTCTTTGGATATTTCTCCTCACAGGCTTAAAACTGTGTGCAGCCATTGGACTCATAAAAGAGTATCTTTGATCTCTTTTCAGAGTAATGATTTCTATTAGACAAAGGGACATTTCTTATCACTTTGTACATCAAAGCAGAGGTCTTTTTTTCTTCGTGAAACACACTGTAAAAAACCTGACAGCTGTGATTTAAGATGGAAAGAGAGAGCAGTGCCTCATTATATATTTCATTAGACATGCTTCTCAACATAGACTACTCCAAACAATATCTGTTCATATGAAGTACCTAATTCACTAAAAGGATGCCGATATTTACATGCCCCTTGAGTGTATAAATGTACTGAATACTAGCACTTTCATGGGTAAATGTACGCTTACAGGGTGTCTAACCCTGTTCTGTAATTGCCCACATAAGGGCATAGCATAGGAGAATACATAAGAACATAGTTTCAAGTTTATTAAAAATTTGTTGTACACGCAGATACTTCAATGCGTATGACAGTTTAAAATTAGGAGACAAACAATAAAACAACTTTATACAAATAAACATGTGGAGGGGCATAATCGAAAGGGACGTCTAAGTCCGTTTGTGTCTAAATCGCAAGTCATTCAAAGTAAAAAAACAACCTAGGACACATTTTTGAAAAATACGTCCAAAATATTTTTTGTTTCGAAAATCATCTAATTTTACATCCTGCCGATCTGATCATCCAAGCCACTAAATCGTCCAGCTTTATACCACATTTTCGTCCAACTTTTTGTCCAAGTCCAAAATGCCTAGAACAAGCCCTGTTGGATGTGGGAGGGGTCTGAAAAGTGATGGACTGAACACCCAGACATGGCACCTAAATAGTAGGGTACCTTACAGGGCTGTGAACTTCACAAAAAGGGTACCATGTCATCATCTCACTACAGCTCCCTTATAGGTCATAGTGAACCCCCCCAAACCACCTCCAGAATCCCCTAGACCCAAATAGCCCTTATGGCTGCAGGAGCCACATATATGCCAGTAAAAAAGGGTTTTCGGGGTATAAAGGGGAGTGCACATGTTTAAATATCAATGCAGTGATTACAGGGACTTATGGGCATGGGTCCTCCTCTCCATGGGTCCCTAGCCCATCCCCAAGCTGACTTAAGCCGCCTCTGTGCTGGACGACTAGGCTTTCCTATGCCAGGCAGCCAGGTGATGATGGTCTGGAGGTTGAATTTTAAAGGTGTGATTAATATTTTTATGGGGGTGGGGGGGTCGGTGATCACTGGGGTAGTGTGTGGGGGGGTCTGTTTTATGTTTTTGCAGTACTTATCTGGGGACTTTAGGTGGGGGTTTTTGACTTAGTCCATGTTTTACATGGTCTAAGTCACAACATCCATGTTCCGTCGATCCTGGACTGTATAACTTTTGGTTATACATGCTGTACGACTAAGTCTAAGCCGGCCCACGTCCCGCCCAACTCCCACCCTTGACACTCCTCCCGAAACGCCCCATTTAGCTTTGGTCATTCAGCAGCACTATGAAGGCCTAGGTCATTTAGAAATATGTCCAAAACCCGTTTTTATTATCGGCACTTGGACATATTTGGGAAATGTTCGTCCAAGTGCTGACTTAGGCCAGTTTTTGGACATTTTTCTCTTTCGATTATAAGCCCCACAGTGTATACGTACAAATATTACTAGTATAAAAGGGAAAGAGGGTGAACTACAATCTTTAAAGAAAATAGAGATACATTTAGGGACAGTGGCATACCTAGCATATGTAATAGCTACTACAACTCAGATATATTGAAAACCAATGTATGTCAAAACAACACTTTCAAATGGGAGACTAAAGTGGTCATAAGATGTTATAATAATATAAATTTCTGCAGAAACAAATGGGAAACCAGTATTAGCTTCTAATTGCTCAAAAAGAAGGAAAAAACCTCAGAAAAAGGCCTCCCCACCACCACAATGGTGGATATACAAGTGGTTAGGCGATAACCTCATAGGCAAAACCTTCATTCAAAATTGAGCAGTTTAAGGTAAAAAACTGTGCTTCACATATGTATAATATAGATAGAGGAAAAATCCACTTATCTGAGGCTGATCGGCACACCAACGAAGGCCAGCGTTTCACCGACAGGCTACATCAGGGTGTGACCCGACCGATCAGTCTGCAGAACAAAGAAGAAAAACAAAGGAACTTAGCAAATTCTCAAATGGATATACTTCTTTATTTAACAAAACTGTAACGTACCTTGTAGAGAGCGAATGTGAACGCTTCACAAAAAGTCCAAAAAATGGCTCCCAAGGAGCGGCTTCGGGATTTCAAATCTTAAATCTTCGCGGTGGGACTCGTCACCACCGGAAGTGAGTAAACAGTGACGTAATTGCTGAGAAAAAAATGTGTAAATGGAGAATAATAATACTGCTGCTACGTGATGATTAATAGAAAGCACTCCATTCCAATTTCTGATTTAACCCAAAAGGCTCTTCACTGTTGAGTAAGTGAATCCAGAATTGCTCAGCTCTCAATAGACGGATAGGGCGATTATTTGTTTCTTCCTTGATATGATCGATGACAAAACAATGCAAATCCTCAAAGGTATGGTTGTACTCGAGACAATGTGCTACCAGAGGAGCTTGTAACTTGTTATTGTGTAGGCAACTCTTGTGCTCCGTAATGCGCCTTCTGAAGGTCCGTGTAGTTTGTCCTACATAGATCTTCAGACACGGACAGAAAATGACATATACTACAAACTTGGTAAAGCATGAAGTAAAATGTTTAAGCTGATAAATTTGTTTTGTGCCTGGATGTGTGAAGGTATTGGCGAACTCGACAGTGATGGCACAAGTCTGACATTTGCCACACTTAAAATGTCCTGTAGATTCCGTACTTAGTCTCCTTGTTTGAGATGAGACTAGACTGATGTCGGCAGGACTCAATAATTCCTTCAGATTTCTTTGTCTGGTAAAAGCTACTCTGAGATGGGTTTCAGAGTGCATAGGATGTGCTGCCATGAGTTCCCAATGCTTCCTCAAAATTTTGGTGATCCCATTCACACTCGGAGAGTATTGTAAAATACATGTAGCTATATTGTCTTCTGTTGTTTTGTCTCTGGGAAGAAACAAAAGATCCCTGTTCAGATACTTCGCTCGTTTATAAGCTTTTTTGAGAGTATACTCCGGATAACCCCTGGTTTTTAACTTAGTATACAGATGTTTACTTTGCTGTTTATAGTCTGACAACTCAGAACATAAGCGACGATATCTAAAAAACTGAGATGTAGGAAGGCTGCGTTTCAATGGTAATGGATGGTTACTAGAGAAATCTAAAAACGTGTTTCTGTCGGTGGCTTTCCTAAACACAGAAGTATTGATTGTATCATTGTTCTTGATAACTAGGACATCCAAAAAAGAAATCTGTTGCGAGTGACAAGTCATACTGAATTCTATTCTAGGATGTCTGGAATTAAGCCACAAATGAAATTGTTCAAGTTCGTTTCTAGTCCCCGTCCAGATGACAAAAATATCATCAATGAAACGCAGCCACATCGTCGTTTTGTTGGAAAATGGACTGCAAGTTATCCAGAGATTTTCAAAATTCTGCATAAACAAATTAGCTACAGAGGGAGCCATAGTCGCTCCCATGGCTACCCCCGAAACCTGTTGAAAGAACTTGTCTTGAAATTTGAAGTAATTTTTCTCCATTGCAAAAGACATTAATTTGATCACAAAATCAACAGGAATACGAGGTATTACGGTGCTGTTTAAAAATTCACTGATGATATCAACAGCTTCTGCATGGGGAATAATAGTGTATAAAGACTTTACGTCAAAAGTCACAAAAAACGTTATCTCTTCGATGTTCTGTACTTCAGACAATTTTGAAAGAAAATGAGAGGAGTCTCTCAAATAAGAGAAACCTTTCGATACAAAAGGACGTAAAAAAGTGTCAACAAAAATGGACAAAGGTTCCAATAAGGAGCCGCGGCTTGACACAATAGGGCGTCCGGGAGGGTAGCTCAGATTTTTATGGATCTTTGGCAAAACATAAAAAACTGGGACTCTAGGTTCTAAAATGTTCAAAAAATCAAATTCTTTTTTGTTCAGAATCCCCTTGTCCAAGGCATCCAACGTGAAATCCCTTATTTGAGTTGCCAAATGGGGAGTGGGATCTTCTTGTAGCTCTAAATAATCTGAAGGTTCTTGTAATAATGTTAATGCCATCGTTTTATAATGATCCATATCGAGTACCACTACCGCACCTCCTTTATCTGCTTTACAGATCCTGATGTCCTTATTATCAGGATCTGTAAAGCAGATAAAGGAGGTGCGGTAGTGGTACTCGATATGGATCATTATAAAACGATGGCATTAACATTATTACAAGAACCTTCAGATTATTTAGAGCTACAAGAAGATCCCACTCCCCATTTGGCAACTCAAATAAGGGATTTCACGTTGGATGCCTTGGACAAGGGGATTCTGAACAAAAAAGAATTTGATTTTTTGAACATTTTAGAACCTAGAGTCCCAGTTTTTTATGTTTTGCCAAAGATCCATAAAAATCTGAGCTACCCTCCCGGACGCCCTATTGTGTCAAGCCGCGGCTCCTTATTGGAACCTTTGTCCATTTTTGTTGACACTTTTTTACGTCCTTTTGTATCGAAAGGTTTCTCTTATTTGAGAGACTCCTCTCATTTTCTTTCAAAATTGTCTGAAGTACAGAACATCGAAGAGATAACGTTTTTTGTGACTTTTGACGTAAAGTCTTTATACACTATTATTCCCCATGCAGAAGCTGTTGATATCATCAGTGAATTTTTAAACAGCACCGTAATACCTCGTATTCCTGTTGATTTTGTGATCAAATTAATGTCTTTTGCAATGGAGAAAAATTACTTCAAATTTCAAGACAAGTTCTTTCAACAGGTTTCGGGGGTAGCCATGGGAGCGACTATGGCTCCCTCTGTAGCTAATTTGTTTATGCAGAATTTTGAAAATCTCTGGATAACTTGCAGTCCATTTTCCAACAAAACGACGATGTGGCTGCGTTTCATTGATGATATTTTTGTCATCTGGACGGGGACTAGAAACGAACTTGAACAATTTCATTTGTGGCTTAATTCCAGACATCCTAGAATAGAATTCAGTATGACTTGTCACTCGCAACAGATTTCTTTTTTGGATGTCCTAGTTATCAAGAACAATGATACAATCAATACTTCTGTGTTTAGGAAAGCCACCGACAGAAACACGTTTTTAGATTTCTCTAGTAACCATCCATTACCATTGAAACGCAGCCTTCCTACATCTCAGTTTTTTAGATATCGTCGCTTATGTTCTGAGTTGTCAGACTATAAACAGCAAAGTAAACATCTGTATACTAAGTTAAAAACCAGGGGTTATCCGGAGTATACTCTCAAAAAAGCTTATAAACGAGCGAAGTATCTGAACAGGGATCTTTTGTTTCTTCCCAGAGACAAAACAACAGAAGACAATATAGCTACATGTATTTTACAATACTCTCCGAGTGTGAATGGGATCACCAAAATTTTGAGGAAGCATTGGGAACTCATGGCAGCACATCCTATGCACTCTGAAACCCATCTCAGAGTAGCTTTTACCAGACAAAGAAATCTGAAGGAATTATTGAGTCCTGCCGACATCAGTCTAGTCTCATCTCAAACAAGGAGACTAAGTACGGAATCTACAGGACATTTTAAGTGTGGCAAATGTCAGACTTGTGCCATCACTGTCGAGTTCGCCAATACCTTCACACATCCAGGCACAAAACAAATTTATCAGCTTAAACATTTTACTTCATGCTTTACCAAGTTTGTAGTATATGTCATTTTCTGTCCGTGTCTGAAGATCTATGTAGGACAAACTACACGGACCTTCAGAAGGCGCATTACGGAGCACAAGAGTTGCCTACACAATAACAAGTTACAAGCTCCTCTGGTAGCACATTGTCTCGAGTACAACCATACCTTTGAGGATTTGCATTGTTTTGTCATCGATCATATCAAGGAAGAAACAAATAATCGCCCTATCCGTCTATTGAGAGCTGAGCAATTCTGGATTCACTTACTCAACAGTGAAGAGCCTTTTGGGTTAAATCAGAAATTGGAATGGAGTGCTTTCTATTAATCATCACGTAGCAGCAGTATTATTATTCTCCATTTACACATTTTTTTCTCAGCAATTACGTCACTGTTTACTCACTTCCGGTGGTGACGAGTCCCACCGCGAAGATTTAAGATTTGAAATCCCGAAGCCGCTCCTTGGGAGCCATTTTTTGGACTTTTTGTGAAGCGTTCACATTCGCTCTCTACAAGGTACGTTACAGTTTTGTTAAATAAAGAAGTATATCCATTTGAGAATTTGCTAAGTTCCTTTGTTTTTCTTCTTTGTTCTGCAGACTGATCGGTCGGGTCACACCCTGATGTAGCCTGTCGGTGAAACGCTGGCCTTCGTTGGTGTGCCGATCAGCCTCAGATAAGTGGATTTTTCCTCTATCTATATTATACATATGTGAAGCACAGTTTTTTACCTTAAACTGCTCAATTTTGAATGAAGGTTTTGCCTATGAGGTTATCGCCTAACCACTTGTATATCCACCATTGTGGTGGTGGGGAGGCCTTTTTCTGAGGTTTTTTCCTTCTTTTTGAGCAATTAGAAGCTAATACTGGTTTCCCATTTGTTTCTGCAGAAATTTATATTATTATAACATCTTATGACCACTTTAGTCTCCCATTTGAAAGTGTTGTTTTGACATACCTAGCATATGTGACACCCGAGGCCCATCATTTTTTGGCACCCCCCCCCATCTGTACGAAAAACATGATTTTTAGTAACAAGCCACATGTCACACGTGAGTACCTAGGAAAAGGCAGCATCTTACATACTGCAGTGAGCAGTACAACATCAATACACCCATTGTAAAACTAAACAAGCCAGACTAGTACAGATCAATCCTACACCGTCAATCCTAACAGAAAACCATGTCTTTTGAACACACAGAACACAGAAAACACCTTTGCCTAATATGGAATATGTCATCACAAACTAACCCCTCCCCCTTTTACAAAACTAGTGTGGTAACAGCTCTGACGCTCATAGAATTCTGAGCAACAGAGCTGCTACCACCACGTCTGGTGCTAAAAAACGCTCCACAGTTTTGTAAAAGGGGGGATAAAATAGAAATACATAGACAAAGGTTAAATTGAACCAGCAAGAAGTTGGACACTGCATACAATGCAACACCACAGAAACATTGACACGTGTCTCCTAAAGCAATAAATAAATAGAAAAATTTTGTTCTACCTTTGTCTTCTCTGGTTTCTGCTTTCCTCATCTTCTCATTCAATTTCTTCCATCCACTGTCTCTCTTATCTCTGCATCTTCCATTTGCTCTGTTACTGTGCCTCTCCCTTTCTCCCCCCTTCCAAATTGGTCTGGCACCCATCTTCTTCCCTCTGCCCCCCCCCCCCCCATAGTCTGGCATCTCTGTCTTCTTCCCTGCCTGCGTCTTCTCCCCACTCTCTCTTCCCCATGTCCTTTCAACGTCCTCCCCACTCTGTCTTCTCCATGTGCTTTCAGTGTCCTTCTCCCCCCCTCTGTCTTCCCCATGTGCTTTCAGCGTCCTTCTCCCCCCGTCTTCCCCATGTGCTTTCAGCGTCCTTCTCCCCCATCTGTCTTCCCCATGTGCTTTCAGCATCCTTCTCCCCTCTCTGTTTTTACCCATTTCCCTTCAGCGTCTTTTCCTCTTCACCCCACCTTTCCTCCCTTTCTCCCTCCCAGCCCCTTACCATCATGCCGTTTTCTTCCCCCCTCCCCCGACAAACGTCCCTGCCCTTTGGCCAGCGACATCTAAACTGCCTTCGTATAGCAGCCGGCTGCTGTATGGCTGCCGTAAAGGTCGTCTCTGATGCAACATCTAGTTGCATCAAAGATGACCTTTACAACAGCCACACGCAATTCCAGCTGCTATAAGAAGGTAATTTAGACTCGCGGCCACAAAGGTAAGGGGCAGGGAGGGAGAAAGGGAGCTGTTTCAAATTCACCACTGAATTTTCTGGACCTGGCAGGCTGTGCACCCCCCCTAAGCCTGCACCCTGGGCGGACCATCACCCCCCTTGGTACGCCACTGTTTAGAGAAAAAAACAACTGGAGGGTAATAAAAATAATCTTGAAAGCATGGCTAAGCCTGTAGGAGAAGGTAAAGAAGATTGCGACCTATATGTAAAGTCTGATTAAAATTAGGTATTAGAGCATATGCTTTAATGATAGATGAATGATGCTTTCTATGTCTCAAATGCGTCCTTATACAAGTAACTTTTTAAAGAGCTTTTAAATTTTTCTAGTGAGGATTCACCACGTAAGTAAATTGGTAAGTTGTTCCAGATCTGGGGTGCTATAATTGAAAAAATAGTAGATCTCCTAGTACCTTTTACTTTTAAAAGAGGGGATAGTCAACAGATGCTGTTCGGTTGATCTAAGTGTCCTAACTGGAGAATATGGTATTAGAAGACGATCCAGAAATATTGGTGTGTTAGTTTGTTGGATTTTAAAGGTTACTAAGTGCGATTTTATAAATTATTCTATGCGAGATTGGTAACCAGTGTGCTTTCTGTAACAGAGGTGTGACATGATCATATTTTTTTTTTTGAATTGGTAATAATTTTTATTGTTGTAATTTGTAGTCTTCTTATTTCTTTCTGAGTTATACCATGATACAATGTATTGCAATAATCTAGCCTAGAAATGACCAAAGAATGAATGAGAATTTTAAGAGCTTCTGGTTTTAAGACTTTTGATAAAGATCTGATAAGACATAACTTATAGAAACAGTTTTTAACCACGGAACTAATCTGATCGTGAAAGGAGAGTTCTTGATCTAGTAACACTCCCAGTATTTTCGTCATTGCTACTCTTTGGAGTGGGGAGTTATCTAAGAGTATTTGCAATGAGAATTTAAGATCATTTTTCCATGGAAAAAAAACATTATAGAAGATTTAGTTACGTTCAGGGCCAACATATTATCTTTAAGCCATTGACTTATTTGTGTTAATTTATTATTTATATTTATTATCTCATTGGAATCAGCTGTATTTAATGGGCACAAGAGTAGCCATACCGGGACAGACTGAAGGTCCATCAAGCTCAGTATCCTGTTCTCCAACAGTGGCCAACCCAAGTACAGTACAAAGTACCTGGCAAGACCCCAAGGAGAAAAATAGATTTTGTGCTGCTTATCCTAAGAATAAGAAGTGGATTTTCATAAGTCCATCTTAACAATGGCTTATGGACTTTTCTTATAGGAAATTATCCAAAACGTTTTTTAAACCTTTCTAAGCTAACTGCTTATACTGCATTCTCTGGCAATGAATTCCAGAGTTTAATTACACGTTGAATTTAGAAATATTTTCTCCGTTTTTTTTATTTAAATCTACAACTTATTAGCTTCATTGCATACACCCTGGTCCTAGTATTTTTGGAAAGAGTAAACAAGCAATTCATATCAACCCATTCCAATCCACTCAGTATTTTACAGACTCATGGGCAGAGCAGTTCCAGGGCTCCCACTTATGTGCATAACTTACAGGAACTCTTCCCTCTCAGCCAGTGGTTCACTACCAGTGTGCTGGGACACTTTGATGTGTCCCCAAGAAGTGGAAGATGTGTCACAAAAAAATATTGATGTAGAAAGCAAGCCTATGTTTCCTTACAACCATCAGTGCCTGCAAGCTGGGAAGACCAGCAATCTTGAGAGTCAGATTCTTGAAATCCCCATAACTGGCCTCTATTTATGCTTCCTCACCACCCCCAATAATAACTGCGGCCCCCAACTCCAATGCTGAGGGTCTCCTATCCATAGATTCTGTTTGCTATATAGGGCTCCTTATACAAAGCCACGTAAGCGGCTATAGCGCACGTAACTTTTCATCACGCGCTAACTCCCGCGCTGGCCAAAAAACTACCACCTGCTCAAGAGGAGGCGGTAGTGGCTAGCGCGGCCAGCAGTTTAGCATGCGCTATTAAGCACATTAAACCGCTAACACGGCTTTGTAAAAGGAGCCCATAGTTTCTGGGTAACATACTTGCAGATTTTTTGTGTTGGTTTACAGCAGGAGTGTCCAACCTTTTGGCTTCCCTGGGCCGCATTGGCGGAAAAGAAATGTTTCTGGGGCTGCACAAACGTGCAAATGCTGCAGCAAGACAGAGGAGGGAGCCGCCAAGGCGGTAAACACCCAGTGGCAGCAGAGGAAAACACTTCATACCCTCGACCGGGGCTGCACAAAATACTTCACTGGGCCACAGGTTGGACACCCCTGGTTTACAGTATCTGGCAGTGGAAGGATTTTGTGTTGCCGTTACTGAGGTGACACTAGAATTTGAATATATATTTGTTCTATGACAAGTGAGAAATCTGATACTGATGTGTTACATACAGCTTTTTGGTATGGGATAGGCAAAGTCATACTAAACTTACATTTTTATTGAAGATATAAACACATCAAAATACAGCGAACCTGCAAAGAAACTCTAATGTGTTTCAAAACTCTTTAAATCCATCCCTTACCCTCCCTCACCCCCTCCCCTTCCCACCCATAGTAACATAGTAGATGACGGCAAATAAAGACCCGAATGGTCCATTCAGTCTGCCCAACCTGATTCAATTTAAATTTTTTTATTTTTTCTTCTTAGCTATTTCTGGGCAAGAATCCAAAGCTCTACCCGGTACTGTGCTTGGGTTCCAACTGCCGAAATCTCTGTTAAGACTTACTCCAGCCCATCTACATCCTCCCAGCCATTGAAGCCCTCCCCAGCCCATCCTCCACTAAATGGCCATATACAGACACAGACCGTGCAAGTCTGCCCAATACTGACCTTAGTTCAATTTTTAATATTATTTTCTGATTCTAGATCCTCTGTGTTCATCCCTCGCTTCTTTGAACTCAGTCACAGTTTTCCTCTCCACCACCTCTTTCGGGAGCGCATTCCAGGCATCCACCACCCTCTCTGTAAAGTAGAATTTCCTAACATTGCCTTTGAATCTACTACTCCTCAACCTCAAATTAAGTCCTCTGGTTTTACCATTTTCCTTTCTCTGGAAAAGATTATGTTCTACGTTAATACCCTTCAAGTATTTGAACGTCTGAATCATATCTCCCTTGTCTCTCCTTTCCTCTAGGGTATACATATTCAGGGCTTCCAGTCTCTCCTCATACGTCTTCTGGCGCAAACCTCCTATCATTTTCATCACCCTCCTCTGGGCCGCTTCAAGTCTTCTTACGTCCTTCGCCAGATACGGTCTCCAAAACTGAACACAATACTCCAAGTGGGGCCTTACCAATGACCTGTACAGGGGCATCAACACCTTCTTCCTTCTACTGGCTACGCCTCTCTTTATACAGCCCAGCATCCTTCTAGCAGCAGCCACTGCCTTGTCACACTGTTTTTTCACCTTTAGATTTTCGGACACTATCACCCCAAGGTCCCTCTCCCCATCCGTGTATATTAGCTTCTCTCCTCCTAGCATATACGGTTTCTTCCCATTATTAATCCCCAAATGCATTACTCTGCATCTCTTTGCATTGAATTTTAGTTGCCAGGCATTAGACCATTCCTCTAACTTTTGCAGATCCTTTTTCATATTTTCCACTCCCTCTTCGGTGTCTACTCTGTTGCAAATCTTGGTATCATCTTCAAAAAGGCACACTTTTCCTTCTAACCCTTCAGCAATGTCACTCACAAACATATTGAACAGGATTGGCCCCAGCACCAAACCCTGAGGGACTCCACTACTCACCTTTCCTTCCTCCGAGCAACTTCCATTAACCACCACCCTCTGGCGTCTGTCCGACAACCAGTTTCTAACCCAGTTCACCACTTTGGGTCCTAACTTCAGCCCTTCAAGTTTTTTCAACAGCCTCCTATGAGGAACTGTATCAAAGGCTTTGCTGAAATCCAAGTAAATTACATCTAGCATATGTCCTCGATCCAGCAATCTGGTCACCCAATCAAAAAATTCAATCAGGTTCGTTTGGCACGATTTACCTTTTGTAAAGCCATGTTGCCTCGGATCCTGTAACCCATTAGATTCAAGGAAATACACTATCCTTTCTTTCAGCAACACTTCCATTATTTTTCCAACAATTGAAGTGAGGCTCTCCAGCCTATAGTTTCCTGCTTCATCCCTGTGACCACTTTTATGAATAGGGACCACATCTGCTCTCCTCCAATCCCCAGGAATCACTCCTGTCTCCAGAGATTTGTTGAACAAGTCTTTAATAGGACTCGCCAGAACCTCTCTGAGCTCCCTTATGTGCTGCATACAATCAGTGGCGTAGTGAGAGGGGACAGAATTCCCCAGGTGCCATATTGGCAGGGGCGTCGGCATCTCTCCTTCTCTCCACCTACCCGCTTATCTTTTCAAATGATCGTCAGCAGCGAGCAGCATCTCTAATCTGCTGCTTGTGCTGACCTCAAGTCTCCCTCTGACATCACTTCCTGGTTGCAGGAGAGCCGATTCCGGTCTGAGGAGCTGATTAGAGAAATTGCGCGCTGCCAGAGACCATTTGAAGAGGTCTGCTGAGGAGAGCACACATGTGGCAGGGAAGGGGATATGGGGGAAGGGTGGCTGTGGCAGGGAAGAATGCAGGTGAACACAGTGCGGTAATACTGAATGTCACCACCCGAGCGCCTCCTTCCCTCACTACATATAATAAGCAAGTACAAAACCTGTGTAAGTCAGAATTGATAGCCCACACTCCACAGGCTATTAACTGCTGAGCAGTCTGCTCTGAGCTATGGGAATCATGGTAGACCAAAATGGTTTCCAAATCTGGCAAAACCTTTGACCTAGGTCACTAAGTTTAGAATAGAAAGATGTTCCAAAGGTACTAGCTAAACTTACAAGTTAAATAATTAAATATTTAGGCATGTTTGTTGAGCTACGAATTTCAGTGTTTGGGATGCCGCCAGTAGCATAGCAAGGGTGAGAGGTGCCTGGAGCAGTGGTGCCCCCCTCTCCCATCTTCTTCTCCACCTCACCCCCATTTGCTCCTTCCCTACCCATTCCTGCTGCATGCTCACGCCCCCTTCCCCTTTACCTCTGTAATGTTCCCGGTGTGAGCAGCAACCCCTGCCCGCTGCTCACACCAGCATCGGCTCTTCCTCTGACATCACATCCTAGGCATTGCCCCCACGTTACAGACCACCCTTACGTCAGGTCTTAGACAAGAAACATCTCTTGAAAAATTCAGATGTAAACTAAAAACATTCCTTTTTAAAGTCACCTACTCAGTTTGACTCTACAGTATTCTCCCAAAGCCCTAACAGCTTCTTTGTAGTTGGCAGTAGAGAAAGACATGGTGGCGGTTTACCCGCGGCTACTGCGTTTAGCCGCGGGTAACCCGCCAAAAACGGGGAATGAAAATTATCAGCCTCTGCGGGGACGGGGACAAGGCCATCACCGCCCCGTGGAGCGGTGAATGATCTTGTCACCACAGTGAGGCATAAAGGATCGTGCGGTTCCCGCAGCCCCCACCCGCATGCCGGCTCGATCGTTTAACCAGCTTCCTCTCTCCACCTCACCTTTGTTTGCTGGCTTTCTTTTTCGGCGACCGGAACGCTTTCAAAAGAGCCGCGCACGCACGGCTGCTCAGTATTCAATCTTCTGCTCTGACCCAACCGGAAACAGGAAGTTGCAGCACAGCAGAAGATTGAACTTTGAGCAGCCGCGCGTGCGCGACTCTTTTGAAAGCGTGCCGGTCGCCGAAAAAGAAAACCGGCAAACTAAGGAGAGCTAGAGAGCAGTAGCGTACCAAGGGGGGGGGGCGGGAGGGGCGAAAAAGGTAATGGCACCAGGCCTTGGAGCACCGAGGCAGACCGCTTCTCCCCCCTCAGCCGAACCCCCGCTGACCCTCCTATCTCTCCCCCCCAAGTGAACCTTTCCGACCCTCCCAGCGAAAGCAGCAAACCTCCCTCCAGTAGCGTCGGCTTTCTCCTCCCTCTGCCGCGTCACTGATGACGTCATCAGTGATGCGGCAGAGGGAGGAGAAAGCCACGAAGGAGGTTTGCTGCTCTCGCTGGGAGGGTCGGAAAGGTTCACGGGGGGGGAGATAGGAGGGTCAGCGAGGGTTCGGCTGGGAGGGGGGAGAAGCGGTCTGCCTCGGTGCTCCATTACCTTCTTCGGGCAGCAGCAGCGTTTACAATTCGCTGCTGTTGCCGGCTTCAGGCCTTGTTCTCTGCCGGGTCCTGCCTACTTCCTGTTTTCATGAAGAATGGACCCGACAGAGAGGAAGGCCTGAAGCGGGCAACAGCAGTGAATTGTGAATGCTGCTGCTGCCCGATGAAGTTCAGGACATCGGGGAAGGAGCAGGGAGAAATCGGCTGCTGGCTTGGGGGTGAGGGTAGGGAAAGAATCGTGGAAGTGGAGAAATTGGCACGATGGCTTTGTGGGGGCTAGGGGGAGAGAGAAAGAAAGGAAAAAATAAAGAGGGGGGCCAGGGGGAGAGAGAAAGAAAGGCAGAAATAAAGAGGGGTCAGGGGAAGAGAGAAAGAAAGGCAGAAATAAAGAGGGGGTCAAGAGGGAGAGAAAGAAAGGCAGAAAGAAAGAGGAGGGCCAGGGGGAGAGAGAAATAAAGAGGGAGGCCAGGGGAAGAGAGAAAGAAAGGCAGAAATAAAGAGGGGGGCCAGAGCGAGAGAGAAAGAAAGGCAGAAATAAAGAGGGGGCCAGGGGGAGAGAGAAAGAAAGAGGGGGGCAGGAGAAGAAAGAAGGACCAGAAGAAGGACCAGAGACTCATGAAATCACCAGACAAAAAGGTAGGAAAAATGATTTTATTTTCAACTTAGTGATCAAAATGTGTCCATTTTGAGAATTTATATCTGCTGTCTATATTTTGCACTATGGCCCCCTTTTACTAAAACGCAATAGCGGTTTTTAGCGCAGGGAGCCTATGAGCGTTGAGAGCAGCATGGGGCATTCAGCGCAGCTCCCTGTGCTAAAAACCGCTATCGCAGTTTAGTAAAAAGGGAGGGGGAATATTTGTCTATTTTTGTATAGTTGTTACTGAGGTGACATTGCATAAAGTCATCTGCCTTGACCTCTTTGAAAACCCGCGGAATATAAATGATAATTAACATTTTCTCTGCGTACAGCGTGCTTTGTGTTTTTAAATTTTTATTGTTGGTAGATCATTTTGACTTGACCACAAAGGTAAGGGGGAGTGAGGGAGGGGAGCTGCCGAAAGACATCTAGTAATCCTTGCAGGCTTGACTGTGCAGAGAATTATTTTTGTAAAATCATGTTTTATTATGTGACTGGCATTATCTAGACTTTAATTTCTATGAATGAATAGAATGAAAATGATATAAAATTACTTCCTTGCGGGGACCGCGTGTTCCGGCTAACACAAGGAACAAGGGGGTGAAAGGGAAAAAGTTTCTCTTCCTTGGAAATAGATTCTGAAGTGATCTCATCAAAGAAGACCAGCACCAAATGTACAAGAAATCCCTTAAACAATGTCAAAAGAGCCCAAAATAGAAAACTGCTACTGCCTTGAGACTCCATTATTGAAGGAATCAACTTGAAATCACAGAAGAGACAGGAAAAGGTTAAATGCCTCATGGAATCCTCAGGTACAAAACACAAACCAAATTGTGAATGAAATCAGAGCAGACAGTAAGAATTATAAAATTGATGTCATTATCCATCTGGAAAAAAAAGGCGTACTAGAAATAATGCCTCAGCAATACAATTTTCAGAAGTTCTATTTGCTCATGGTAAGGGAGAAGAGAGACTGCTAGTGATGGTGGGGGGACTGATAGAAGATATGAAAGAAGGGTGGTAGAAAGGAACAGATGGTAAAGGAGGGAGGGAAGGGTGGTGGTGGAAAGGAATAGAATAGACATTGAAAGAGGGTAGAGAGGAACAGACCCTGAAAGGAAATGTGGAAGGCAGAGTGGGGAGAAGATGCTGGAAGGGAAGAAGACAGATGCCAGACTATGGGGGAGCGGAGGGAAGAAGATGGGTGCTAGACGGGGACGGTGACGGGGCGGTGAATGGGATGGCAGTGGCGGTGACGGGGCGGTGAAAGGGATGGCGGTGACGATGACGGGGCAGTGAAGGGAACGGCGGTGATGGGGCGGTGCAGAGGATGGTGGGCCGGGGACGGTGCAGTGACGGGGACAGATTTTTTCCCCGTGTCATTCTCTAGTTGGCAGTACTGAACTGAAAGTGATCCTTAACCTAGTCTGGTAAAGCCCTTCCATTTCTTCCCTCCCTTTTAACATTTTATTTTTTCATTGTATTTAAGCTCTTACCACTTCCCATTTTTCCTTTTTATTCCAGTTTGACTATTTGTTTTGTCATTCCTCCCCCCCCCCCCCATATACACACACTTTTAACTTTGAAGTTTATATTTTGTTTTAACAATATTCTGATAATTGTAAACTGTTTAGGTATGTTTTTGATAAAAGGTATATCAAAGATTAAGGGCTCCTTTTACTAAGGTGCACTAGCATTTTTAGTGCACGCTAACCCCGCACTACGCGCCAAGAACTAATGCCAGCTCAATGCTGGTGTTAGTGTCTCACGCAGCTTAGTAAAAGGAGCCCTAAATAAACTTGGAAACTAATTTTCTCAAACATAGTGAAGTGTTTGTGCAAAATGAGCTGATTTCCAGAATGACAAGTCAAATACCACTGAGCATGGGTACTAACTATTATGATTGATATAATACTGAAACTTGTACCCAGTAACCAGTCTAACAAGGATACAGTGTGACATTTCCTCCGCTTTGCTTTGAAGTCTGGCTGATGGACGTCAGGAAGACTTTCTGTATCAGTAATGCAGAAGCACAAAGGAAATTATCGGTTTAATGCACAGTGAAAACTGGCAGTCGATGACAACATGAAGTCAAGCTAGTTGACCACGCATTACTCAGAGAAAACACCTTTCACAAATGAGCAAGGGCTATGAAACAGCAGTTCTAATGGTTTGAGCAGTAAGCTGAGAACCCGGGAAACAAATCTCACTACAGGTTCTTGAGATCTTGGGCAAGTTATAAGAATTGCCATACTGGTCCATCAAGCCCAGCTCCTGTTTCCAACAGTGGGCAACCCAGGTCCCAAGTACCTGGCAGAAACCCAGAGAACAGCAACATTCCAGAGCTGAGATTGTGATGTCATAATGCTTCATTCCACCAATGCCTAAGAGCCAAACTCATCAGTGATGTCACAATGGCTTGATTGTCCTCTACTTGTCTCACATAAAAACATAAGAATTACTGTACTGAGACAGACTGAAGGTCTATGAAGCCCAGTATCCTATTTCCAACAGTGGCCAACCCAGGTTTCAAGTACATAGCTAGATCCCAAGTAATAAAACAGATTTTATGCTGCTTATCCTAGAAATAAACAGTGGATTTCCCCAAGCCATCTCAATAATGACTATGGACTTCTCTTTTAGGAAATGAGCCAAACTTTTTTTTTTAACCCTGCTAAGCTGATTTTACCACATTCTCCAGCAACAAATTCCAGAGTTTAATTACACATTGTGTGAAGAAATATTTTATCTGGCTCATTTTAAATCTGCTACAAATTGGCACCATATATTAGGAGCCACAAAAAGTCATATGGTTTCCAATAATAAATGTCTCTTCTCATTTTTGAGGTAATTGTTACATTTCAGCTGGTAACTCGAGTATAATTTCTTATCCTAATGTTTTACTTATTGCTTGTGATGCTTAATTTACTAAAATGAGTTCTAATTGAATCTTATCTAATCTGTGGTCTTTACCTAATCGTACGGTTACATATATATATTTAAAATTGTCCACATAGATGCTTTTAGTCTTCTCTGCATCTATGTTTTACATTTATAAATCATTTGTTCTGTAAAAATCTCATTGTATTTTATTTAATCACTTGTTATGTGTTAAACTTAAATAAAAACATTTTTAAGAAAATGAAAATGACATACTGACTGCCAATTCTATGAAGTGTACTAAGCCATTATAGAATTCAGGTGTAAGGTGGCTTATAATTCGCTGATTGTCCAGCTTTATTCTGTAATTCACTTTATTCTGTAAATCCGCCTTATTATCCAGCTCTATTCTGAAATTTGCAGATTGTCCAGCTTTATTCCTTGGTTGCATACATGAGATCTATATTACATACTTAAGATGCATATTTTCGTTTTATCTATTTCTTGTGTTAATAAGTTGTACCCTCACTTCTTGCATTCTGTAATTTGCTGATCGTCCAGCCTTCTTCGATATGAACCGCCTAGAAGTCATTTGACTATGGCGGTATAAAAGAATAAAGTTATTATTATTATTATTAGCGCTCAAAGATATACAGTAGATATGGCCACATATCTCAGCTCAAAGACAGGTGTAAGTGGTCACACCTAAGTGTACCATGCCTCACACACAGTTTATATTATTCTATAAATTGCACACATTGCTAGGTGAAATGCCCATGACACATCCATGCTCTAACCACATTAATACCCACTACTACTAATCATTTCTCTAGTGCAGGGATCTCAAAGTCCCTCCTTGAGGGCCGCAATCCAGTCGGGTTTCAGGATTTCCCCCATGAATATGCATTGAAAGCAGTGCATGCACATAGATCTCATGCACGTTCATTGGGGAAATCCTGAAAACCCGACTGGATTGCGGCCCTCAAGGAGGGACTTTGAGACCCCTGCTCTAGTGCAATTAGATATACACAGAACTGTCACATATGCAGGTACTTTCTCTGTCCCTAGTGGGCTCATAATTTAAATTGTTATACATGAGGCAATGAAGGGTTAAGTGACTTACTCAGGGCCACGAGGAGCTGCAGTGGGAATTGAACCCAGTTCTACAGGATCACAGTCTGCTGCACTAACGATTAGGCTACTCCTCCAAAAGGTTGTGATTTAAGCAGGAAACAACAGCAGAGAAGACAGTAAACCAATAGACTCCAGTGGCGTTCAGTAGGGTTACCAGATTTTGCATCTGAAAAAAGAGGGATACGTGGCCCCATCCCATTCCGCCCCCCCCCCTTCCATCCTGGGCCCACCCCATTCTGTCCCTGTCCCTGCTCCGTTCTGGCCCCCAACCCCAGCACCATGCAAACCTCGTCTCTTCGGGCCGAGTCTGGAGTGCATCTGTGCATGCGCAGATGCGAGGTGATGACGTCGCACGCTTGCATGTGACATCACCGTATCGCATCCACGCGTGCACAGATGCACTCCCGACACGGCTCCGATATCAACAGTTTTTCAAAAGCCGGACAAGGTGCCGGGTTTTGAAAAGCCATCCGTTTGCCCGGACGGTCCTCTAGAAAGAGGACATGTCCGGGTAAATCTGGACCTCTGGTAACCCTGGTGTTCAGGAGGTGAATTTTATTGGTAGAAGGAAAGCGACTCAACATGAATCATGTTTTGGCAGCTAAGGCCTGCCTCAGGAGTCCAAATTTGAAGTAACCAATGAAATCTCTAATGGTCCCGACTCCACAAAGGAGTAAAATCTAGAAAGATTCACACAAATGCTAAGTGCCAATCGTGACGTCATGGTGTGAAGACTTTCACAGCTACAGCTGGCACTCTGTGCATGCACATACTTTTTTCTAAACTACACACGTAAATGGTGGCCCTAGTCTTGCTCCACCCAAACTTCACCTTAAAATATATATATTTATTTATTTTTTTAATTATTTATTTATGTTTTTACAAATTGAAAAAAATCAATACTTGAAAGGAAATATAACAATCCAAATACAGGAAACAAATACCAATTATAAAATAATAACACACAAGTGACTATGACTAAAGTCCACATTTTGGGGAGAGAAAGAATCAATCACTTCCAAGGGTAGTTGGATTCCAGGAAATAAAACTAAATTAAATCAAATTGCAGAGTGCAGTTGGAGTCAATTAACTAATGGCCTGGTTGGCTGAATCCATGGAAGTCTCTGGAATTCTTATAGTTACTTTACCTTCAAGGAAAAATTGTAGTTGATCGGGTTCATAAAAAAATATATCTGTTACCCAGATATGTAATACAACATTTACAGGGAAAACATAATTGGAAGGTTGCCCCTAAACTAAACACAGACTGACGACAAGCCAGAAACTTCTTACGTCTGGCTTGCGTCCACTTCGATACACCAGGAAAACTAAAAATTTTGAATCCATGAAATTCCACTTTTTCAGTCCTATAAAATGCTTCTTTATCTTGAAGAAAAACAAAAGTTACCAATAAAGTGGCTCTAATCACAATTTCCTCTTGAGACGACTCTAGCATACCAGTGAGATCCAATTCTCTTGGTAATGCATTCCCTTTTTCTTTATCCTCCTTTGGTAAATTTAGGTAATATATCTTCTTCACCTTAAAATATATCTGAATGTGGATCATGTATAAGTATGAAACCTCTTGGCACTGCACATACATTTATGCAAGTAAACTATGGGCTAACTTTATAAAAGTCCTTTTATATGGTTTTACACTTGAGGAAGGTTTATAAAATTACCTTCTACATGGAAATATGTTTTTCACCTGTACACTCACGCTAATCATGGTGTATTTTCTGTTTGACATTTCTAAAGACATTCCTCTGTCTTCATTTTCTGACATTTGAGAGTTGTTCATGATTAATCGATAATTGTTTCTCACTGAACATGATGAAACTGATGCTTTAATAGTGAAAGCAGAACTGGCTCTGGGGGTTTTTTTTTGGGGGGGATTGTTTGGGATTGTGTTTTTTTCTGAACAGCAAAGAAGTGCGCCGCCAAAAAACATTATTTATAAAGAGCTCTGATGGGGGGTGTGGGGTGGAAACCCCCCCACACACACACTTTAATGCATAGTATTTGTGGTGCCGTTGGGGGGGGCGTGGGGGTGCAACCCCCCTCATTATTGAGAAAATGGAACTTTTTCTGAAAAAAAATCAGAAAAAGTTCCATTTTCTCTACAATGTGGGGGGTTGCACCCCCCCCCAATGGCAGCGCGAACACTATGCATTAAAGTGGAGGGGTTCCCCCCAGACACCCCCATCAGAGCTCTTTAAAAATAAGTTTTTCAGTGGCTTTCGGCGGCATGCTTCTTTCTTGCGCTGAATTGTCAGCGCTGGATTGTCGGCACGCTGGTGTCTTGCACGCCACTGACTATGAACCGCTCTCAGTATATTATATGGTTCCAGTTAGGAAAGAGCTATGGTACTTGAAGTTTTGGCTGATATTCACTGGTCACTGAATCCACATATTAAGAACACAGTACAGAGTGTGTTTCATACGATGCCTATGTTACGCAGGCTAGACTGAACCTTTCCTTGATGTCGTGACTTCTGCTAAGTCCTTCAGGCACAGATTTTTACCAGGGTTAGATTACTGCAATGCCATATTCGCAGGTTTGTTTAGTGTGTTGATCAGATCACTTTGTGTGGTACAGAACTCTGCTGCCCATTTAATATCGAGATGCAGGAAATATGATCATATCACATCAGTCCGACAAGAATTGCGCTGGTTACCAGTTGATGCTCTGATTAAATTCAGTGCTATCTGTTGTGTTCTGAGTTTGCGTGGGGATGACAGTTTGTTCTCTGCATTCCCTGTTGATAACATAATATACCAGCTCATACACTCCATTTGGTGACAGAAGAGCATCGTGTAACCTCTGCAATAGATGTCGCTCAGAGATCTGACACACAGGCTGAGGCTTTCTTGTAGCTGTTCCAAGACTACAGATATATATTTAGAGACCGATTATCTCCGTTTTAGGAAGAAAAAAAAAGCTGTTTCTTTCCATAATTTATTTTTTTTTTTTTTGTTTAAAGTGATATGTTTTAAGTATGTTTTTGCAATCGATTTCTGATATCTTTGTGTATCTTAGTTAGACTGTGGATGTAGTGGGTTATAAATTTGTTAAATAAATATTCAGGGCCCAATATTATTTAAAGACATTTATCCAGAAAGTAGCATCTGCGACCCCCAATAAATGTCACTCACTGGAGCCAGAAAGTGATTTTCAGTGGCATCATGCAGACAACTCTGACACTATCCAGATAGCACCAGGGTGGTTCAGGTGCAGAGATTATTGTTTTTTTTAAAGCTTTTATACTGCTGGTAATGACTGGGGGAGTCAATTCAGAGTGGTTTCTATGAGCTTTGTAATGGTGTTACAATACAGAGTTTGGGTTTCCTGGGATGGTTTCAATACACAGTCCGTAATCAAAATAAATAACCCCTTTAGTGAGTAGTACTGTTCCTTATCTGTTTACTCAAGGTCAATATTCAGTTTTCAATTTTTTGGGGGGAAAAAGCCTCAGAATACAGAGCCACTTGCACAATTGTTATGTGCCAAATGAATCAGCAAAAATGCAGATTTTGGCTCATACTTACAGTCAATGGCCAAACCCCCCCCCCCCCCCCCCATTTTATTAAAAAATTAATTTATTTTTTCTTTATTTCTGAAGTGCTTGGCCTATATTACTTTTTATGATGTTATATTATTTTCAGTTGTACTCTCAATTGAGAAATACACAACTTGACATCTCTAAACTAGGGCCAGCACGACTCATTTTACCAGCTACATTGCAGCAAGTCCTGCAGCAATAAAGCCAGCATTTGCAACAAAGTAGACTTATCTCGTTATTAAGATGTTTCAGTCTGCTCGAGTCATTCCGTAGAACCACAGGAAACTGCCACATTCAATGTGCACCTTAATGTCTTTCTCAAAAACGGGAAGGGGTAAAACGTGGACTTGATGGACCTTGCGGATCTAAAACCGCACGTCCTTAAAAATCTGAGGTCCGTGCCACTTTTAGTCTCTGGCTCTGACAGACCTCGATGACAATTTAGCACTGACGGATCCCTCCCTGTGCTGAGATGGATCCATCAGCGCTAAATTGTCATCAAGGTCTGCCAGAGCCAGAAACTATAAGTGGCACGGACTTCAGATTTTTAAGGACGTGCGGTTTTTGATCTGTGAGGTCCGTCAGGTCCGCGTTTTACCCCTTCCCTCTCAAAAACTTAAAGTTTAAAACGGGGACCGAGGGACAGTCCATGCCACTAAGGCATATGGTGAGCCTTCCGAGTATTCTGAGGCTTTCCCCCCCCCTCCCCAATTGAAAATTTACCTTGAGTAAACAAATAAGGAACAGTGGGGTTATTTATTTTGATTACAGACTGTCTATTGGATCACTAGGCCAGACAATATATTGTCTTATTGATGGTTTCAATATAGACATTATTAAACCATAATCAATACATTATTAAAGCACAATACAGAGTTAGCGTTTTCTGAGTTGGTTCTCAACAGCCCTCTTAAACCATAATCAATCCTCTTGCTGGACAAAGTGGTGCCTTATCTCATAAGCAGCAATAGCGCCACTATCTGGACAACTCTCTGCATAACTTAGGAAGCAAAAACATTGTCCTAAATTGTCAGAAGAGTGATCTTGAATATCTCCAATATTTGGATAATGGCGGCACTCATCATTAGATACTTAGCTCTGATATCCAGAATTCAACCACTGTCCAATCGGGACCGATCCGTGTCCGATCCGGGCAGGTCCGATGGATTCTTCAACCTCTAATATGCAGATGGGGGCGATGGGAGGAATGCCCCCATCTGCCGGCATAGATCGCCGGTGTGCGATGGTCTGCGCAGGCATCTTCATTCTGAGCCACAACCTTTTTTTTTTTTCAATTTTAATCTTTTTTTACTTTTTAGCCCAGCGAGCCCATGGTTTTAACCCACTTTAAACCCGTGGGTTAAAATCACGGGCTCGCAGTGTGGGAAAGGGCAGGAGAGATTTGGGGCGGCAGGCAGGAGAGATCCAGGGAAGAGCAGGGCGGCGATTTTGGGGCAAAGCAGGCAGGAGAGATTGGGGAAGAGCAGGGTAATGATTTGGGGGAGAGCAAGCAGGAGAGATCCAGGGAAGAGCAGGGTGGTGATTCGGGAGACAGCAGGGTGGTAATTTGGGGCAAAGCAGGTAGGAAAGATCAGGGAAGAGCAGGGCGGTGATTTGGGGCAGAGCAAGCAGGAGAGATCCAGGGAAGAGCATCAGGGTGGCAGGCAGGAGAGATTTGGGACAGCAGAGAGCAAGGCAGAGAGCAGAGCTTCAGTGGAGCTGGAGAGTCGGAAAGCCGTTTGCGACTGGTCCCCAGCAGTCGCTTCTTGGGTTGATCGGCCAGCCCAGTCGGTTTTAAAATTTTCATTGGTGAATCGCATCCCTGTCTACTTTGCATGCATTTCCCCTCATTTGCATGCACGGATTGGAAGCGGATCGCAGGAGAGGTTAGTGAATAGGGCCGGAGGGAAATCTGGTCGCAAACCGACCAGTACACAATCGGTTTGCTTGGTGAATCTATCCCTATATATTCAACTATTAGTGAATAAGGCCCTAATTCAAGACTTCCAGGGTAAGATTCTCAAAACTTTAATGTGGTCGCTAAGCCATTTTCCGGCGGTTTAGCCTGCACGCATTTTAGCAGCAGATTATCAAAACAGATTATCTCTGTCTCAAGCAATGTTTCTAGCAGTCTCCTGCAATGGCATTCAAATGGGCTCTATAACATTGAAATGAGCCCTCTGGTGGATTCTTAAAAATCGCCAAGGCATTTTCAAAGAGCGACATCTGCTTTTGGTCCGGGGATGCCGTTACAGTGCCAGCACTTGTGTTTTGACTGTGGCTAATGGAAAAAAAAAAATGTGTATCTCTATATTTTTAGTGGAGGCTAGCAAAATCACACTTTTTTGAGTTTTGGGGGGAGACAGGCATGTTTCATGCGCGCTTGTTAAGAGCCAACGTTTCTTCTTGGGCGCTTGTATGATACCCTTGTCTTATGTGTTTCTGGCTGTGGATCTTGATTAAGTTTTACATTAAAAACAAATTACAAGATTTACCTGAATTATAGTACTTTTTTGGAGAGAAAGGCATGTTTTATGCGTGATTGATAAAAGTCTCTCTTACTGCCAGCGGGAGAGTGTGGGGTTGTTTTTTTACGGTGTTTTTTTCTGCGCCTGTGCCCATCAGCGATGGGCACATGCAAATGTAGGAAATCTTTGCTGCTGTCCGCCGATCTTATTTGCATGCGCAATTTAAGAATGTCTCAGGTTTTTAGATTCAGTATAAAAATGGCTATGCTAGCCATTTTTAGTCACTTTTTAACGCAAGGTTTTTGAAAATCCTTCCCCCCAGATCCTTATCTGAAGACCTGCTGTTAGTCAAAAAATATGCATGAAATAAAGTTGCAGATTTATATTTCTCTCTTACATCTTCATTGTGGATATCCTGAAAACTACACTGCTTCTAGGCAGTGGCTTAGCGAGGGTGAGAGGTGTCCGGGGCGGTGGCGCCCTCCCCACCATCTTCTGCACCCCTACCCCATCCCCTCCTTCCCTGCTCCCTCCAGCCACGTGCACATGCACGCACCCTTCCCCGTACCTCTAACATTTGCAGCATGAGCAGCAACCCACAAGCTACTGGTCATGCCAGCATCGCTCTTCCTTTTATGTCACTTCCTAGGTGCAGATCCAGGAAGTGACATCAGAGGAAGAGCGCACACTGGTGCAAGCAGCAGGCTGGGGTTGTTGCTTTCACCGTGAATTTTAAAGAGGTATGAGGGAAGGGGTAGTGGGGGTGGGGAAAAAGCGAGGAGGCACCCCCACCAAGACAGTGACCAGGGCAGGACCCTCCCCCCCCTTTATTACTCCACTGGTTTTAGGATTCTCAGGAAGGTTTGTGGGAGAAAGAAAACTATTACCTAATACAGAAGGGAAATAACAAAGAGAATTACAGTGCTCTGTTGTCATGTGTTCTCTGCCACAAAGATCATTGCATAAATTGGTCTTTGAAGCAGATCTAATCTAATCTAATTTGAGATTTATGAGTCGCACTGTGTCTCAGTAGGTTCAAGGCAATTTACAATGCAATTTTAAGAGAAACCATTTAGTATAGTACATAGGAAACTACAGGAAATACATCACCAAATAGTTTGAGGGATGGTACAATACAAGAAGAGCTAAAACTAGAACTGTTTAAGGAGTGGTGCTATGAGGTAGAAGGTGGAGGTAATTTACAGTCCAAAGTCATGTGGATGATGGTGTCCATCTACCAGCAGGTGGAGACAGAGAGCACCAAGATAATGCATGATAATACTGTTATCATAGTAACATAGGAAGTGACAGGAGATAAAGACCGGTATGGCCCATCTGGTCTGCCCCTTAAAGTGGTTATGATTGAAACTGTCTCTCCCCACCACTGTCTCCTTTGTTTAAGGTTTGTAAATGCCACTCCACACAGATTACTTCATTCTTTGTTTAGGGCAAAACAGCCATTGGATGCAGGTTCCTTCCTCCTTAGTTCCTGCTTCTTGCAGATTACCTCCCTCTAAACCTTCTTTGAAGAGTGGAAGGCATTTAGGATTTCCCTAAATGACTTTCATGCAATGTGCTTTTGCAAATAGGGGCCTCCACGCAATACTTGATTGGTTTGAAATCATCAGTTTAGAGCCATTAATTGTTTCCTATAATCTATTAAAATGTACAACATCTAGACATGTATTTTGATAGATGGTATATAAAAAACAAAGAAACTTGATTCTCTTTGGCCATAATGTAAACTGATCCTGCAAAACAACCTGAGTCCAGACTTCAGCAGCTGAAATACTCAACAGTAGCTTTCTAAACCTTGACATCCCTTTTTGTCTTCCAGGTATTTCTGTAACAAAGAAGACACACACATGTAAGTAATATAATCCACTCTCTTCTAGACAAAGATTCTCCATTATTTTACCTTGCATAGTATCTTTAAAGAGTAAGAAGCATTTTTGGCACCCAGGTTTGTGAGAGAGATTTATAGTGAATATTATAAGGTGCAATAGACTTTGGGGAAGTCAATGGGCTAGTATGGAATTGTTTGTATTGATAGTAATCAGAGATGAATAGCAAAAGATGTGTGTACAAATAAATGCAATTTATTAATTTGAAAGGATTCTGCAGAGTTCTCTAGCAATGAGGTGGAAGGTGTTTAAGAGACTTGGTATTATACTTCCATCTATGCATTCTTTTATCCTACTGCTTTACTACTACTAATAATAATCGTTTCTATAGCACTAGTAGACATGCACAGTGCTGTACATCAAAATACAGAAAAGACAGTCCCTGCTCGAAAGAGCTTACAATCTTATCTGGACAAGAAGGTGCATTAATACACAGTACTCAGGTGGGGGAATTACAGAGGGAATGATAAAACAGATAGTGGTACTTAGAAGGTAGGTTGGAGTTTGAAATTGAGAGCATCTTCAAAGAAATGGGCTTTGAGTCTGGATTTGAATAATGCTAGAGATGAGGCTTGACCTACCGAGTCAGGCAGTTTGTTCCAGGTAAGGTAGAAGGGACGGAGTCTGGAGTTGGCCATAGAGGAGAAGGGTACAGATAACAGAGACTTATCCGATGAGCAGAGTTCCCAGGGGGAAGTGTGGGGAGAGGAAAGATACTGAGGAGTTGTGGAGCTTGGAAAAGTTTGCAAAACAGTGGCATAGTGCCTTTAGCTGGTGATTACAGTAACACCAATAATGTTGTAATAGATTCCATATGTGCAAAGATCAACTGGGTATCTATTTCTATCCTATTTTGTCAAGATTCAAATGTGCCAAATTTTTAAAAGTCCTTTTATGCATAAAAATGTACCCCACAGACTAGAAGAGTTAATGATTAGCGAAGTCCTAGGGAAGTCTGGTTAAAATCTCACTGATTACACTTGTAACCTTGGGCAAGTCACTTAACCCTTCATTACCTCAGGTATAAGCAAAAATTGAGAGCCTTCCAAGGACAAGAAAATACTTTATGACACACTAAAGGCTTTTTTACTAGTGGTTCCTAGACAAGCTTCTATAAGTAGAGAAAAAAAAGCCTCAAATACGTTAAAGCAGTAAGCTCCATCCTTCAGGTCAGACATAATCAGTGAAGACACCCATTTTTTAAAGGCCAGTACAGAGACAAAGAAAAGTGCCATATCTTTTGTTTTGTACCTATGTGGAGGGGATGGTTTTCTGGGGGCAGTGTCATTCCCTATTGCAGATTGAATCACACTTTCACTTTACTGTCCACACATACAACGGGGAAGTAAGCTCTGCTGATCAGGTCAGATGTCATCAGTAGAATCACCTAACACAGGGGTGCCCACATTTTTGAGCTTGCGAGCTACTTTTAAAATGACCAAGTCAAAATGATCTACCAACAATAAAATTTAAAAAAAAACACAAAGCACACTGAACACAAAGACTTTCTTTCTTTCTTTCTCTCCCTGCCCCCCTTTCTTTCTTTCTGGACCCCTGCCCCCTTTCTTTCTTTCTATGTCTTTCTCTCTGGCCTCCCTTTCTTTCTGTTTCCCTTCTTTCTGTCTCCCTGCCTGCCCCCTTTCTTTCTTTCTCCCTGTCCTTCCCCAAGCCACCACCACAGCCATAGGGGAACAGGCCCCCAAGCCACCACCGCCGAGTTCTGAGCTCTCACTGCTTCCTGACGCTGTAAAGAGGATGCAAAAGCGCCAGGCTGACCAGCCTTTCCCACCCAACATCAATTCTAACATTAGAGAGGAAGTCCTGGGCCAACCAGGCAGCGATTGGCTGGCCCGGAACTTCCTTTCCGATATCAGCATTAACATTGGGTGGGGAAGGTTAGTCTGCCCAGTGCTTCTGCGTCCTATTTACGGCGTCGGGATGCAGCTAGAACATGAAGGCAACACAAGTCTATCACAGAGCCTGGAATGGGCTCCACGATCGACTCACTTTCCCTTCACGATCTACTGGTTGATTGCGATTGACCTTTTGGGCACCCCTGACCTAACATAAAGGCCATAACCAAGGTAGCACGTTGAAGAGTCACAACAAAGGCACATCCTTTTGTACATGTTATGCACTTCATGTGTGATTTGTGTGTCATTTTGGGGGAGCTAGAGATTAAGGACCTCTTCTATTAAACTGCACTAGCAGTTTCTAGCGTGGGGAGCAGCACTGAATGGCCCACCCTGCTCCCAATGCTCATAGAGTTTCTATGAGCATTGGGAGCAGCGCGGGGCATTCAGCGTGGCTCTTCGCACTAGAAACTGCTAGTGCAGTTTAATAGAAGAGGGGGTAAGTTTTTTGATTTGGTAGAGAGGAGAGTATTGGATTGCTAAAAAGTGGCAATTTGTGGTATTTGTTAAGAAGGAATATTGAGGTAGGAGTACTTGTGTTTTGTTAGTATGGGATGAGCCTGTTTATGGCACTAGCAATGTGGCAGTGTGTTTCAGATTATTATGTGGGATGGCAATGATTATTTTAGTCACTAGCACAGTGATAGAATGGGCAGAGTTTCCAAGAAACGTACAAGAAATGTCTCTTTCTACTGAAATTAAGCTTAATTTGTATATATTCTATGAAATAGAACATTGGCACACGATACAATTAAAGTTCATAGGATATATAAAAAACAAACAACTAAAGATCATAATTGTATTTTCTTCCTATATAATATAAACTTGGTTGTATTAACAGGACTGGATAATTCTGAACCCAGCCTGTCCTAAGGGTTTTGTGTCACATATGAAAATCCAGGAGAGTAGCTTATATTTGTAAGGAAATTTTCAGAGTTAGTTCCAGTAAATCAGGCCCAGGAAGCAGAATGTTTGTTCTTGCAGGATCTTGTAGCCTGGCATTGCTGTTGCTATGTCACGGATTACAGAATTCAGCTAATGCATTAATGAATCTCTTCCAATTAATTGCAGACATACATTTATTTATTTATTTATTTTTTTAGATTTTTATCCCGTCCTCCCAGTAGCTCAGAATGGTCTAACAAGTGAACATACACAATGGAGTGAAATTAGACATATAAGATATACAATAGGTTTAAATATTTGGGCATACAAGACTGTGTAGTAGTTCAAATACAGGGAGTATACAGCCATTACATCTGGATTTGGTACCTCTGGTTATTTAGGGGAGGGGGATATGTAGCTTCAGACATTTTCTATGGTATTTCTTTAGAATTTAGGACTATGACCAAGTCATATGACTTTAGAAATGCTATACATAAACCAGCACATGTTCTAGGGCAGACATTCCCATCCCAGTCTTCGGGAGTGCACCTAATCCTATCGGGTTAATAATCATTTTTATTATTCTTATATACTGCCAAGGTGGTTTACAGCAAGAAGGAACTGCACAAGCAGTGAATTACTTACATAAGCATATCATAATTTCTCAGAAAATACAAAATAGCAATTAAGTCACATATTTATCTAAATGTTTTAAGAATTTTTCTAAATAAATAATAAAACTGAGCTTGTGGAATAAGCATTCTCCAACATGAATTCATTGCACTAGCCTGAAATGCAAATGTTTTTCCTAAGAATCTCTTATAATGACATGCTTTTACCAATGGAAACATAAACTAGTAAGTTGTTCGTGTATTCTTATTTGAATTAAAAAAAAATTCAAAGTGGGAAGAGAGGTAGGTTGGAGTCAATCCAAATACAGCCAAATTTAAACAAAACTCTAGCCTTAAATGGCCACCATTGAAGCTTTAAATAATAAGGGTCATGTTTTTTAAGACCAAAAATCAGGCGAACTGCTGTATTCTGTATTATCTGAGTCTATTAAGAATTTTTTTAATGAGATCCCAGATAAACAATATTACAGTAGTCCAATATGGACAAAATTGATGACTGAATTAGTAACCTAAAAGACATTGAATCAAAATATTTTTTAATAGTATGAAGTTTCCATAGTACTGAAAAGCATTTATTAATCAGCAGATCAGAATGGTCGTTAAAAGATAACAAGCGATCTAACGTAACGCCTAAAATTTTGATTGTAGTGGCTATTGAGTAGTTTTGACCATTTAAATGAAGTACATTTTCATTGATTTTATCATTAAGGACCAGCAAGAAAAAACTTTGTTTTCCGGATTAAGCTTCAGTTTAAATTTAATGGTCCATTGTTCTATTTGTGCCAAAATAAATGAGATCTGATTTTTTTCTTCAGTCGCGAATGATATTAAAGGAATAAGTATAGTTATATCAGCGGTATAAATATAAAATTTGATCTGCAAACTATGCAATAGATTTCCCAATGACACTAGACAGATGTTAAATAGTGTTGGCAAAAATTGTGGAACACCACACGGGTTACCCCACGAAGATGAATATTTACTAGCACTAAATACTTGATAAGATCTATTTTTCAAAAAACCTTGGAACCATTTCCACACATTTCCTGAGATTCCAAAGATATCCACAATGAATAAACATGATATAGATTTGCATGCACTTCCTTAACTGCATGCAAATATGAATATTTATGGAATGTTGCAACCGGTTTGTACATGCTGCCGACAGCTGACCCAGAAGCTTTCCCTCTGATGCAAAATGCAAACGCAGAGGGAAGGCTTCCAGATCAGTCACCGGCAGCATGTACAAACCACTGCCGGTGGTCTGTAAGTTCTGGGTGGGCCAGGCCTGCCCATGGCTACGCCCCTGGAACTGGAACCTCTCCTCTTGTTCTCCCCACTTTGTTCTCATGTCCTGTACATATATTCCTGTCTTTGTTCTCTCCAACTCCTATGATTTTATGTTTGTTGTAAACCACTTTTGGGTGGTATATCAAATACATTTGAGCATGAATATATCTGTGGAATGGGTGCATATACAAACGTTTCTGACATATTAAAGCTGGAAGGTGTTGCTCGTGCCTGTGAACATTTCAAGATGTAAGCGAGTGGGGGGAGGAGGGGGCACTCAAGCATCAGGAAGAGTGGGGAGCACACAAGCAGCAGGGGGGTGATGGCCTGGCAATGCCAGGCCCCCATCCCCCTCCACCCCCCCCCCCCCCGGGTGCTATCCTCTCTCGCTACACCACTGGTCACAAGCCCCACTTTTTGGGTGCCTTCAGAATTCAGTGTGTTAGGTATATGTTTGTGTTGCCCATGATCATATCCAGCCCTGCAATGGCTATGCCTTTTGGTGCTTATCTTACTGTACGTCAACTTTGTTTTTGCTGGGCACTGTAAATCCATTTGTCATTGTGGCAACTAAATCCAATTAAACTGAAGCGCAGTTCAGTCACCAGCTTTCTATTCTTATAAATTTCTTTTTACTGTTGGTTTGTAAGAATGCAGTTGTTCACCAGCAGTTTTATTTAAATCATTTGTTCTGACAGATGGATGAAGAAGGCAGAAGCCTCTGTTGCATTCTGATGATACTAAAATTAGGCTGAGTTGGGCCTGGTCTGTAGTAAGACTGGAGCCCAGAAAGAAGAGAAGTAGTGAGAGACTAGTAAATTAGTGCCTCTTTCTGCTTGTCTCTCAGGGCCAGACGCACTAAACAGGATCGGTAAGACCGCATAAATCTGCTCCAAACCGATTTTTGGCCGATTCGAAAAGAGCTATTGATGCACTAAAAATTTTGCATGCAAATGATTTGGATGGAGGTTCATCGTAATCCTTGTCTCTCTCGCCCGATTGATCACTGTGAGAGCGACTCTCACACATGCACAGAGCCAGCAGGGGAAGCCCCAAAGCAGCCTTCTGTCACTCAGCTGTTTGGGGCAGGAAACCTGTTTTTTTTTTTAATGGGCACAGATGCTATGTGTGTGTTACACAGGCACAATATCTGCTACATTAAAAAAAAAGCCCCACAAGAAGTTGAATAGCATTCTTACCAAATTTATTTGGCTAGGTAAAACTGCGAGAATTGCTTTAGTATCTTTACAAAAACCAATTGCAGTGGGTGGGGTAAATTTTCCTAATTTTTATAGGTACCATCAGGCCTATATACTGCGTCAGGAAATGTATTGGGTCCTTCCTGAGCTCATGGAACATCTTCCTGATTGGTTGTACTTAGAGTGGCAACTTATGTCCCATTAAGGTTATCTCATGTGTTGAGTACAATAGTATTTCATTGGACACCTGGAAAACCTTGAAATTTATTAACAATTTAATAGAAATTCCAGCAGAGAAATCCATGTGTCAATCCTTATGGCTAAACTCTAAGATTCAAATTGGCGAGTCTAAGATCGCCTGAAAGCATTGGATGCAGGCAAGCGTACATACACTAGATGATATTATTTCAAATGGGAAAATGCTTGATTTTTCATGACTCCAACAATCTTTTGGTGTTTCAAAGTCTCAAATTTATAAGTGGTTGCAGCCATTCAGAAAGGGTTCCCTGATTGGCGTAATTTTAAAAATCAGGTTCTATGCTTCCAGATAGATTTCCTAGGGCATCAAGCCACCCAGTGGTATAAATTAATTTCTGAATTCATGAATAAAAAACCAAAAACTAGTCTTAGAGACATTTGGAGATAAAGCAGGGTATTTCTGCGACTCAATGGCCACAAATTTGGACTTGGAGGATGAGATTTTTTCTGTTACATAGAAGTTTCTGGACCCCTGTTCGTTTGCAGAAATTAGACAGTTCAAAGTCTAATAGATGCTGTTCTATTGTCCTTTGATCCTCATCTTCTGGAAATCTATTTGGGGACATATTAACTTGATTTTAGAGACAGTGATTCTGTTATCTTATGAATCGGTAATCTGTGGATCATTATTATCCTTTAAGCAAGCAATTGATAAATATAAAAATAGGTTATCAGGAGTTATGACTGGGATAGCCATCCAAATGGTCACAAAATATTGGAAAAACTTTGATCATTTGAATTTTAGTTTTTGGTGGCACTCATTATGCCTTTGTTACAGGATGGAAAAAATGATAAATGATCAACGGGGAATTACTAAGGTATTTCAATTAATATGGGGTCCATTGACTAATTAAGAATAGTTGACTAATTTATTAATATACAGTGGTACCTTGGATTACGAGCATAATCCGTTCCAGGAGCATGCTCGTAATCCAAAATGCTCGTATATCAAAGCAAGTTTTCCCCCCCCCCCACTTTTCCCCCCGAGGCCAGCAGTGCTGCTCCCTCCCCCCCCCCCCCACGAGGACCGGCATTGCTCCCCCCGAAGGCCCCCCTCGTGAATCGGCACCCTCCCCCCCGCGATCCGGCACCCCCCGCCGCCATCGGGCACACACCCCCGCCACCATCGGGCACCTCCCCGCCGCCACCGACACCCCCCCGCCGTGACCTGAGATCCCCCAACTCACCCTAACCCTCTTCTTACTTCCAGTGTAGCCTCCGCATCAGCATCGGCACCGGCACCAGCATGTCCTGTGCCCGAAAATCTGCTTCCTGTGCCGGGCCTTGAGCATGCGTTGAACGTGAACTCTCAGGCCTTGAGCATGCGCACATGCTCAAGGCCCGGCACAGGAAGCAGATTTTCGGGCACAGGACATGCTGGTGCCAGTGCCGATGCGGAGGCTACACTGGAAGTAAGAAGAGGGTTCGGGTGGGTTGGGGGATCTCAGGTTGCGGCGGGGGGGTGCCCGATGGTGGCGGGGGGGGTGCCGGATCGCGGGGGGGCGCTCGTACAGCGAGGCAAGCTCGGTTTACGAGGCACCAAGTTTGCGAATGTTTTGCTCGTCTTGCAAAACACTCGCAAACCGGTGCACTCGTAAACCGAGGTACCATTGTACTTTCAGTTATAACTTACATATCCAAGGGATGGATGGATGAGCTGGGTATTTTCATAGATGTTAAATTGGGGATGAATACTGAAGGAATCTTTATATAAATATTTATTTTTCCTTGTTTAGTCAATTGAGTGGGTGGGAAGGTTAAAAGTGATTGTTCATGTTTTTATGAAAGATAAAGGTGCTTTTTCTTGTTCACTATATGTACATTTAATTGTTTATTGCACTGTTGTTGGTTTGGAAAATCAATAAAGATTTATTTTAAAAAAAGCCCCCTCCCTCACCGATGACAGCACTCCCTAATGTCTCCCCTCCCCCCACACCAGTGAAAATTAGCAAGAGAGATGCCCACTCCCTCCTGCCTTGCTGACCCCCCTTCCTTGCCCTCCTCTGTAGTAGATAAACACCTCCCTGCTGAGTTGTCCTTCCCCCCTCCCCCGACTCAGCATGGTTACCTTGTTATGGTGGCTCAGCACTGAGCCACAGTGCAATCTGGGAAATGTAGTCTGCTCAGTCTTGGGTTAGCAGCTCCTGCTGTATAGAGGTGGAATGGTAGCATTAGTTGAAGATAACCCATTACTCTTCCACACACTGATATTGTCACAGACAAACTCTCAGAGCCCTCTGTCACACAGAGAAATGAGTAGCGTAATCGCACCGTTCCATTATACCTTCACAACGTTCACAACGTTCGCTGTGACATGCACACAGAACAAGCCTTCTCACTTCTCAATTAGCATAGGTAACTTGGTTGACTGGAAATTGCCCAGCCCTTGCCACCAAAGACCGAAATATGCAAATACAACGGTGTCAGGTCAAAAGCGCGCCGAGACAAAGGCGCGTGCAGACAATTGAGTGCAGCGCGGAGGCGCACGCCGCACAAAATTACTGTTTTTACAGCTCCGACTGGGGAGGGGGGCGTGGGGGGAACCCCCCCCACTTTACTTAATAGAGATCGCACCACGTTGTGGGGGGTGTGGGGGGTTGTAACCCCCCACATTTTACTGAAAACTTAACTTTTCCCCTGTTTTTAGGGAAAAAGTTAAGTTTACAGTAAAATGTGGAGGGTTACAACCCCCCAAGCCCCCCACAACGCCGGCGCCATCTCTATTAAGCAAACTGGGGGGACTCCCCAACAAAACCCCCCATCGGAGCCCCTAAAAACTGTAATTTTCTTTGACGCGCGCCTCCGTCTTGCGCTCAGTTGTCGGCGCGCGCCTTTGTCTTTTGCCGACTTGTCTATGAGCCAAGTACAACCAATATTCCCACTTAATATCACCAGTGTTTATGTTTATTAAAAATCTTTATATACTGCTATAAGGTCAAAAAGGATCAAAAGCGGTTTACAATGTAACTTTCTAAATATATAAAAGAATTCCATTTTAAATAGGAAAGAAAAGACAAAAACAAAAAAACCTACAGTTTCTAATACATAATAAAATTTAAAAATATTAATACCAGTTTAAAACATTTACTTTAAAATCATATAAATGCCTGTATAAATGCAGACTGCAGTCCCGGTCCATCTCATCCATTTGAAAAGGCCAATGGGAAAAAATAAGCCTTCAATTGTCTTTTAAAATTTTGAAATGATTCTTCCTTCCTCAATTTCACAGATAGACTATTCCACAATATTGGGACTAAAAAAAAAAAAAGCACAATTTTTAGTTGAGGCAAGATGAGCCTTTGAGATATGGGGCACAACTACTCTATTGTCATTCAAAGATCTTAATAAACGCCTAGGTGAATAAAATAATACCAAGTTAGAAAGATATGACAGTCATAACTGTGCTAGCATCAAAATCTTAAATTTAATCCTAAATTCCCACATAATTCCTGGCTCCTCCGCAACTCCACCCATAGACTAACCAAAGAGTGATACTTATATTCAGTATGGGTAGGTACAGTCAAAGCAGTTTAACAAAGCTGGATCCTTTCCTGCCAGGCTAAATTGCTTTGAATGTTGACCCCGTGATTGCTTTTCATTTGTTTGATTTCTCCTTGATTACTCTTTCAATTGAAAGCTTTAATGAGTTAAACTGTAAGAGGGCAATCATCCAAATCCATTTACCTGGCTAATTAGGCTGTCTAAAAACTGTCCACCCTCTCATCAAGTAAAAGTACAGGGATCAAAAAAGCACGTAGGGAGCAATTCTATAAAGGTCACACCAATATGGTTGCTAAAAAAGAGGGCGTCGAGTGTGAATTCTAGAATAGCCTCTGAGTGCCCAGATTCTGTTATAGAATAGAATGTAAGTTGGCATCTGGGCACCAACATATGGGCACAATCACTTACACCCTGTAAAAGTCAGGCATAAATGTTAGCACATAGATGTTGCACTTTGGCGTGCATTCTAGAGCTTAAGTGTGCAACCCATGCTTGGCCCATGTGTATGACCCCCATTCCCCCTCCCCCCTCCTTGCAGTTACATGCTAAGGGCTGGATTCAGAAAATGGCTCTCAAAATCTGATGCTAAAAAAACAGCACTAAGCATGATCCTATAAAGGGCAAGTGCCCGTTCGAGACTCGTACCTAGTGACAATTCCCATGCCTAAATGTAGATTCCAGATTTATATCTGCTAAAACCCGGTATAAATGCTGGCATTCAAGTTAAGCATGCTGAGGCCATATTCTATAACTATGCATGCAACTTTTGGGAATGCCCCAACATGCCCACGGGCACTCCCGCCTTCTGAGTTACATCCTAGTAGAGTTAAGTGTCATGCCTTATAGAATTTATTGATAGTTTATTTGGTTTTATCCCCCCTTTATCAAGGTGGGTTTCAATACCGCATTCACAGTAAGCATTACAAACATCCATAAGAGACATGTATACAAATTTCATTGACATCCCATACAATTTGACTAATAACAGATGCTCAGCATCCATGCTTCATTTCGCAAAAAAAGATGCCTCTTAAAAAGGGAAGGGGTAAAACGCGGACCTCACGGACCTCGCAGATCTAAAACCACACGTCCTTAAAAATCTGAGGTCCGTGTCCGTGCCGCTCGTAGTTTCTGTCTCTTAAAGACCTCGATAAGATTTTAGCACTGACGGATCTGTCTCAGCATAGGGAAGGAAAAGTAATAGGATCCGTCAGTGCTAAAATCTCATCGAGGTCTGTCAGAGACAGAGACTAGTGCTGGAGCGGCAGAGCAGAAGCCTTCTTATCTATAGGTTTAAGTCTGCTGGATCTTATTATAGTTTAAAATAAGGGTACACCATAGTGAATCAGGCTTCCTGGATCGCAAATTGGAGGTCTCTTTCAGGAGATCCAGAAAACCCGGCGCTTAACAGGGTTGTTTAACCATTTTGCGTTCTGCTTATCCTTTAAGCCCGACATAGAATTTGGCTCTGACAGACCTCGATGAGATTTTAGCGCTGAAGGATCCTAATACTTTTCCCTCCCTATGCTGAGATGGATCCGTCAGAGCTAAAATCTCATTGAGGTCTGTAAGAGACAGAAACTATGAGCGGCACGGACACGGACCTCAGATTTTTAAGGACGTGCGGTTTTAGATCCGTGAGGTCCGTGTTTTACCCCTTCCCTCTTAAAAACAATCACATCTTTTTGCTTTCTAATATACGATGGAATGGCATTCCACGCAGCTGGACCAGCACAAGAAAAAGCTCCCACTCTTGTGACTTTCAATCTTGCCTGCTTTAAAGTAGGAATAGTGTGCAGCCACATGCATATGCAAATTGTAACGAGTGTCAGTTAACTTCATTAATTGGTTCTGAGCATCCAATTATTGATAGTTAAGGGCTGGTTACTCTCTTAATCTGCATGCCTATCTTGGATGCACTCGCAGATTTAGGTGCGCAAATCTGGGGGGAGTAAGCGTATAGAATACCATTAGTGCTAATATTCTAGATTCTTAGCACGAAAATGATGCTAACATTTAGGCATTAAGGGACAGATTCTATGAACAGCACCGCTCAGCTTGATTGTCAATAAACCGCTAGGCGCCGCTTATAGAATCCTGCCTAGCGATGCCTAGTAACACCTAAGTCGACCACATATATTCTCCGCCCCCTAACCAAGCCTACTTTTCAGGTAGGCATCATTCGGCATCAGAGGGCACCTCCACGTAGGCATCACAAAGTGTCCTAAGAGTTTGTCACCGAACTCTTAATTGACTATTTTATTTTATTTTTTTGATTGACTGAAATCTGGCACTTACTATGCTAAAAGGGGAGAGTGTGACACAGTGGTTAAAGCTACAGCCTCAGCACCCTGGGGTTGTGGGTTCAAACCCACGCTGCTCCTTGTGACCCTGGGCAAGTCACTTAATCCCCCCATTGCCCCAGGTACGTTAGATAGATTGTGAGCCCACCGGGACAGAGAGGGAAAAAAACTGCTTGAGTACCTGAATAAATGCATGTAAACCGTTCTGAGCTCCCCTGGGAGAACGGTATAGTAACATAGTAGATGATAGCAGATAAAGACCCGAATGGTCCATCCAGTCTGCCCAACCTGATTCAATTTAATTTTTTTTTTTTTTCTTCTTAGCTATTTCTGGGCAAGAATCCAAAGCTCTGCCTAGGTTCCAACTATTGAAGGCTCCGTCAAAGCTCACTCCAGTCCATCTACACCCTCCATCTAAGCCCTCCCCAGCCCACCAAAACGGTCATATACAGACACAGACTGTGCAAGTCTGCCCAGTACTGACCTTAGTTCTTCAATAAGGAAATAATAGAAGAACAGGTGGCTTAAGATAGGGAGGCATTAATGGTTTTGCATCTGCAGAATTATCCGAGTTGTTTATCTGTAACAAGGTATCAATGAAAAAGCAGGTGCAAATCCATGTGGGCATTTTGGACCTGAGGCTACTCTGGGGTAAAAGGGAAAGTCCTGGGTCAGGGGTTTGGGTGGCCATGGGGGCATCCTAGGAAGTTGGACTGGGACAAGTTTTACATACAGGGGTAGGACTAACAGGAGACTTTGTCTTGAAATGGGGGGGGGATTTTTGGGAGGGATATATGCTAAAATGAGGGAACACCTTACAGCAGGGGTGTCAAAGTCCCTCCTCGAGGGCTGCTATCCAGTCGGGTTGTCAGGATTTCCCCAATGAATATGCATGAGATCTATTTGCATGCACTGCTTTCATTGTATGCCAATAGATCTCAGGCATATTCATTGAGGAAATCCTGAAAACCCAACTGGATTGCGTCCCTCAAGGAGGGACTTTGACACCCCTACCTTACAGGGAACAAGGGGTTCATTTGGGCGGAGAGAAAGGGTAGACTACTGGTAAATATTTACTCTGCAAGGAGGGTGGCCAAAAGTATTTTTGCAAGGAGGGGATCGAAGACTTTTGGTAGGCACATTATCCTTTGGCAATGGTAGCCACTTGGGGCAAAGGCACTGTCTTTGGCTCACAATAGCAAAGTGCTGATCCCGGCTAGAGACAGGATAAAGGAGATATTAGGAATAAGGGGGAGGGTTACTGGGGATGGAAGGATTTTGAATGACTGCTGGTATTGAAGGGGCAGTTAAGAGAGAGAGAGACTGCTGGGTACAGAAATAGGGAAAATGCTGTAGGCAGGGAGAGAACAGAGAGAAAGGGAGACTGCTATGAATGAGAGGGCAAAAGAATTGTTGATCTTGGAACCACTGAAGGATAGACTACTGAGTGTGGAAAACAGAAAGAGAAAGACCAAGAGACTGCTGGAGATGGGGAACTGAGTGAAAAACTAACTTTTGAGAATGGTGAGGGGAATACAAAGTGTTGATGGGAACAGGAGATGAGGTAAAGTGACCACAGGGCTAGGGGTGATTGAGACAGAGTGTGTGCTGGGATGCTGGTGTTTGGTGATTAAAAGAGGGTGATAGAATGACTCTCTCCTAGAGGAAGGAAGTAGAGAGGAAAAGACAGCTAGGAACACTGACTGAAACAGTGACTGCTGCGGTTGGAAGGGAATGAAAACGAAAGGGCCAGATTCTATAAAGGACACCCAAGTGTGCCTACATTGTGGATGCTGCTCTGCGTGGCTGTCAATCAACTGCTAGGTGTCCTTTATAAAATCCTGCCTAGTGGTATCTAGTCATGCTTAGGTGTCACTAAGCATCCTAGAGGTAGGCACCAGTCCATTAGGTCAGTTTGTACTTGGCCTAATTTATCGCCACCTAACTTGGATACCTAGCGATGTCTAAGATGCTTATTCTCCACCCCTAACATAAGAACATAAGAAATGCCTTCACCGGATCAGACCATAGGTCCATCTAGTCCAGCGACCCACACACGCGGAGGCTAAGCTAGGTGTTCCCTGATGAAGACCTTGTTTACCCATATCCCTTAATGTGATTTGCAAGATGGTGTGCATCCAACTTGCCCTTGAATCCTAGAATGGTGGTCGCCATCACATCCTCTTCAGGGAGAGCATTCCAAGCGTCCACCATTCGCTGTATGAAACAGAACTTCCTGACATTTGTCCTGGGTCTGTTGCCCCTCAGTTTCAGTCCATGACCTCTTGTCTGAGTCACATTTGACAATGTGAATAACGATGTTTCTTGCTCTATTTTGTCGAATTCTTTTAGTATTTTAAAAGTCTCTATCATATCCCCTCGCAGTCTTCTCTTCTCGAGGGTGAACAATCCCAGTTTTCTGAGCCGTTCTTTGTAGCTCAAATTCTCCATACCTTTTACTAGCTTTGTGGCTCACCTCTGCACCCTCTCCAGCAGTGTTATATCCTTCTTTAGGTAGGGAGACCAGTGTTGGATACAGTATTCCAAGTGTAGTCTGACCATTGCTCTGTAAAGTGGCATTATGATGTCCGCCGATCTGCTCGTGATCCTGTTTGCTTTCTTTGCCGCCACTGCGCACTGAGCCGAAGGCCTCAGGGTCCTGTCTATCAGTACCCTCAGGTCCTTTTCTTGTTCGCTCTTGCCCAATGTTACACCTAACATTTTATATTCATGTTCCTTGTTTTTCTTGCCCAGGTGCATCACTTTGCATTTATCTATATTAAACTTCATCTGCCACTTTTCCGCCCATTTCTCCAGCTGGTTCAAATCTCTCTGAAGTTCTTTGCTGTCCTTTTGTGACCCAACTGCCCGACATAGTTTTGTGTCATCTGCAAACTTGATTATATTACTTGTTGTTTCTTCTTCCAGGTCATTTATGAAGATATTGAATAAGATGGGCCCAAGAACCGAGCCCTGGGGCACACCGCTTGTCACCTTCTCCCAGTCCGAGAACTTCCCATTTATGCCCACCCTCTGCATTCTGTTTTCCAGCCATATCCATCTTAGTATATCCCCTTCTATTCCATGGCTTTGTAGTTTCCTCAGAAGCCTTGCATGTGGAACTTTGTCGAATGCTTTCTGGAAGTCCAAGTGTCGAAGTGGAAGATGATATTTTCTTTCTCAAGGGACCCTCGGCCACAAGAGGGCACCCGCTCAAACTCAGGGGCGGAAAATTTCATGGCGACACCAGAAAGTATTTCTTCACAGAGAGAGTGGTTGATCATTGGAACAAGCTTCCAGTGCAGGTGATCGAGGCAGACAGCGTGCCAGACTTTAAGAATAAATGGGATACCCATATGGAAGTCTCCCATGATCGTTACCATGCCAGCTTTTCAGATAGGTGTTATTAGGGTGTCAGAGGTCATTATTGAGATGGCTTGGTGAAATCCACTGCTTATTCCTAGGATAAGCAGCATAAAATCTGTTTTACTACTTGGGATCTAGCTAGGTACTTTGAACCTGGGTTGACCACTGCTGGAAACAGGATACTGGCCTTTGGTCTGTCCCAGTACGGCAATTCTTATGTGAGCCAAATATAGGGCAATCAAGCCATTGTAACATTACTGATGAGTTTGGCTCTTAGGCATTGGTGGAATGAGGCATTATGACATCACAATCTCAGCTCTGGAATGTTGCTATTCTCTGAGTTTCTGCCAGGTACTTGGGACCTGGGTTGGCCACTGTTAGAAACAGTATACTGGACTTGATGGACCTTCGGTCTGTCCCAGTATGGCAATTCTTATGTTCTTAAGGTGCCTCAACTTAGGCATCAGCAAGCATCGCTCTGAATTCAGCGTATAACTCTTAATTAGCCATTTAAGCTAATTAAAACAATTTGGGTTGCATGCAGATTGTCACTAGGCGTCCAGGGTGTCACTAGGCGTCTGTGATTAGGGCACTTAGCAGTACCAAGTGACTGCTGGGGAGGAGGGGAAAGGGGCCATTTACACAAATTACCTAATTTATGATAGGGTTATGGCTCTCAAAATATTGTGGACAAAGAAAACCTCTGTGAAGCAGCTCTTCTATTTAAAAGGTTGTAGCTCCCTGTGCTAATGTCTTCTGGGATCAGCTCAGATTTTACATTTGGGGCTCAGTGTATAGGGATACGCTCCTATAATCCAGACATGTGATATTTTATCACTTCCAAAGAAAAGAAATGAACGATATTAACTATTGAAAACAGTCCCAATAATCTACATTTGCTTTTGCACAGATTAAACACCGCAATAAGAGCTTTCCTACTTTACCATTATCAGTCTTGTTACTTCATGTGAAAAAAGTGTGCGCTTTTAAAGTAGCTTATCTTCCAAGTGCCCGGTGTTATTTTCTGAAGGAAATGTGAGCTATTTGGGCTAGATTTACTTACGTATAATATTGGATTCGCTTGTGCTAATACCGTTAACACATAAAATGCATTAATGCAGGTTAGCATTCCATAATATGGTAGCGCCTATCAGTAAAATATTACCTATGTTAAATATACGAGTATACGTTATCCCCTGTCCCTCTTCCATAATATGGTAGCACCTTTCAGTAACACATACGAGTATACCTTACCCTCTTGTTCCTCTCCCATATGCTTACATATCAGAGAGAATATGCGTAATTTCCTCTTTCCTCATCATTTTATGGAAATTGGATCTTGCAGGTTGCTCACAGGATTTGCTATTAACAGACTGAATAGGTTGAAACTAAACTCTGTCCCCTGAGGCCAGTAGAATAGCTGTTTGGTCCCCCAAGTCTGACTATAGTAATATCTTAACAGAGTAGCCTTGAGGTCCCTTGGGGTATTTTCCACAGGAGCAGTGTTCCTCTCCTTGTTACAACCGCTTATTAAAAATGATTTTATAATGAAGTTGCCTCAAATAGCTTCAACTTTCTAGGTTGTCCTTGAAGCACTTGTCTGCTGGTTGAGAAATCTAGAGACACCTAGAGAGAGAAAAGAGCTTTTTTTTTTTTTTTTTCTTTGCATGCAGAACTTTACACATTAGACTTGACTTCTTCAGGATGTGGTTGTAATTCAGACAGGCACTTTCCCCACCACTGTGTCTCTGTTTCTGTTGCAATCCTACAAATGTTATCAGAGGAGAAGCTAAGTCACAAAACCTAACAATGTGTCTGTGCCACACAGAGCTGCTCGCCACCACCGGAGCAGCACTGATCAACCAAAAAGTCCCCAAAACAGATAAGCAGTAGTAGCTGATTATATCTTGGCCTCTCTTTGAGCAAGATCAGTGTCATGTCTGAGTCCCAAGTTGAGAACACGCTCCTCTTGGCTGAGATTGGCAACCAGTGACAACAGTGAAGGCGGTTGACAACACAGACAAGCAAGGTGTTAAATGTACAACTGACTTTGCCACTGGCATCACCACAGACCCAATGCAGCGTGAAGCCTTATTTTAAGGAGTTGAACAGCATCACAGGCTTTAACCTGACTATCTCAAGAATACATTGAATGCGTGAGTGTTTGGAACGCTATTGGTAGATGACTACATCAAAGTGAACGTGTTTAGCTATTAGCGAAATATGTTAAATTTCTATTATTTTCCACAATAAAGTGCAGATATTAAAGGTTCATTTAATAAAATACAGCTAGGTTTTTTTGCATATAATGTCTTTTTTTTATGAATGTTTCATTGCTGAGTATGAAAACATAAAAGTTATAGTTATAATCCAAGAAATTTGCTCCATTAAGCAAAAATAATAGCAAATTTTAAGAGAAGAAACGTTGTTTTTTTTTATTTTGTTTACACCACAGCACCGGCATGGAGTTGGAGAGGGGTGGGTGAAGAAGCTACAAAAATAAACCTGCCAGGCCATTAGAAAAAAAATTGCCCGATTGGACAGGAAAAGTGAATCAAATTGAATCGAAAATTCAATTCAATAGGCCAAATCAAATTGAATTGAAAATTTTTTCCCTGAATTGGACAGCACCAATGTGGACTGTGGCCCTGCAAAAGCTCCATGACCCCCCCCCCCCCCCCACCCTCCATTCCAACTGCCTGGAGAAGGGTTCTTTGTCCTAGGTGACAGCCAAGCCAAGTACACCACAGTATGAAGCCAAACTATGTGATCCTCTATGTCAGGGGTGTCAAAGTCCCTCCTCGAGGGCCACAATCCAGTTGGGTTTTCAGGATTTCCCCAATGAATATGCATGAGATCTATTTGCGTGCACTGCTTTCATTGTATGCTAATAGATCTCATGCATATTCATTGGGGAAATCCTGAAAACCCGACTGGATTGCGGCCCTCGAGGAGGGACTTTGACACCCCTGCTCTATGTCATCAAATATTTTCCTCTTTTGCCCTGGTGTAATACTATTTTCTTCTTCAGGAGCTTAAAGGCTTTGACCATCTCCTTTTAACACCAGCTCTGTGTGCCACACATTTGATTAAAGGCTCTCTTGTGCAGGTTAGCTGGCTACACTTTTTGCAACGTTAAACAGCTGACAGTACTGATGCCTATATAACACTGCCCCACTTGAAAGAACAAAAAAGGTTACTCGTGTTAATCAAAGGGTTTAAAAGCTGCCGAGGCTAATTGCAGCATTTTAGCAGCTTCCGAAACCTCAAGCCATGTCCTTGTGCTTGATCAGTGGAAAAATAAGAGCGTCTGTAGGCAGTTTGAGAAAATTGGTATGACTGAAGCCCAGAAGCCACTTGTAGATGTTTTATAAGATATGGAAGCGAGAGTGACCCAGCCCATCACCTTTTGCTATCTGTCAGGATCCTTATCTAGTCTTTTAATAGATGTATGAGATTTTGCACCCCTTTTGACTATGACACCATTTGAACAGGAAATCTCTAAACTTCCTTCTCTATCTCTGCGTCTGTTCTATATTGACAATGCAGGTATTTAGAGAGGCAGTAAGCCTGTTTTGAAATAAGTCCTTTCATTTCATATAGTTAAAGGAATTCTTATAATATGCGACCTAGCTATGTTCCTAGTAGTGCCTCTGCCTGTTTCACTGAGTGTTATCCTAGCTTCTATGCATTAGCAGTACTGCAGCTCAGACAGCTACACAAGGCCTTATGCGGTAGTGAATTCCTTCCATTGTGACCCAGCTTTAACATAAGCTGTGCAACCTTAGTATTCTTTCTATGCTTGGCCTACTATGCCTTTCTCCACACCTGAGCTTCCACCTAGATGAAATCAGCACCAGGCAGACTGGATGGGCCATTTGGTCTTTATCTGCCGTCATGTTTCTATGATAGGGAGAAAGGAAGGGCGCAAAGATACTCGGGGTAATCTTTGACTCATTTCTCTCCTTCTCTTCACATATCCAACAGACCGCCAAAACCTGTCATGTCTTTCTCTACAAATATCATTAAAATCAGACCCTTCTTTTCTGAGCATACTGCTAAGACCCTCATCACCTCTTGCCTAGACTACTGCAACCTGCTTCTCACTGGCCTTCCATCGCTCTCCCCTTCAATCTGCTGCAGAACTCTTCTGCACGCCTCATATTCCACCAATGTTGCTAAGCCCATATTACCCCTCTCAAGTCATTTTATTGTCTCCCTCTCCGTTTCCACATACAGTTCAAACTCCTCTTAATGACCTACAAGAGCTCTGTCTCTGGCAGGATTCAATCCAGACTGAAAGCCCACTTCTTTGAAGATGCTTTCAATTCCAGACTCCAACCCACCCGCTAAGCACCAATATCTGTCTTATCATACCCTCTGAAACTCCCCCACCTGAGCACTTTTTATAGACGCACCTTCTTGTCCAGTTTGTCTGTCTTGACTAGATTGTACGCTCTTTTGAGCAGGGACTGTCTCTTCTATGTTTTGATGTACAGTGCTACGTATGTCTACTAGTGCTATAGAAATGATAAGTAGCAATAGTAGTAGTAGTAAATCTGAGATATCTTGGGCATTCATTGACAGCATCCTATTAAAGCTCAAACTCTTCCCACTAGTCTTTGAAGCCTTTGAAGTCCATGGATCCTGTTTCCCTTTGGTGCCTAGCATGCACACACCCTGAGTCCTAGCTCTAGGCTAGGGATGTCAAAGTCCCTCCTCAAGGGCCGCAATCCAGTCAGGTTTTCAGGATTTCCCCAATGAATATGCATGAGATCTATTTGCATACACTGCTTTCATTGTGCACTAATAGATCTCATGCATATTCATTGGGGAAATCCTGAAAACCCGACTGGATTGCGGCCCTCAAGGAGGGACTTTGACACCCCTGCTCTAGGCCTTTCTGTTGTGCCTTTCTGATGTCTCTTCCAGTGGCTGTGGATGCTTACTGGCACACAGTTTGCTCATTGGACTGGCCCTGTGTTTGGTTCTCTAAATTTAGATTGTTGCCCATTTGAGTAATGAGAGAAATATAAGCCTGCAGGATGATTTGTACGGAACAAAACTGATTGAATGACTGGATTTACTAAAACATGTTACAAAATATTTCTTTAAGGGATAGAGGGAGGATGCTCATTAGCTAGTTCTAAGATTAAATTGCTAAGAGGTCTTGCTAGTGCTGCTACCAGGGTAGGAAGTTGTCTGGATTTCAGCTGGATAGTCCTACTACCCCTGGTCCTCAAGAGCTTGGCTTTCCTACCTCCAGACTTGTCAAAATGATTTGCACTTTTCTTTATTGAATAGGCTTGAAATAGATGCCTGCTTACCGTCTTCTCCTAGTTCTCCTGTTAATGTAAGGGGAGAAAAAAAACCCATGTATTCTGTTTTGTCTATGTGTATATTTTTAGGTCTTTTTAACAGCCTACAGGTTTCTTTTTCACTCTCTCCGCCTTGCCCTCATAGTTCTGATATTCTCTCACAGGAGTTATAGGGAAGATCCTTTGTGCCAGAGGCAGGTGAGCCATGATGGGGTCATGATTTGAAGGGCTACCCTGGGTAAGAGCCTAGATGGAGAGGCTAGGCCTTGGGTAGGGTTGAGCATGACAGAATTCAGTCAGGATATGAAAAATAAATCAGGCATGGAACAGGAATCATAGATAAAGCAGAAACCAAACAGGGAGTAAGAAGAAAAGAGAATGCACTTTAGCAGTATAAGAAGTTATGAGAGTAGTAGTTTCTTATACTGCTCAATCAAACTTCTGAGCAGTGAACAATAAAAATACAGCTTTCATCATATAAAATAAAGGTTGGCATTTGACAATTAAAATCTACATGACAAACTCAAACAAAGAGGGACGGGAACAGATGGAAAAAGGGGAGAACATAAGAACATAAGCGTTGCCTCTGCCGGGTCAGACCAGGGGTCCATCGTGCCCGGCAGTCCGCTCCCGCGGCGGCCCCCCAGGTCCATGACCTGAAAGTGTTCCCTACCTAACCTAAAATATCCATACCCTATTCGCTAAATGTCCTGTAAGGAAAACCTCTATCTGTACCCTGTTATCCCCTTTGCTTCCAGGAAATCATCCAGTCCCTTTTTGAACCCCAGAATTGTACTCTGTCCTATCACCTCTCCGGGGAGCGCGTTCCAGGTGTCCACCACCCTCTGAGTGAAGAAGAACCTCCTTGCATTCGTTATGAATCTGTCTCCTCTCAGTTTTTCTGCATGACCTCTTGTTTTAGTTGGCCCTGCTAGTCTAAAGAATCTGTCCCTCTCCACCTTCTCTATGCCTTTCATGATTTTATAAGTTTCTATCATGTCCCCTCTCAGTCTCCGCTTCTCGTTTCTCCATACCCTTTATCATCCTCATTGCCCTCCTCTGGACCCTCTCGAGTGTTGCCATGTCCTTCTTGAGGTATGGCGACCAGTATTGGACGCAGTATTCCAGATGTGGGCGCACCATTGCTCGATACAGTGGCAGGATAACTTCTTTTGTTCTGGTAGTGATACCTTTTTTGATAATGCCCAACATTCTGTTCGCTTTTTTTGAGGCCGCTGCACATTGTGCCGCCTGCTTCATTGTGTTATCCACCAATACCCCCAGATCTTTTTCTTGGCTGCTTTCCCCGAGTACCCTCCCTCCCATCGTATAGCTGTACATGGAGTTCCCCTTCCCTATGTGTAAGACCTTACATTTCTCCACATTGAAGCTCATCTGCCATTTTTTTGCCCACTCACTCAGTTTGTTCAGGTCGCTCTGCAGTTCTTTGCATTCCTCAACAGTTCTGGCCCTGCTGGAGAGTTTTGTGTCATCCGCGAACTTGATAACTTCGCACTTTGTCCCCGTTTCTAGATCATTAATAAATATATTGAACAGCAATGGTCCCAGCACTGACCCTTGCGGAACACCACTTGTAACCCCTATCCAGTCAGAGTAGTGCCCCTTTACTCCTACCCTCTGTTTCCTGTCCGCCAGCCAATTTTTGATCCATCTGTACACGTTCCCTTCCACCCCGTGACTCCACAGTTTCTTCAGTAAGCGTTCATGGGGCACCTTGTCGAAGGCTTTTTGGAAATCTAGATATATAATGTCTACTGGGTCACCTTGGTCCAGTTGCTTACTTATCCCCTCAAAGAAATGCAGTAGATTTGTCTGGCATGATCGGCCTTTACAGAAACCATGCTGGCTCGATCTCATCAGATTATTTTTTTCTATATGCTCATTGATACCTTCCCTGATCATTGATTCGACCATCTTCCCCGGAACAGAGGTTAAGCTCACCGGTCTGTAGTTTCCCAGGTCGCCTCTCGATCCTTTTTTGAAGATCGGTGTAACATTCGCTATCTTCCAGTCCTCCGGGATTACCCCTGTTCTCAAGGACAGGTTGCAGATATGCTGCAGTAACTCTGCTGTTTCATCTCTGAGCTCTTTCAGTATTCTCGGGTGGATCCTGTCTGGGCCCGGAGCTTTGTCCGTTCTTAATCTATCTATCTGCCTGAGAACATCTTCGAGGCTTACCTCCATGCACGATAATTTCCCCTTTTGTTCTCCCCTGAAGATTTTTTCCGGTTCTGGCACACTGGATGTGTCCTCTATTGTAAAGACTGACGAGAAGAACTTGTTTAGCCTACCAGCCACCTCTTTTTCCTCTTTCACCACTCCCTTCCGGTCACCCTCATCCAGGGGCCCCACCTCCTCCCTCGCTGGCTGTTTCCCTTTCACATATCGGAAAAATGGTTTCTTGCTTCCTTTGCTAGTCTCTCCTCATACTCTTTCTTGGCTTTCCTGACTACTCGGTGACATTCTTTTTGTTGCTTCCTGTGCTCTCTCCAGTTTCCTTCAGTTTTGTCCTTTTTCCACTTCCGAAATGATTTTTTCTTGTCTCCTATCACTTTCTTTACTTCACTGGTTATCCATGCAGGGTCCTTTGTCTGATTCTTCTTGGAACCTTTCCTAAATCTTGGTATATATAGGTTTTGTGCCTTGTTTACTGTGTCCTTGAATAGGGACCAGGCTTGCTCCACAGTCCGAGTTTCCTTGGAGCTGTTTTTGAGCTTCTTTCTCACCATTTGTCTCATGGCATCATAGTTCCCTTTCTTGAAGTTAAATGATGTTGCCTTGGTTCTCTTTCCCATAGGTAGTCCTACTTGCATTTTGAACTGAATCATGCTGTGGTCACTGGTTCCTAGTGGTCCTATGATCTCCACATCCTTCGCGGGGCCTTTCAGCCCATTGAGGATCAGATCCAGAGTCGCTGATCCTCTCGTTGGTGCCTCGACTAGTTGTTCCATGAAGCAGTCCTGGACTGCTTCCAGGAACTCCGTTTCCCTTACACATTTTGAATTTCCAAGACACCAGTCTATCCCAGGATAGTTGAAATCTCCCATAACTATGGTGTTTGGGTTCTTGCATTCCCTTCTCAGCTCGGCTACCATTTCTGTATCTTCAGCTTCAGTTTGCCCAGGTGGACGGTAGAACAGTCCCATCTTTATCTCGGATACGTTGCTTCCTGGTACTTTGATCCACAATGACTCCAGTTGGGCATTTGTCTCTGCTGTGTCCACAGTGGTTGAGTGGATGGTATCCCTTATGTATAGTGCTATTCCTCCCCCCTTCTGGTACGTCCTGTCTTTTCGGTAGAGTTTGTATCCTGGCAGTACTATGTCCCATTTGTTTTCCTCGTTCCACCATGTTTCCGTGATCCCTATGATGTCTAGTTTCTCCTTATTGGCCATGACTTCTAGTTCCCCCATTTTGTTCTTTAGGCTCCTTGCATTTGTATACATGCAGTTCAAGTCCTGGCATTTTCCCTTCCTTTCTATTTTACCTTGCATTTCATGCTTCATTCTGTCCCCTTCCTGGCCTGTCAACTCCTGAGTATTGTCTCTTTTGTCCTCTCTTTGTGGTAGATTCCTATTGCCTTCCCCTTGTGGCGTGTTCCTATTGTCCTCCTCTTGTTCTTTCTCATCATCCAATCCCGTTTTGACTTCCCCTTCCAGTATGTTCATCCTTTCCCCCTCTCGCTTCATCTGACTCCCTTGTTTGCTCATAGTCTGTTGCTTGCCACTTGTGTCTTCCCCAAAATCTTTCCCCTCAGTACCCTCACTGGGTACTGTTTCCCGAACCATCGATACCAGGTCGACTGTCGGCTTTCCCCTTCTACTTAGTTTAAATCTTGCTCTATCGCTCTTCTGACGTTATTTGCTAGTTGTCTAGTTCCCGCCTTGCTCAGGTGTAGACCATCCTTCTTGAAAAGCTTGTTCTTTCCCCAGAACGTTGTCCAGTTCCTCACGAAGAGAAATCCCTCTTCCTCACACCATTTTCTCATCCATGCGTTAATTGATTGTAGCTCCGTCTGCCTCTTCGTTTCTGCCCTCGGTACTACAATATTTTGAGAAAAGAGAACAATTAAGGAGAAAACGACAGGGAAGGGAAGGATGTTGCCAACTACTGTCAGCATGTGTTTAACCCTTACAAGGGCAATTAGGTATCAAATGCATCTTGAAACAGAAGTGTTTTCAGCTTTGTTTTAAAATGAAGCAGAGATAATTCTTGACGAAGGTAATTAGGAATAGAATTCCGAAGGGATGGCGCAGTCACTGCAAAGTTATTTGATCTTATCGTGTAAATATACTTTAGAGATGGGACCGCAAGAAGGTTTTGTGTCATAGAGCGAAGTAGAAGTAGGACAGACCACCAAGAACTGTTGAACCATCAGGGGGCTTCTTTGAATACTGTCACTGATAAGTTGAAACCTGGACCATTTATTGGTCTAGTGGGCTCCTCAGGTGGTAGCTAAGCAGTCTTTGTGACTCGGCCAGTGGCGTAGTGAGGGGGGGGTGCAGTCTGCCCCGGATGTAACATAATAACATAGTAGATGACGGCAGATAAAGACCCGAATGGTCCATCCAGTCTGCCCAACCTGATTCAATTTAAATTTTTTTAAATTTTTTTCTTCTTAGCTATTTCTGGGCAAGAATCCAAAGCTCTACCCGGTACTGTGCTTGGGTTCCTACTGCCAAAATCTCCGTTAAAACCTACTCCAGCCCATTTAAACCCTCCCAGCCATTGAAGCCCTCCCCAGCCCATCCTCCACCAAATGGCCATATACAGACACAGACCAAATGGCCACTCCAGCCCATCCTCCACCAAATGGCCATATACAGACGCAGACCATGCAAGTCTGCCCAGTACTGGCCTTAGTTCAATTTTTAATATTATTTTCTGATTCAAGATCCTCTGTGTTCATCCCATGCTTATTTGAACTCAGTCACAGTTTTACTCTCCACCACCTCTCTCGGGAGTGCTTTCCAGGCATCCACCACCCTCTCCGTAAAGTAGAATTTCCTAACATTGCCTTTGAATCTACTACTCTTCAACCTCAAATTATGATCTCTGGTTTTACCATTTTCCTTTCTCTGGAAAAGATTATGTTCTACGTTAATACCCTTCAAGTATTTGAACTTCTGAATCATATCTCCCCTGTCTCTCCTTTCCTCTAGGGTATACATATTCAGGGCTTCCAGTCTCTCCTCATACGTCTTCTGGCGCAAGCCTCCTATCATTTTCGTCGCCCTCCTCTGGACCGCTTCAAGTCTTCTTACGTCCTTCGCCAGATACGATCTCCAAAACTGAACACAGTACTCCAAGTGGGGCCTTACCAATGACCTGTACAGGGGCATCAACACCTTCTTCCTTCTACTGACTACGCCTCTCTTTATACAGCCAAGCATCCAGTGGCATCCCTCTTCCTCTCTGCCCCCCCCCCCCCCCCCCCACACACACACACTCACTCTCATTGCCTTCCCCCATACCTTTTTGGTGCACTCTCTCGGTCGTCACTTCCAGGACACGCGTCTAGGAAGTGACATCAAAGGAAAGCCGACACAGACATGGCCAGCTTGCGGAGACTATCTGGTTAGGGCATAAGGCATGAGGGTCCTCCCTCACACATTGGTCTAGGCTTTGAATTCTGCTTCAGGCTTTATAACTTTGAATGGTTCCCTCCAATATTAGCTTCTTCCTTAACTGAATACTTGTCACATCAGGAAGAGGGAATTGAGAGATCGTCAAAGCACTAACTCTTCTCAGTGACAAATGATGTCATAGTATACAAAATTTGAACTGCTATTGGTTAAGGCTGTGGAGATCAGGCATTCCTACTTCACATAGTTAGTGCTTTGGCGATTTCTCAATACCTACTCCCTCCCTGCCGCCATCACCCAACCCCCTCCCGATCCCCGTTACTTTGGAATGAAGGCCTGCCAGAGGGATGCCTACTCCCTGCAGCTGGCAGGCCCGCCTCTTCAAAATTTATTTATTTATTTTATTTATTTATTTATTCAATTTTCTATACCATTCTCCCGGGGAACTCAGAACAGTTTGCATGCATTTATTCAGGTACTCAAGCAGTTTTCCCTGTCTGTCCCGGCAGCCTCACAATCTAGCTAACGTACCTGGGGCAATGGGGGGATTAACTGACTTGCCTAGCGTCACAAGGAGTAGTGTGGGTTTGAACCCACAACCTCAGGGTGCTGAGGCTGTAGCTTTAACCACTGCGCCACACTCTCCCCTTCCCAGTGCATCTGGAATGCACTAGGGTGGGGCCTAAATCTCTGTTTGGCCAAGGAGCCTAAGGCCTCTCTGGTGGGCAGTTGCTCACAGAGCTGACAGTATTCTGTAAAGTTTGTGCATAATTGGTAAACATGTTCATTCTCTGCCCATGCCCCTCCTACATCTTCTCCCTCTTGTAGTTACACATTAGACAATGTAGGCACTTAGGGCCAGATTCTATAAATGGTGCTAAGCATGACTATATTGTAGGCGCTGCTCTACACAGTTGTCAATCAACCACTAGGCACTGCTTATAGAATTCTGCCTAGTGCTGCCTAAGCAGCACTATGAATCCTAGAGGTAGGTGCCTGTATATTAGGCCAGGGTTTACTGAGCCTAATTTACCGATACCTAACTCAGACACCTAGAAATGCCTAAGTCAACTATGCCTATTCTCCGCTCCTAACCACGCCTACTTTTCAAGAAGGCATCGTTAGGTGTTGTAGGGCATCTCCACTTAGGTGCCGCTAGGTGTCCTAAGAGTTCAGCACCAAACGCAATTGATAATTTAAATTATTATTTTTGATTGGCTGAAAACCAGCGTGGTCAATTACCATGCTGACTATGCCAATTAAAAAACAGTCGTGCATGGACCCCCAAAAGTTAGGCATCACTGGATGGCTACCTAATGGCACCTAACATAGGCATCCTTTATAGAATCTAGCCTTTAGTCTCATAACTGCCCTGTTAGCATGTAAAGTTACCCATGTCTTTAGCACCTAACTTCAGGAGCTCTATATAGAAATAGGGGGTTAAAGGTCAATTCTATAAAGCGGATGGGACTTGATATACCACCTTTCTGTGTGGTTACAATCAAAGCAGTTTACATGTTTTGTATCTGGGGCAATGAAGTGATAAATGACCTGAGGTGGGAATAGAACTTACAGCCTCAGGATGCTGAGGCAGCAGCTCTAGCCACTAGGCTAGAACGTAGGCACCTACTTGTCTTTACAGAATATAGCCTAACCTGGATATGTACATGCCTTAGATAGGCGCCTATCTAAATTGAAAGACAAGCTCAATTAAGCTTTTTAATCAGCACTGATTGAAACATAGGCGCCTATCAAGAAAGCTCGATTCTGTAACAAGGCGCCTCTAAAAATTTAGGCAGCCTTCAAAAAAATAGGCGCTATGCATGTTAGGAATGGGAGTGGCTACATGTTAGGCGCCTTGTTGCAGAATCACTGCTCTTAAGCGTGCTTAAGCGCTCAGCTAGGCGCCTAACTTTTAGTTGTGCCTTGAGCTGGCCTATTTCTTGGGCGCCTCCAAAATAGGTTCCACTCAGCGTGATTCATTAAACAGCACCCAATTTTACTGAACAGTGCCTAATTAGGTGCCTAACTTTTGGGCGCTTCTTATAGAATTTGCCCTTTTATGCCAGCCCTTTGGGTGCCTTAATGCTAAAGATATGCTAATATTTATTTTATTTATTTATTTAAAAAATTTCTATACCACCTAAACCTAGGTGGTTTCCAAAAAACATACAAAATATAAAGACAATACATCCTACAGTTAAAATCAAGCTGTCTTTTAACATCTGCACTTCTGTCAAACTGACAGTCCTATTATATAAATGCATCAAGAAATAACTATCTTTAATAGACTTTTAAAGCTACACAAAGACGTTAATTGGCCTGGGAAGGCATTCCATTGTTTCACTCCAGCTATTGATAACATAGAAGTTCTAGTATCTGCATCATGTGCTTTTAACTCACTATCCACTGCCAACCTCATCCCATTTTCTGATCTCAGAGCTCATACTATACAGTATTCTGTAAGGAATGCATGTAAATGTGCATTTAGTCAATGTTCCACCTATGTGTTCACTTACACACACTATGCACTTTAGGTGTGTATTTACTGAACAGCATTTAGGCAGAACTTTTGCAGATACACGTAAGAACATAAGAATTGCCGCTTCTGGGTCAGACCAGTGGTCCATCGTGCTCAGCAGTCCGCTCCCGCGGTGGCCCCTTAGATCAAAGACCGGTGCCCTAACTGAGAGTAGCTTTATCTGCGTACGTTCTGGTTCAGCAGGAACTTGTCTAACTTCGCCTTCAATCCCTGGAGGGTGTTTTCCCCTATAACAGCCTCCGGAAGAGTGTTCCAGTTTTCCACCACTCTCTGGCACTACAGAATGAACAGGTATATATTAGCACCTGTTTTACTAAAGTGTACCCCTCAAAGTGAAAACTAATAAATTTGCCATAATTTGAGCCCAATACTGGGCAAATGATAACAAATCAGTAGACTATACTTGACATCACATTATATTTCTCATGCTGCTTTTCCCATGCAGATATGTCAACATATTATTCTGTTCACGGGTGGGGATTTTGAAAATAAAATGTACCAGGATGACTGCAGGAAGGACACCAAAATGAAAATGCTGACAAAAGTGACTTAGAAAACTAATAAAAATATTGACACACAAGAAATAAAATATCGTAGAGGACCCAACAAGGTCCATGTTTCGGAAGTATGCCTTCCTCAGGAGTCCATATGAAAATGCTGACAAAAGTGACTTAGAAAACTAATAAAAATATTGAAATACAAGAAATAAAATATCGAAGAGGACCCAACAAGGTCCACATTGCGGCAGTATGCCTTCCTCAGGAGTCCATATGACTTGTTTGCTATACGGAGATACAAGAAAAACAAAACAGCTATAACTGTGCTTTGCTGTTTTTTTTTTCTTGTATCTCCGTATAGCAAACAAGTCATATGGACTCCTGAGGAAAGCATACTGCCGCAACATGGACTTTGTTGGGTCCTCTTCGATATTTTATTTCTTGTGTTTCAATATTTTTATTAGTTTTCTAAATCACTTTTGTCAGCATTTTCATTTTGGTGTCCTTCCTGCATTCATCCCAGAACGTTTTTTTACGGGGGGGGGGGGGGGGGGGGGTTGTACTAATAGGCAGAATTTTTTTTTTTTAGTTCAAAATTTGTATTAAGTTTTGAATAAGACAGATACAGAAAAAAAGGGAAAAACAATTTTCAGAAGATATAGTTTACAGTGTATAAGAGTAATAAAGGTGGGTGATTATGAATGTATACGAGTATGAGTATGAAAATAGCACAATAACACAATATACCTAAACTGGGATCGGCATGATCAATCATTTCAGCGACAAGTGTGCCTCAGGGCTCGGTTCTTGGGCCTATCTTATTCAATATCTTTGTAAATGACCTGGAAGAAGAAACGACCAGTGTTATCATCAAGTTTGCAGATGACACAAAGCTATGCCGGGCAATCAGATCACAAAAAGACAGCAAGGAACTCCAGAAAGATTTGAAGCAACTTGAGAGATGGGCAGAAAATTGGCAGATGAGTTTTAATGTAGAAAAATGCAAAGTGATGCACCTGGGCAGCAAAAACAAGGAGCATGAGTATAAACTGTTAAGTATAACATTGGGGAAGAGCGAACAAGAGAAAGACCTGGGGGTACTGAATGATAGGACCCTGAAGCCGTCGGCTCAATGCGCAGCGGCGGCAAAGAAAGCAAACAGAATGTTAGGCATGATAAAGAAGGGAATCACGAGTAGATCAAGGGAGGTCATAATGCCGCTCTATAGAGCAATGGTCAGACCACACTTGGAATACTGTGTCCAACACTGGTCTCCATACCTGAAGAAGGATATAACACTGCTGGAGAGGGTGCAGAGGCGAGCGACGAAGCTAGTAAAAGGTATGGAGAACTTGAGCTACAAAGATCGCCTCAGAAAACTGGGATTATTCACCCTTGAAAAGAGAAGACTGAGAGGGGATCTGATAGAGACTTTTAAATTGCTAAAAGGAATCGACAAAATGGAGCAAGCTCACTCACCAGCAGGGGGAAAGGATGGTGAGCAAGTATCAGCGTTATTCGCATTGGCAAATGCAACCCAGACTCGGACCAGAGGTCATGGCCTGAAGCTGAGAGGGGACATGGCAAGGACAAATGTCAGAAAGTTCTGCTTCACACAGCGAGTGGTGAACGCCTGGAACTCTCTCCCGAAAGAGATGGTGGAGGAAACCACCGTTCTAGGATTTAAGGGAAAATTGGACACACATCTTCTCGCAGGACACATTGAGGGATACGAGTGACTAATGTATTCGCCAGGGTACGCCTGGCTGAGCCACCGCGTGTGCGGATCGCCGGACTGGATGGACCCCAGGTCTGATCCGGTGTAGGCATTTCTTATGTTCTTATGTTCTTAAGTGAATGCAAAAGAATTAAACTTTACAATATTGAACAAGTGGTGGCCAAATACATGAATATTTGAAAAGGGCATCGTTTCTCTCCACTATAATTTTTTCACATTTGCTAGTCAGGCAGAGTGTATTCCACCACGCATGGAATTTGACCTTAGTAAGGTCTTTCCAACTGTATAACACATTTTGAATCGCTAATGATAACATAATAGTACGCAATCGGGCTCTAATATCGTTTAAAGAGACTTTCAAACCTTGTGCAGAACATTTAATTTTTAACCACTCTCTTGGTTTGTAGACCAATTTTTGTCGATTTTTCCTACCCCTTTTTTTAGTGTTCCATATTTTTTAGGGGGAGGGGTTAAAAAGCATACCTTAGCTGTGTTTTGTTTTATCAAACAGAAATATGTATTCATCTCAAATATTCAATGCGGCATAGTAAGGGTGAGTGGCGGCATAGTAAGGGTGAATGGCGGCCCTCCCCTGCCCTCTACCCTGCCCCCCTGACGCATGTATGCCCCCCTTCCCTTTCCCCGCACCTTTTTAATTTCTCCAGCGTGAGCAGCATGCCCACGTCGGTGCCGGCTTGCCCTTTGACGTCATTTCCTAGGTGCAGGTCCCGGAAGTGATGTCAGAGAGAGTTCTGATGCCGACACAGGCAGCAACTTCACAGCGGGGAACTAAAAAAGGTATGGGGAAGGCAAAGGGTGTGCACGCAGCAAGGAGAGGAACAGGGTGCAACTTTAGCAAGACGGCGCTGGGGCGGACCGGGCCACACACACACTTACTTTACCACTGCAGGGGTCATCTCCTGATCGTAGCCGGTGTATTTCATGCCTTCTCTTTCCAGTTGGCTGATTCCTCTCAAGAGCACAATCACTTCAAAGTGTTTGTGCCATTTCGCTTGTCCTCAGGAAATAACAGGCTCACATTAGTAAATTATCACCAAGCTCTAGCAAGCATTAAGTAGTGTCTACTCAGCAAGCTCTTGTTAAGTAGCATAGAGGGTGAACACATCATGATACTTAGCATGAGTTCAGGTAACTCCTCATTTGCATATGATGATATTTAATTTTGCATGCTCACACTAATGTCTTTTTGGATCCCTTTAATATGCAAAGAAAAGCCTTCCTGCGTAGTTCTCTAATTTTGTCATGCACACGAGGGCCTCAGCATGCATACTAAAATTATTGTGTAGGCCTTAACACTCTGGAGAACGTATATATATATGCAAAAATTAATTAGTAGTTCTCAGAAATGGCTCGAGCCACTACTTATGAAAGACCATTACAGGAATATGGTGGTAGACTGGAGACATGATAATATTTGAATCCTGTTCCTCTGTTCCTCGTGGCTACATTGTAGAGACATAGCTAGTGTATAATGTGTTATTTCTTTGGCTATGTTGCTGGTCTCACCTCTTTATAGCTTCTTTTCTGAACAACCTTTCCTTCTCATTGGTGGATGAACGTGACATAAAGCTTTTAACATCTTTTTCTTACCTTTGGCAAGTTTCTCTCATTATTCTATGCGTTTTGAGGCTCTTTGCATTCATTAAATGTGAGGATTCTAAAGGGTTCAAAAGTGCAGAGAATGAATAGATGAAGGTAGATATAATGATTGTAGGAAACTTCTAGATTGCTTTGTTTTACTTTGACATATCAAGAGAATCATCCATTCAAGAGAGGCAAAAAAAACAACAATGATTTCTCTTATTGTAAGTGAATTAATATATCATGCTAACTACATTTTATTAAACATTTCATGTTCGATTACAAAAATTGAATAGCTCTAAGTCTAATAAATGTTGGCACTGTCATCTTGAAGCAGGGACTTTAGATCATTTGTTATTCTATTGTCCATATGTTATAGCTTTTTGGAAATCAATTTGGGACCAAATTAATTGTTTATTAGATAATCCAGTGGCAATGAGAGCAAAAAGTCAGATTTCTTCAAATAATAACAAATTATTACTTATAATGACTGGGGTTGCCATTCAACAAATTACTTATAATTGGAAGAACTGGAGTAGACTAAATTATAATTTTTGGTGGAATTCTCTATGTCATATATATAAAATGGAAAGATTTATTGCAAAACAGAAAGGGTGTTTTAAGAAATTTCAAGATGTGTGGGAGCCATTAACAAAATATTGTACTGATTAGAGGACATTTTTTCCCTTGTGTGAGGGGGGGAGGGAGGGTAATTTATTATTACAAATCATACAAGGTATTTGATTATATGATAAGAAAGGGTGGGAAGGGTGGGAGATAAGAGCATATTTGTACCATTGATGATTATTAAGTGATATATTTATTGTTAATTTGTTTGAATATATTGTCACACTTATTGTAAGCTTGAAAATGAATAAAGATGTTAAAAAAAAAATTTCACCTGTGAAAGTCATAAACACATACTCAATTTCTATGCCTTCCTTAAGTAAATTCCGTGTGCACCCCTGCAGAGATTAAGCATTAGTGGAACTTAAATTAATCTATTCCCCTGTCATATTGTGGCAGTAAAGAATTGCATACATATATAATTTGCATTTCTTCTAGATAATATTCATGGTATAGTATTAGTTGCGGATCAGGTAAACTCCCCTGGAGGTTTTATTTTCTTCCGTTCCCTCTTGCCTCTGTCCTCCACCACCCATTCCCACCCCTCCTGTTTTGGACAGTTCCAGTCCTCAAGGTGGCACATACCAAGCAGGATCTCAGATATCCCTAATGTGCATGCAGACTTATCATTAGGGATATCCTTAACCCCTGTTTGTGGCCCCTAAGGGCTGAAATTTCCCGAACCTGATCCAGAGCACCATTAGCTTTCATGTACAATTACCCAGATTTGTCACCTTTCTAGGTAACAAAATCTATGGTAGATATCATCTTGATTCACTTAAGAATGAAAGGGTAAAATGGCCCCATTCTACTTGTTCTGTCGTTCCCTTCTTGGGATAATAGGCATGGGGAAAATAAGCTTGGGGGAAGTATTAATGTTTGATAATACCACCTAATAACCTCATGTATTACCCAACATTAATACATGAGAAGCTTAACATATTAAATTTAGCAGTCATAATAGGCCCGTGGAGCGGTGAATGGTTAGACGGGGCGGTGAACAAGCCTGAACGTGCGGTGAACGAGCGTTCGATCCGGCAGCCCACTCTCTCCCGCTGGCTGGCCGGCCATGCATCTCCCTCCCTCCTTCCTTTTCCCTTACCTTTTCTTGTTGAAACTGGCGATTTCCATAAGGCTATGAGCTGTATTACAGCCGGAGCCTTGAAGTTGCGTCGCGTTGCCTGCTGGAAAAGTCTCCTCTGACGCAACTTCCTGTTTCCGGTTGCATCGGAGGAGACTTTTCTAGCAGGCAACCCGACATGACTTCAAGGCTCCGGCTGTAATACAGCTCGTAGCCTTATGGAAATCGCCAGTTTCAACAAGAAAAGGTAAGGGAAAAGGAGGGAGGAAGGGAAATACACACCTGGCCGGCGGGAGGGAGCTGCTGGACCGCGTGAAGGGTGCTGGGGGTGGGGGGATGGATAGGAGAAGATGCTGAAGACGGGGACGGGGCGGTGAAAGGGACAGCGGAGATGGGGACGGGGTGGCGAAGGTGATGGTGGTCCGGGGACGGGGCGGTGACGGGGACAGAATTTTTCCCCGTGTCATTCTCTAGTTTCCGTGATCTCACGCGACTAAAATGGGAGTTCCCATTGTAGTCTCGTGAGGCCACGGGAACTCACAGCATGGGTGCACAGCACGGCTCTGCACGGGGCAGGAGTGCAGGAAGATCGTTCCTGCCCCGCATCATCGCTAGACCACCAGGTAAAGTCGTGCATGAAGTTGCCACCAGAGCTGCGGTTAAGAGCCATGCTCCTGAGGCAGCCACTCGCCTCCAATCACCTTCTCCTCCTCCAATCGCTGCATCCTCCTAGCCCTGATCCAAGTCCCAGGGCCGGGTCTGGTCGATACAGGCTACCTCCAAGCGATTCTCTGGGGGCGGGGGGGGGGGGAGGCCGGGAAATAAAGTTGTGAATAGTCGAAACCGCAAATAGGGAGGAAGAAGTGTATACAATAAACAAATCTGTAAAACAGAAAATGTACAGTATACATACACTGACCAATCTGCCGTCTTCAGTCTCAGTTATAAGTCATCAATATAAGGCTACATCATGATATTGCAATATATCCCTGCCCTTACATTGGTGTAAACATTAGTTGACCATTGTATACATAAAAGCAGCCTTAAATAAATACACCTTTAATTGCCTCTTAAATTGATTTAATGCTTCTATCATTTTTAAATCTGAAGGCAACCTATACCATGATTTGGGTCCTGTAATAAAGCAAATAGAGGTCCTATATTCTTCAAGTTGTACCAATTTGAATGATGGAACATCAAATAAGTTTGACTGGACAGTATATATGTAAACATAACTTTGAATAGTAATAAAATTATTTTGTATTGAATTCTAAATTCCACAGGTTACCAGTGCAGTTTCATCAGGACTGGTGAAATACGATCAAAGCGTTTTAAACAAGATAAGACTCTGGCTGTGGTATTTTGAGCAAGTTGCAATGCTCTCAATGTCTTTTTAGGTAATCCCAGCAATAAACCATTACAGAAAAAAGCGGCATAATCACACTTTGAATAACCAGTTGAATGTTTTCTGAAGTGAGCTAGTCTCTCAATTGTCTAATTGATTTCAGCTTCATAAGGACAGTAACTGTCATCTTTTTAACTTTTTAACTTAATTGATCCATCACTCAGGAAAAGGATCTAAGTATTGTTGATGAGTTGGAGTTACATGATCATGGCCCCAAGGACCAATGATAATTCTCACCACCAATATTTGAACTATTTGCTATGCTCAGAGATGACAATTTAGTAAACCCAAATAAATTCCAAATTAACAGCAAACCTGAACTACCAGCCTAAAATGATGGGGGCCAAATTCACATGAGGTCTTAATGATAATTGAGAATCAATTTGTATTCCTAAATTACTCAAGACTGAAACAAATATAATCTATGATTTGCAGTTTCTAAGGATCATAAAGAATTAACAGCTACTGAACATTGATTCAGTTCTTTTCACATTTAAACTCAATCTAAGTGAAAACAACCAAGCTTGTAGCCATTTCATAATATCTGATAGATGTTCCACAATATCATCCTTAGAACCAGGAATTGTATATCGTCAGCGTTTATATATTAGTTACTACAAACTATTCTGAAGAAAACTCAAAATTTAGAAAGCAAGCATGAAAGAGTGGTGTGCTCCTCGGATCACCTAAGCTCCCCCCCCCCCCCCAAATCTACAATCCTGTTTTCTATAGCCTCTCTATTTACTATTGTCAGCCCTGCTCCTCATTTCACCTAATCCCCACCACTCTACAATCCTGGATATTGGATATTCCTACTATAAATTTATGTTCTTAGCAGGGATGCATGCTGAAGGAGTAGGTAGTGCTCCTTAGGTGAACTCCTCTATATTTAAATTAGCCATTATGCTGCTTTACTTAACATTCTGCTCACTCATTAGGCCCTTCTCTCTCCTTTCACCTATATCTCTCCTTTGTTTCAATTAACACAATTTTCTTTAATGAACTCTCCGATTCCTGTATTCTGCAGCTTCCAGCCACTCAGCTAGTATTCAGGTACTGTACCATAAGCTGTTCTTCTTTCTCTTTTAATGATAAGACTTCGTTAACAGTTGAGTTTTCTCTACTGAATGCGTATTTTCTTAAGTCTAATACAGCTGCTATATGAGATCTAATCACTACTGCTTCATCTCATCTTCTCACTCTAACTGAGACATGATTGCATATAGGAATCAATGTTTTCCTACATTCTATTCTATTGTACTTGCTGTACTACTTTGGGAGGGGGAGGAGGATAATTTTTAATCACTGACTCATTTGCCCCATTCGAAATAAATTCTGTTTTATTGTACTCAGAATCTCTGTTGATAAAACTTTCAATTTCTCAACCATTTACATGTTGTTTTCTTTGAAAATATTTTTTATTTAGAAGTTGTTCAATACAAGAAACGCAACATTCGTAAACATAGCTCAAGTGGAAAAACAAATGATAAGAAAGTCTATCATGTGGTTCCTCATGTAGACCATAAGGACTCAAAAACAGACCTAAACTGCTCCCCTCCTTCTCCCAACCCACCACCCATCCCCAGCACTCCAGAGTCAAAAGTTCAGGAGAGCACTTCAGGCTCTTTGGGATACGTTGTCCCAAACAGGCACCCAAATAGCCCAAAATCTCCTTCAATGCCCAGGATCACCATGTTTAACATCCAAATATTCATATTTTAACAAAAGAAACACCTTATTTCTCCACATGGTAACAGTAGGTACTTCAGCCTGTCTCACAGTAAAAGAATACATTTCCTAGCCAACAGGGAAGCTTTTTGTAACAATTGAGAATGCCCCTTAGACAATCCCAAAGAAGAAAATTGTGAAAAAAGCAAAACATCTGTCTGCAGAGGAATTCTGCATCGCAATCAATTTACATGTTTTATATGAGTGCTAGCTCCCCACCTATGATCAGTTGCTCTGGGATCAGCTTTTACAAGCACTTGCACTTGCAACTATTCACTTTCCAAATATTCTGATCCTGGGGTGAGGGGGATCAACTTTTATTTGGACAACTCTAATAGAACTCACAATTTTTATTTTCTCTCTCTTCTTGCAGATCTGGGACTAACACAACACTTTTGTCCTCCTATGCATACTCCAGGACACATTTTAGATGTGGTATTGACCCACACCCATAGCAATCTTTTGCTTTCTAGGTTCTCTTATCAAACTTTTCCCTGGACTGACCATTCTTCGGTGAGATTTCAGGTCTCTTTGTCATCCATTCCTTTACCAAGACATTCAACTAAGGTTTCAATCAGACTTCATTTTTAAGTTCACCCAAATACTTCAACTCATCTTTTAACTTTCTTTCCACCAAATTTCAGAGATCTTTCATTAGCAGATCAAGCTCAGACCTGGAACTCTACTATTAATCAGGATCTTGGGCCTACCCTACATCCCTCACAATACAAAAATTGTACACAGAAACAAACTCACTCTTGGCATCGTAGTGGTTTGCATTTACTTATGTAGATGTCAACTTTATGCAACTGAGAGACATTGGAGAAAAGAAATATCTGTTCATTCTACGAATCTATATTTAGCAACATATGGGCTCTATCATAGAGAAACTGAGAAATTTAAAAAGGAATATTACTCAACACAGATTGTTTGGGAGTTGGGGGGATGAGGTGAATAGTGAGCCTGGGAGGGGGTAAGGGGGGTTTAGAAATGCAAAAGTGGGGAAGGTTTGGGGGTAGGATGGGGGATGGGAGGAGGGATTTGGGGGGTCTCTTTTGCACCCCCTCCTTTGGCAGAGGATGGGTGTTCTGCTTGCTATTGTAAAACTTGATGATATTTTGCTGTTATCTTTGTTTGCTGGTTTTCTGTTGTGATATATTCTGTGCTAGTGGTATATATTGTTGCCTGTTGGATTTATCATCAATAAAAATTATTTACACATAATAAAGCAAAGAAACTTTTCTATTTTATCTCAATTGATCTCCTCACGGAAGAATTTATTAGTCCTTGGTCAGCCTTCAGTCGATGATTTGAAACTTATTTTGAGCAAATAGTAACTACATTGCAGAAATCATTTTCTTTCTCTTCAAGTAATGGATGAAGATGTTGTCCACTCAGATTTGAGCTTGTCACATAATTGGTCCTCATTCAGTTTACCTACACTTACATCTTTGTCTTTACTTAAAGCTCATATAAGACTTACTACCTGTATCTTGGATCCAGTCCATTCTACCTATTTAGATTGCCAAGGCATAGCCTTATCTTCTAGCATTAACAATAATAAATCGTAGCCTCTCCTCGAGAGTAGTCCCTAATATATGGAAGTATGCCCTAGTTCAGGGGTAGGCAATTCCAGTCCTCAAGAGCTGGAGCCAGGTCAGGTTTTCAGGATCTCCACCATGAATATGTATGAGATGGATTTGCATGCACTGTCTCCTTGAGATGCAAATCTATCTCATGCATATTTATTGTGGATGTCCTGAAAACCTGAGCTGGCTCCGGCTCTCGAGGACCGGAATTGCCTACCTCTACCATAGTTAGACCAATTCTAAAATAACCCAGCATTGATTCATCAGTTGTGTAAAACTACAGGCCAATCCCCAGTCTTTGTTCTCTTTCCAAACTGGCAAAAACATGCTGTTTTCACAAACTCCAACAACAGGTTGAAGCCATAAAGATGTTTCAGCTTAAACAATTAGGATTACATGCTCACCATAGCTCAGAAATTGTGATGGCAGCCCTAATGAATGCTGTGTATACTGCATTTGATAAGGGAGATGTCTGCTCTCTTAGGATTCTGAGGTTGGTGCAGTTTTGCTGCATCTGGTCAGGTAGAACTGATATTTCAGCCATCATGCATAGTTTTCTTCAAGGTAATCTGAGAGGTCTGCAGTTTGTCTTTATATATAGTAGGTCCTCAAACCTGATTGGTTTGGGCTTGAGGTGAATGAGGCAGGAAAGACCGTTGGTCACCAATTTGAATTTTGGTGAGAAAGTCCATTGGTCACAAATTTGAAATTGGTTGGTCTCTTTTTCTCATAGAATTGAAGATTCTCTGTTGAGTTTAAAGATGTTCTCTCCATGAAGCTTCACTCATAGAATTCCTATGAGCATTTATCTCGCCAGCACATGGTAGAACCCTCTACCACTACTTTGTAAAAGGAGTACTTAGTTACTATATAATACTGTGTAAATGATTGTAATATCAATTTTTTAAAACATTTTTTTAATTGAATTTTTAAAGATTGTTTTTCAATGACCACTCTTCAGCTTTCTGGTCTGATTTGTTACTCTAGCGATGTTTGCTCTGTTGTATCTTCTAGTTTCATAGTGATTTGCTTTAGTTCTCTGAATATTTATTGTGTCTTCCTGACAAGTTAAAGAGTGATAAATCACCTGGACCAGATTGTATATATCCTAGGATACTGAAAGAACTCAAACATGAAATTGCTGATCTTCTGTTAATGATCTGTAACCTGTCACTAAAATTGTCTGTAGTACCTGAAGATAGGAGGGTAGACAATGCTATGATGATTTTTTAATAGGGTTCTGAGGAGATCCGGGAAATTATAGACTGGTAAGCCTGACTGCAGTGTCAGGCAAAATAGTGCCGGCCTCCTACTCTCTGGAACTCTCTACCTTTCTACCCACTTACAGAAAGCTCATTTCTAACATTCAAGGCTCAAAGGATCAGGTTACAATTGAACAAAACATTTTTACCCTAAAATCCTTTATGTTTTTTCCCTCTTTCCTATGCCCTAGATTTTATTGTAATCAATCCTTATTGCTTTTCCTTATATTTCAGTCATGTTTGTAGTGCTTGTGTTAGTTTATTGTTTGGTTTTCCCCCTTTTATATTTTATTATATTGTAAACTGCTTAGATTTTAACCTTGGTTTTATATTGGCGCTATATCAAATAAATTGAACTTGAACTTGGAAGTAATTATAAAAAATAAAATTGTGGAACACGTAGATAAATATGATTTAATGGGACAGAGTCATCATGGGTTCAGCCAAGGAAGATCTTGCCTCACCAATTTGCTTGATTTCTTTAAAGATGTGAATAGTCATGTGGATGAGGATGAGCTGGTTGATGTACTGTGTCTAGATTTTCAGGGAACTTTTGACGAAGTTCCTCATGAGAGGCTCCTGAGAAAATTAAAGAGTCATGGGATAGGAGACAATGTTCAGTTGTGGATTAGGAACTGGTTATCAGACCAGTGGGTAGGAATAAATGGTCATTTTTCTCAGTGGAGGAGGGTAAATAGTGGAGTGCCACAGAGATCTGTTCTGGGATTAGTGCTATTTAACTTATTTATAAATGATCTGGAAATTGGACACTAAACTGTTCAAAGTTGTTGGAATGAATGCAGACTGTGAAAAACTGCAGGCAGACCTTTGGAAACTGGAAGACTGGGCATCCAAATGGCAGATGAAATTTAGTGTGGGTAAATGCAGAATGATGCACATTGGGAAGAATAACCCAAACCATAGTTATCAGATGCTAGGGTCCACCTTGGGGGTAAACACCCAATGAGAAAATATCTCAGTGTTATTGTAGACAATATGCTGAAACCTTCCACCCAATGTGTGGCAGCAGGTCAACAAAAAAGCAAACAAGTTGCTAGGAATTCTTAAAATAGGGATGGTAAACAAGACTAAGGGCTAGATTCACAAAGGCCACAGATTGGATCTGATCCGTGAGCAATCTGATTCGATCCATGGCCGGGAGGCTGATTCACAAATCGCCCACATACAAATGAGGGCGATTGGATCACACCCCCAACCGACTGCACGGATCGCTTTCCAGCGATTCTGAAGCATGTGCAGACCATCTGTAGATGGTCTGCGCATGAGCTGGCCCTCTGTGTCTGGCAGAGCTGGAAACTTTTTGGCTTTTTTTTTTTTTTTGCGAGCCCGTGGTTTTAACCCACTTTAAACCCACGGGTTAAAATCATGGGCTTGCACTGCAGGGAAGGGCAGGAGAGGCAGGGCAGGAAAGAGCAGAGAATCTGGGCAGAAAAGAGTGGAGAATCGGGGCAGAGAGCAGGGCGGTAAGAGCTGAGAATTGGTGCAGAAAGCGGGGCAGTCGGAAAGAACCTGAGGGACTAGTCCTCTGCAGTTGCTTATTTTTCGATCAGCCAGCCCAGTCGGTGTCCATCATTTTTTTTTTGTGAATCGCTGCCTGCCTATAAACTATAAAATAACGCTACTATTCCTAGATGCAATGGGGCTTTCAGGAAAAGTTAAGAACTGGTTCCAGGACTTCCTAACAAAACGATCATACCGAGTGGCTAGCGATGGGAATTACTCTAGCCCATGGAAAAAACCCTCAGGGCTACCCCAGAACTCCCCACTATCGTCCACACTATTCAACATTTACATCTCATTTACAAACTATTACATATATGCTGATGATATTTCTATTTTAATTCCCTTGAATAGCATAACTAATGAAATTTTAGATCACATCTCTCATGTAATGACTGAAATTGAACAATGGGCAATCAACTTCAAACTGAAACTAAATACAGAAAAGACAAAAGTTTTCTTGGCAAGCCCAAAGGACAAAATTACCAGAACATCACTACATCTAAATGGTCATGAATACCCAAATTTCTAAAACTATAAAAATACTGGGAATCACACTAGACACACATCTAACTATGGCTGACCACACGAACATAGTAGTGAAGAAATGCTTCTGCACACTGTGGAAATTGAGGACCATCAAAAAATACTTTACTGGTGCAGTCTTTGGTTCTATCAATACTGGACTACTGCAATATTGTTTATCTGGGTATCCCAAAGAAAACAGTACGAAAATTAAGAATAGTATAGAACACAGCAGTTTGCTTGATATTCGGATTGAAGAAAAGCGACCACATTAGCACCGACTACAGACTGTTACACTATTTGCCAAAGGAGGCACAAATAATGGTCAAGTTTGCTTGTATTTGTTTCAAGCAGGCCTGGGGACTAGTGTCTTCCTATCTTCTACCACATTTTGTACTACACAACCCCACATGGTCAACCAGAAACTGTAACATATTTGCATACACAAGGATCACCGGCTGTAAATATAAATCCTTTTTAGACAGGTCTTTCATGTTTCAAGCAAGCAAACAGCAGTCCTTTCGGAGAGTAATTAAAACTGTACTGTTTGACAGATTTATCTCCTAAACAAAAGCCACACTAAATTTATATTTTCCTTCTGTCTATTTATTGTGTAATATGTTGTACCTTCACCATTTCCACTCTGTAATTTGCTGATTGGACAGCCCTCTTCGGTGTGAACCGCCTAGAAGTCATCTGACTATGGCGGTATAGAAGAATAAAGTTATTATTATTATTATTATATTTGCATGCACGGATTGGATTGGCTGTGGATACGCTCAGGAGGAAGGTTAGTGAATTGGGTCGGGGTTGCAAAGGAGTCGCTAAGTGGTCGGGACACGATCGTGGGCTTAGTGAATCTAGCCCTAAGAATGTTATAATGCCTCTGTATCGCTCCATGGAACTCCTTTCATATGAAGAAAGATTACAGATGTTAGGGCTCTTCAGCCTAGAAAAGAGATGGCTGAGGGGAGATATGATTGAAGTCTACAAAATCCTGAGTGGTGTAGAACAGGTACAAATGGTTCCATTTTTTACTCCATCAAAACACTCGATGAAGTTACTTTTAAAACCAATAGGAGGAAATATTTTTTTTCACACGGAGAATAGTTAAGCTCTGGAATGCATTGACCGAGGATATGGTAAGAGCGGCTAACATATCTGGTTTTAAAAAAGGTTTGAACAAGTTCCTGGAGGAAAAGTCCATAATAATAATAATAATAACAGTTTATATACCACAGTACCGTTAAGTTCTATGTGGTTTACAAAAGATTAGTGAAGTACAAGTTGAGTTTACGTACAAGTTGAGTTAACTTAAGGGATGTGGGAACAATGGGGAGAAAGGGCAGGAGCACCGTTAGAGAGGGGAAAGAGAGAAGTGGGTCAGTTGTCTAGGTATTTCAGGAATAGGTGAGTTTTGAGGCATTTCCTGAATACCTCATAAGTGGTGGGCAATAGGAGTTGTTCTAGGTCTTTACCCCATAGAGCAGCTTGATGTGAGAGAAGATGCTCATGGTGTTTTTTTAGTTTGCATCCTCTAACCGGGGGAGAAATGAAGTGCAAGTGGGAGCTTCTCTTGTGTTTGTTGGCTGAGAAGGAGAAGAGGTCAGTGATGAATTTAGGGGTTAGACCGTAAAAAACTTTAAAACAGAGGCAGGCGAACTTAAACTTTACACAAGCTTCCATCGGCAGCCAGTGTAGCTGTTTGAAGTATGGCGTCACGTGATCAAACTTCTTTAGACTGAAGATTAGTCTGACCGCAGTGTTTTGCATTAGTTGTAAGCGTCGCATATTATTTTGGGGGATTGCTAAGTAGGCGATGTTACAGTAGTCGAGTTGATTTAATATGAGGGATTGTACCAGGATTCTGAAGGCAGAGTTATCAAAGTATGCTTTAATGGATTTGAGTTTCCAGAGGGTGAAAAAACCCTTTTTGATTAGGGAGTCCACCTGGTCTTTCATGGTAAGGCATTGGTCCAGAGTTACACCCAGTATTTTAATGGTGGGCTATATGGGGTAGTTAAGTTTGTTGATGTCTAGTGGAGTTTTGGTGTCAAGAGGGCGCGGTGCAGCGACAAAGAATTTTGTCTTCTCAGTATTGAGCTTGAGTTTGAAGTCTGTCATCCAGTGCTCAATCAAGTTTATGGCTTCTGATGCTTTTGGAATTGTTTCTGAGATGGAGTTGGCAAATGGGATAATAATCGTGAAGTCATCAGTGTAACTGAATAATTTTATCCCCAGCTGGGTTAATTGAACGCTTAGTGAGGTCATGTAGATATTGAAAAGCAGAGGGGATAGTGGGGACCCTTGCGGAACGCCGGATGGGTTGCTCCAGGTGTTGGAGAGATCATTGTTGAAGCGAACCTGGTAGGTTCGGGATGAAAGGAAACCATGAAACCAGTTTAGCACTTCGCCTCTGATGCCAATAGCGTCTAGACACTGTAGCATTTTCGCATGGTCTACAAGGTCAAAGGCAGAGCTCATGTCGAATTGCATGATCACGGCACTGAGGCCTTTGCTTAAAAGTAGGTGCAAGTAATCTAAGATGGCCGCAATTGCCGTTTCTGTGCTGAAAAGCGGTCTAAAGCCGGATTGAGTCTCATGAAGGAGTGAGAACTGGTCTAGATATTCCATTAATCTGCTATGGACACGGGGGAAGTCACTGCTTGCCTTGGATTGGTAGCATGGAATGTTTCTACTATTTGTTTTTTTGTCAGGTACTTGTGACCTGGATTGGCCACCGTGAAAATAGGATACTGAGTTAGATGGACCATTGGTCTGACCCAGTAAACTATTCTTATGTTCTTATGACATTCTCAGTAAAGACCAAGCAAAGTATCAATTTAGTTTTTCTGCAGCCTTTTCTTCCTCAAGTTCCCCTTTTACCCCTTGGTCCGGTTGACCCCTTTTATCCCTTGGTCCCTTTTACCCCTAGTGGTCCAGTTGACTTCCTCATGGGCTTTTAGTTTTGAATGTACTATATAAAGCTTTCATTCATTGTCTTATTCTTCACATTCTTTTTTGGCATCACTTATTAATGCTTCAAATCTAATTTTCTGTGCTTATGCTCTTTTGTAATTTCTTTATTTGGATCTGCTTTCCATTTTTAAAACTATGTTCTATTAGCTTTAATATCTTCTTTCACTTTACCATTTAGCCATATTAGCAGTCATTTAGGGTTTCTATGACCTTTATTTGATGAGTGGAATAATTTGGTCTGAGTATTTGAGATAATATTTTCAAACAGTATCTGTACCTCATGTAGATTATGAATTACCATGCATTTGGAGCATTGAGATAAAGCAGTATATTTCTGCGTCTCGCTGGCCACGAATTTGGACTTGGAGGATGAGGTGTACAGCGTCAGCATCTATGAAACAAACATGTTTTTTTTTGTTGTTGTTGCATAGGATTTTTTGGACCCCAGTTAGTTTGAAAAATTAGGCAGTTCTAAATCTAATAGATGCTGGCATTGTCATCTTGATATAGGGACTTTGGATCATCTGTTATTCTATTGTCTTTTCATACTTAATTTTTGGAAGTCGATATGGGGTCAAATTAATGTTGTACTTGAGTCATCAATCCCATTGACTTATGAAGTCATAATATGTGGAACACTATTACAAGTTAAACCCCCTATGGATCGTTATAAATGCCGGCTTTTTTAATTATGATGGGAATAGCCATGCAGATGATAACACGCAATTGGAAGAACTATGATCGACTTAACTTTCCTTTCTGGTGGGCGAAATTGTGCTCCAGCTACATATATGAAAAAATGAATGCTGAATTCTTGGGGCATAGTAATGTATTTAATTTAGTGTGGGGTCCATTGTCATCTTTTATTGCTTCCATATAACTGTCATTTCTCTTTAATTTTTGTTTGATTTCCTTACACATCTAGGGTGGGAATGCACTACTAGGTTATTAGAAGATTATATGCATTGGTATTTTTGTTTAATTAAGGGGGTAAATGATTGCTTTTGAATATTTGTAAGTTCAAAGTGCTTTTCTTGATTGTTATATGTTCAGTTACATGTGTATTGCATTGTCAATATTTGAAAATCAATAAAGATTTATTAAAAAAAAAAAAAAAAAAGAATTACCATGCACTCACTTCCTTTCATAGATTTCAAATGTTCTCTTGTGCTCCCTCTGGAGGTTGCCTTCTGTATTGACCATAAATATATAAGCATTGATCTACTGGGACAGACCAAAGATCCATCAAGCCCAGTATCATGTTTCCAACAGTGGCCAATCCAGGTCACAAGGACCTTGCAGGATCCCATAAAATTAAATAGACTCTATTCTGATTATTCAGGAATAAAGTTAATTTTCCTCAAGTCCACCTTAATGCTCTTTTATGGACTTTTCTTAAGAACATAAGAAGTTGCCACCACTGGGTCAGATCATTGGTCCATCGCGCCCAGCGGTCCGCTCTCGCGGCGGCCCGTCAGGTCTATGACCTGTAATGTGGTTCCTGTCCATTTCTGTAACCTACCTCTTCTTTTTTATCTGTAACCCTCAATCCCCTTTTCTTTTAGGAACTTGTCTAAACCTTCCTTGAAACCCTGCAATGTGCTCTGGGCTATCACAACCTCCGGAAGCGCGTTCCATGTGTCCACCACCCTCTGGGTAAAAAAGAACCTCCTAGCATTTGTTCTAAACCTGTCCCCTCTCAATTTCTCCGAGTGACCCCTTGTGTTAGTGGTTCCCCACAGTCTGAAAAATCTGTCCCTGTCCACTTTCTGTATGCCCCTCAGGATTTTGAAGGTTTCTATCATGTCTCCTCTAAGTCTCCGCTTTTCTAGGGAGAAGAGCCCCAGCATCTTCAACCTGTCAGCATACGAAAAGTTTTCTATACCTTTTATCATTTTAGTTACTCTCCGCTGGACCCCCTCGAGTACTGCCATGTCCTTCTTGAGGTACGGCGACCAGTACTGGACACAGTACTCCAGATGTGGGCGCACCATTGCACGATACAGCGGCATGATGACTTCCTTCGTCCTGGTCGTGATACCCTTTTTAATGATACCCAACATTCTGTTCGCTTTCTTTGAGGCCGTTGCGCACTGAGTTGATGCTTTCAATGTTGTGTCCACCATCACCCCCAGGTCTCTTTCAAGGTTGCTTACCCCTAGCAGTGATCCCCCCATTTTGTAGCTGAACATCGGGTTCTTCTTCCCTACATGCATGACCTTACATTTCTCTATATTAAAACTCATTTCCCATTTTTTTGCCCACTCTTCCAGTCTTGTTAGGTCTCTTTGCAGGACCTCACAGTCTTCCGCGTTTCTAACCCTGCTGCAAAGCTTGGTGTCATCAGCAAATTTGATAACCTCACATGTCGTCCCCGTCTCCAGATCGTTGATGAATATATTGAACAGGATTGGTCCCAGCACCGACCCCTGTGGAACTCCACTCGTGACCCATTGCCAATCTGAGTAATGGCCCTTTACTCCAACCCTCTGCTTCCTGCCTGCCAGCCAGTGTTTGATCCATCGGTGCACCCCGTGGCTCCACAGCTTCTTAAGTAGTCTTTCGTGAGGTACCTTATCGAAGGCTTTTTGGAAGTCAAGGTAAATGATGTCTATGGATTCCCCTTTATCCACCTGGTTGTTTATTCCTTCAAAGAAAAACAGTAAGTTCGTGAGGCACAACCTTCCCTTGCAGAAGCCGTGCTGGCTCGCCTTCAGTTGTCCATTGCCTTCTATGTATTCGCAGATTGCGTCCTTGACTAGTGCTTCCATCATCTTTCCCGGAACCGAGGTCAAGCTCACCGGCCTGTAGTTTCCCGGGTCACCCCTTGATCCCTTCTTAAAGATGGGCGTGACATTGGCTATTTTCCAGTCTTCTGGGATCTCCCCAGTTTTTAAGGATAGGTTACATATTTGGCTTAGTGTATCCGCTATTTCGTTTCTCAGTTCTTTTAATACCCTTGGGTGGATGGCGTCCGGACCTGGTGATTTGTCGCTCTTCAGTCTGTCTATCTTTCTGAGAACATCATCTTTGGTTACCTCTTCTTCTAGGAACTTGTCCAAACCTTACATATACCCTGCTACACTAACAGTTTTTATCAAATTCCAGAGCTCATTTATATGTTGAGTGAAGATATATTTTCTCTGGTTTGTTCTAAATGTAGTCAAACAAGCAATTGTTGCCTACCCATTCCACTTCACTCATTATTTTCCAGACATATATCATGTTTCCTCTCAGCTGTCTCTTCTTTAAGCTGAAAGGACCTAACCTGTTTATCCTTTTCTTATAGGGAAATCATTCCATCCCCTGTATCTTTGCTATATCTTTTATGAAATGCAAACACCAGAATTGTGCATGGAGTGATATTATATTTTACACTTCTAGCATTCACATACAAACAATTAAGTTTGTTTTTGTTTTGTTTTTACTCATAACCTGCTCAGGAGTTGATGAGGCAATTTGAATTCATTCATGTTTCTGTGTTTATTTAAATCCATCTGGCTACTTCAGATTTTATAACAACCTCTCTATTGGGATAATCTATGGTATCTTCACAGTTTTGCCAGTATCCTTTTGGAGATACCTCATTCTGAATCATGTAATGCTGAGTGAGGTTCAATTTTTCTCCTTGATGTAATTTCAAAACTGTTCTATCCCCTTTTAAATGTTAGGAAGTGCCTTTGATCTAGTAGATCATGAAATATTGTTGAGCTGTTTAGACACAATAGGACTTTCAGGAAGGGTCTGGAACTGGTTTCAAGGTTTTTTGAAGAAAATATCTTATCAAGTGATTTGTGACGGTAACTATTCTTATTCATGGAGCAACCCATCTGGTGTGCCCCAAGGTTCTCCGCTATCGCCTACCTTATTCAACATCTACATTTCCCCTTTAGGACATTTATTACAGAGTTTAAATGTAAAATTTTATATATACGCAGATGACATTTCTATTTTAATCCCTCTAAATAATTTTACTACTAAAATTTTAAACCAGATATCTTCTATTATGACTCAGATAGAACAGTGGACAATTAATTTCAAACTGAAATTCAATACGGAAAAGACAAAACATTTCTTGGCTAGTCCCAATGACAAAATAACAAACTCATTGCTTCATCTTAATGGTCATGACTACCCAATTATTAAATCTATCAAAATTCTGGGAGTCACACTGGACCGACATTTAACATTAGCAGAACACACAAACTTAGTGGTACAAAAATGCTTTTTTACATTGTGGAAATTAAGAACCATAAAAAAATATTTTGATCCTTTATCGTTCAGACTATTGGTGCAGGCATTAGTTTTATCTATTTTAGACTACTGTAACATCATCTATTTAGAAGCACCAAAAAAAATTATAAGGAAATCAAGGATAATATAGCTGTTCGATTGATTTTTGATTTTAAAAAAAATGACCATATTAGTCCATATTATCGTTTACTTCATTGGCTGCTTTTGGAGGCAAGAGTATTATTCAAATTTTCCTGTATCTGCTTTAAGCTGATATCGGGATTGTCTCCAGCTTACCTTTTTCCTCATTTTGTGTTGCATAGACCATCAGGAGAAACTAGAAACTTCTACTTATTTGCTTATCCAAAAATTAATGGGTGTAGATATAAGACCTTCTTAGATAGGACCCTAACGTTTCAAGCTTGTAGGCAACAATCTTGGTTAGGTAAATGTATTCAGCAAGCTATGTTATCTTATTGCAGTTTTCAGAAATTAATTAAGCCCACTTTGTTCGATAAGTTTATTACTTAGTGAGTTTTATTATTGAAATTCTATTTTACAAATATTTGTATTTTTTTACTGTATTTCGCTGATTGTCCAGCTCTTTTTAGTCTAAACGGCTTAGAACTTTTGGTTATGGCAGTATAAAAGAATAAAGTTATTATTATTATTATCCCTCTTCCCCAAAATGTTGCCTATTTCCTAATGAATCTAAAGTCTTCTTCCATGCAACATCATCTTATCTATACATGGAGATTCCAGACTTCAGGTTGCCTCCGGGATGCTGAATGTGGAGCTAGGAGCATTTCTAAGAATGCAAACCTAGAGATCCTAAATTTCAATTTCCCACCTAAGGGACCCTTTTATTAAAGGGTGTTAAGCCCTTAATGCACAGTTAGTGCATATGAATAGGCTACTACATAAATGTGTTAAAGCGTTATGCGGTATTTTCTCTGTTTTTGCGTGCTAAATTGAGCATTATTTGTTTTTTAAGAATTTTCATTGGAGGGAGCATGGTGTGGATGTGGAAGCATTAACTAGCTGGCACATTATGATCAGGAGCACATGGTCCCTCCTAAATAGTAGATGGTAAATATGTCTGCACTAACCTTTTCCAGATATTACACTCTAATACAGGGGTGTCAAAGTCCCTCCTCGAGGGCCGCAATCCAGTCGGGTTTTCAGGATATCCGCAATGAATATGCATGAGATCTATTTGCATGCACTTCTTTCATTGTATGCTAATAGATCTCATGCATATTCATTAAGGAAATCCTGAAAACCCTACTGGATTGCGGCCCTCGAGGAGGGACTTTGACACCCCTGCTCTAATGGGAACATTAGCTTAGAATCTGGAAAAAAAAAGGGAAAACCCCTAATACAGCACTGTGTAAAATCTGTGCTTAGTACAGGGGAAAGGCAAGCATTAGAACCAGGGCTGTGGAGTCGGAGTCGAGGGTACCAGAAACTGAGGAGTCGGAGTTGAAGGATTTATCTACCGACTCCACAGCCCTGCCAGGGCTGTAGAGTCGGAGTTGAAGTCGAGGAGTCGTAGACAATGTTGGGTACCTGGAGTCGTGGCTACCAGAAACTGAGGAGTCGGAGTCGAAGGATTTATCTACCGACTCCACAGCCCTGATTAGAACATATTAAGCCCAGATTCTAGCATGTTTTAATAAAAGGGCCTCTGAAAAAACTAACCCCCCTTTTACAAAACCACACGAGAAATTTTTAGCGCCTGCTGGTGCGATGAATGCTCTGCGCTGCGCTGCTCCGACGCTCAAAGGAACTCTATGACCGTCGGAGCAGTGCGGAGCATTCAGCATGCATGTTTTATAAAAGGAGGGGAGGGTATATTTGCCTTCCAGAGTCTTCCTTTTCCACCTTTCCATATCATGACAATAAAACTCTTGCCCTGCATTATCTGAATCCTCTCTAGGTGACACATGAGATCTGTTATTTTCACACCAGGCAGACCAGTTGCCAAGCAACCCTAATGCCCACCAATCAAAGACCCCAGACTCGATTGCAGAGAGGACAAAGATTTTCATAAAAGAACATAATGTCAGTACCAAACAGGTAATTTCGATTGAAGAATCTCTAGTTGTGAATTTATCTGATCATCAGCTTACAACCAATGAATATACCTTATTGAATAAGGGACTTTCATTTGTCCCTGTTACTTCAGTGGATGTTTTCCAGACAAAAATTGATATTGAAAAGTTCTATCGGACATTAAGAATAAAATCTTTTTTCTCCTCTAAAGAAATTTCAACAGAGTGTGAGAAAGAGATTTCAAGAGTCATTCCTAAATCCACTTGGATTCCACCGGGTCCTGTGGATCCAATAATTGAAACGTTCCATAAATTAGTTTTAACTGATATTGAATGAAGTAATAAAACCGCCACCTTTGTCCAAAGTATAACATCAGCAAGGAAGAAAAAGTGGCTATGAATACGCTGATGTCAGATAGAAATTTGATAATAAGAAAAGCTGACAAGGGCAGTAAAATAGTTTTACTTAACAGAATGGCCCAGTTAGTTACATTGTTTTATTTATTAGACTGTCTATTACTAATATTAAAATACTTATACAGTGGAACCTTGGTTTACGAGCATAATTCGTTCCAGAAGCATGCTCGTAAACCAATTTACTCGTATATCAAAGCGAGTTTCCCCATAGAAAGTAAGGGAGACTCTATTGATTTGTTCCACCTCCCATCCTCCCCTCCCCCCCCCGGCCACCGGCGCTGCTCCACTCAACCCCACCATATCCCCAAAACACCCCCCCACCCCCGAGGCCACTGGTGCGCTTCTACATCTCCCCCCCCCCCGCGAACCGACATCGCCCCCCTCACAAATACTCCCCCTCCCCCGGGCGATGCCGGTTAGCAGGCGGGGGGACTCGCAAATCGAGTCACTGCTCGGTTTGCGAGTCACGATTTGCGAGAATGTTTTGCTCGTCTTGCAAAACACTCGCAACCGAGGTTTGACTGTATTTCAATTAAATAAATAAACAGAAAATGAAATATAGAAATAATGCTACATTCTAGCCCACATCAATCGGGGAAAGAGAGAATCATTACGAAGAAATGAATAAAAAACGAAATTAAAAGCGAATAAGGAGAAATAAATTCTAAACTTTATTCCTGCACTACCTAGATCTGATTGAATGTAGATAACTCTCCCCCTCCATTTTAGCCAATGACATAAAAATCTTTCTAAACCTGTCTTACCTCCATGAACATTTCAGTTGTGAAGGTTCAAAAAACATAATCAACATTTTTATAGGAAATGAAGCAATTGTAAGAGAAATGAAGAAAAACAGATGGCACACCCATTGCAATAAACTTAGATTTCAGCTGATTGAACATTTTTTGATGGGACGAAGTAGCTTTTATGCATCTAATATAATAAAACGGTAAGCCGCGCATGCGCACTTCCTATGCGTGTGTCCGTTTTCCGTGAGCTGTAGCGACCCATAGGAAGTGTGCATGCGCGGCTTACGGTCTGGCATCATGTGAGGCAAGACAAGTGCGCATGCACGCCCTTCCCTGCTCTCCACCTGCGGAGCGGCAGTTGCCGGCTGCTAGCACCCCCTGCCCTCTCTGTCGCCTCCCGGCTCCAGCGGCATAGGCAGCACTATAAACACGCTGCTTCGCGCCCTTCTCTGCTGATTTCCTCTGCTGCGTCTCTGATGACATCATCAGAGACAGACGCGGCAGAGGAAATCGCCAGTAGAAGGCCGCGAAGCAGCGTGTTTAAAGTGCTGCCTACCGCGGCTGGAGCCCCGAGATTTGTCGGCGGTGGGAGGGTCAGGAGCAGGCCGGATCGACAACGGCAGTAAAAGAAGGGGGAGGGGGCTGCTTGGGGGGGAGGGGCGTGCTGGAGGGGAGACAGAAGGGGCCATGGAGAGATAGGGAAAGGGGGCTGCTTTGGGGGGAGGTGTGCTGGGGACAGACAGCTTTGCTCTGGGGGGGGAAGACAGAAAAGGGCCATGGAGAGACTTTGGGGGGGAGGTGCTGGGGGCAGACAGCTTTGCTCGGGGGGGAGGGGGGACAGAAGGATACAGACAGCGGCCAAGGAGAGAGAGATAAAGAAACACAGACAGACAGACACATCTATTCTAGCACCCGTTAACGGAACGGCCTTAAAGACTAGTCTGGAAATAACTGCAGTGGATTAGGGTGAGGCGAGACCACACTACACTGTCACTGAAGGCCTCATCTTTGTATCTCTCTATCCAGTTCAACTTCTCTACAGCGCAGTAGGTCTGTCCCTCTAACCTCCAGAGACAGGACTTAGAGCTAGATTCACTAAGCAAACCGATCGGTTTGCGACCCGATTTTACTCCGGCTCGATTCACTTACCGCTGTGACAATCCCATTCCAATCTGTGCATGCAAATGAGGGGAACGGCATGTAAAGTAGGCAGGGACACGATTCACTATAGAAATTTTTGAAACCGACAGGCCGATCAACACAAGAAGCGACGGCTGGGGAAAAGTCACAAACGTACTTTCCGACTGTCCTCGTGCCTGAAATCCCAGCCCTGCGCCCATCTCTGCCGCTCTGCTCTCTGCTCCTTCCAGCCGAGACCTGCTCTTGCCGCCCCGATTCTCCTGCTCTCTGCTGCCCTTCCCCGCAGTGCAAACCCGTGGTTTTAAAGCGGGGCTGCACTGCGGGGAAGGGCGGCAGAGAGCAGGCGAGTCAATAATTGCCTGCTTTTGTCTTCTTTTTTTTTAAATCTTTATTCATTTTATATTTAACAAGTGTACATAAAATTTTCACAATTAAAATATCACATCAATTGAAATTCTAGAACAATTTCTAAAAATGAGTTTTATCCCCATCCCACCCAACCAATCATATATATCATGTAATATAACATGTAAAACCATTCTTTTCACATTTAATAATAAGATACAAAAACCCACCCCCCACCCAAATCAACACTAATAATCCACAGGGAAAAATAACAATTATTCATTATAATAACTTATTAATGGCCCCCACACATCCTTAAACTTATTAAAATATCCTTTTTGCCTGCTTTTGTCTTCTGCTATAATATAATGTGCTGCCGGGGATCGCCCTTCCCTGGGCAAGTAAGAGAGTTGGGGCCAGTAAAAAATAAAAAAACAACCCAGCAAAAACGGACAGCAAACAAATGCGCAGACCATCTATAGGGAAAACAGATGGGCTGTGCATGCATCAGGATCGCACACTAGCGATCTGTGCGGTCAGAGGGGGTGTTCCTCTGATCTCCCTCATTTTAATTTTTTTTTGGTTGGGCCTGCACGGATCGACCACGGAGGTTAGTGAATCTAGCCCTTACTTTCTAAGAGACAGGTGATCTCTGCATTAGGTGAACATGTAAACCTCACCAGTGTGGCCCTTAGGGTGAAAGACTGGACATCCCCCACCCTATTCCAGGACTGCTGTCGACATCTTAATGTTAAGTTGTTAAAGTTATTTACAATTGTTTAAGAGGTAGTGATGCTTAATCCAGTTAAAGGACCTTAAATGTATTTGCTGTATTTTATATTAGTCTGTCACTGACCTGCAAAAGGACTACAATTAATCTTCTGCTAATGTCAAGGTTAATTACTCACTTAATCCAATTTATAGTCCCGTAAATTTATTTAGTGCATTTTATGTTAGTTTGTCAATGACCTGCAAGAGGACTACAATTAATCTATTTCTAAGGTCAGCTCCTTCACTCCTGCTTCTAGGATTAGCTACAGGCCTCCAATCAGGATGGACAGATGGACTAGGGAAGAGGCATGAGAGCCAGAGGGTACATAGACTGAAGCACGAGGGGAAGGGGTAAAACGCGGACCTCGCGGATCTAAAACCGCACGTCCTTAAAAATCTGAGGTCCGTGCCACTTTTAGTCTCTGGCTCTGACAGACCTCTATGACAATTTAGCGCTGATGGATCCATCTCAGCATAGGGAAGGAAAAGTATTAGGATCGTCAGCGCTAAAATGTCATAGAGATCTTCAGAGCCAGAGACTAAAAGTGGCGCGGACCTCAGATTTTTTAATTTACTGAAAACAAACAATGTATATACTCTTTAAAGAGCACAGAAAATCTTTTACATGCTAGTCTGTGATCCATGAGTAGCGCTTCCGAATGGTTTGCAGACCTTGAATTCATCAAATTACAAAAATATTGTCAATATGAGGATTTGTTTTAGAGCCGCTCCAGCACTAGTCTCTGGCTCTGAAAGACCTCTATGACATTTTAGCGCTGACGGATCCTAATACTTTTCCCTCCCTATGCTGAGACAGATCCATCAGAGCTAAATTGTCATAGAGGTCTCTCAGAGCCAGAGACTACAAGTGGCACGGACACGGTCCTCAGATTTTTAAGGACGTGCGGTTTTAGATCCGCAAGGTCCGTCAGGTCCGTGAGGTCCACGTTTTACCCCTTCCCAAGCACAAGTGACAACCACGCGCTGACAAAGCCACTCGGACAAATGATCGCAGGACGTCAGCGCGCTGGATTAAAACAACTTTAAAGCACTCTGAGGGGGGGGTTTTGTGTACTTAGAAGTGTTGCAGCTACCGTTGGGGGGGTTAAGGTGGGAACCACGACCCCCATTACAGAGGAAAGTGTTATTTTTCTCTCTTTTTTAGGGAAAAAGTACAGTTTCCTCTCTAAGTGGGGGAGTTCCCCCCCCCCACCACACCAACAACAGCGTCAACACTTCTAAGTAAAGTGGGGGTTCCCCCCACACCCCCTCGGAGCGCTTTATAGTTAAGTTTTAATCCGGCGCGCTGACGTCCTGTGCGCATTTGTCCAAGTTGCTATGTCGGTGCGCAATTGTCCCTTGCACTTTTGACTTGTCACCGAGCTAGAGAGAGAGAGAAAATGGCTGGGATGTAGTTTAAAGCCATAATAGGTGAGAAAGGATGAATTAGAATTAGTAGGAAATGAAGGCAAATGAATGAGAGACAGACAGGGGGTGCTGCAAGAAAACTGGAGAGAAAGTAGGATACAAAACATGCAGAAACAGAGACAAAACTGTTAAAACTTAAGAGGGGTGGAAAGAAGCAAGAAAAATATAGTGTAATATAGGTTGGGCGTTGCAGAGGTATGGGGGAAGGGAAGCGGCACACGCGCATCAGAGGGGGCCAGGGAAGAGTGTATGGAGGATGGGGGGGCAAATTGAGCGGGGGAGAGGCACCACCACTCCGGGCGCCTCTCACCCTTCCTGCTCCCATAATAGAAGAATGATACAACTTTGGTGATCAACCTCCTAAGCAGTATTATTCTTTCATCCCTGGAACATTGGGCTGCAAAGTCATGGCCTGATAATTGAGAGCTGCTTATTAAAAGGGCCAGCTCTGCCTTCTCCCTTTGCCAATGATGAGGTTGATGATGCAATTATATTTATATTCTGTGAACTCCCAATAAAGTTCAAAGTGGGTAACAAAACCCTAGATAACTATAAAAGAAAATATTATAATAACGCATAAGAATTGCCATACTGGGGCAGACCGAAGGTCCATCAAGCCCAGTATCCTGTTTCCAACAGTGGCCAACCCATGTCCCAAGTACTTGGCAGAGACTCAAAGCGTAGCAACATTCCAGAGCTGAGATTGTGATGTCATAATGCCTCATTCCACCAATGCTTAAGAGCCAAACTCAGCAGTGATGTCACAATGGCTTGATTGTCCTATACTTGGCTCACTTAAGAACATAAGAATTGCTGTACTGGGACAGAACGAAGGACCATCAAGCCCAGTATCAGTGGCCAACCCAGATCCCAAGTACCCAAGTAGTAAAACAGATTTTATGCTGCTTAACCTAGAAATAAGCAGTGGATTTCTCCAAGTGCTGCTTATATAGTAGAATAGAGCTTAGCGCACATTGGGATCCTTTTACTAAGGTGCGCTAGCCGTTTGAGCGCACGCTAAATGCTAACGTGTCAATTATATTCTATGGACGTGTTAGCATTTAGTGCGCCTTAGCAAAAGGACCCCATTTTTTTAGGTGCCCAAATTTGGGTGCAATTTACAGAATTGAGGCCTTGTTGTGAAAATCCCAAATATCTTTAGAAGCCTTAAGACTAAAACTGGTACCTTTAATTCATTTCCTAATGTCTGTCTTTGTAGGCAAATCATCTCCTGTTTTAGGGGTTCCCTACCTCTTGCTGTTTCTATGCGTCTGATTGAATTTCCCTGTTTAGGCAGCTTTTACAAACGAAATCATCAGTTTGCGACTACCTTGAATAGATGTCTGGCACTGGGTGACAGAGTCTCAATTGTCTTTTGTCATACAAAATAAAAAAGCAAACGCACTTACATAAAAAATGTATAGATCTTTATCCACTTTAGTTTTAACAATAATGAGCATTTACAATTGCATAGGTGAACACTGCTCAAATATTTTTACTGCCAGTTATAAAACCTCTTCATTTGATATTGCTTTATTATAGCATTCATTGCTCTGGTTATGATTCCCATATAAAATAAGTGTCTTTTATATTTAATTTCTATCTCTGTACTTACCATGAGTAATCTCAAACCATTGTTAATGATAGATACCCACTTGCTTGACAAGCTTAATGGGCCATGAAATTCTAGCCCTCAGGGCAAACTCAGGATATTTACTGTTCCATATATAAAGTTAAAATAGAGCCTAAATTGTTCACGCTCAGATTTACTATTGGACTAGAATGAGTAGGTGAAACACTGAAAGACAAAATAAATGGGTCTGACATATATGTTTGCTCCCTTTTTTCTTTTCCTTTTAGAAACTAGGCTGCAGGCTAGCCTATGAGGATAAGAATTGTTAAAAGCCTTTGACTGTTACTGCTCAAGCTTCTTCCTTGTGTTAGCTTTAGCCTCGTAATTGTGATTACACCTGAATGAAAGCAAATTTATTTATAGGAATAAATTGCAAGGAAAAAAAACAAGGGTAGCTATGCTTGTACATCTGCAGTGCAACAACACAACTGAGCATACACTATTCTTGATTTGGCCTTGTATCCAAGCTATATGTTGGTTATAAGAACTCGTATACTTTGTTGTCTTATCAATATCACATCAAGGGCTACCCACAGATCCTGGTTTTACTTGTATGGACCTTCAGACTACCACCGGGCCAAACACTTCCCGATAGCTGAAAACTCTTCGTCGGTCCAACCTTTATTAATTATTCATAAGAATTCATTTTCTATTTTTTCTTATTTTGTTTAAAATTTTCATTTGAATTGAAGGAATATCACTTAGCTTATAGTGATCTCTTCCTAGATTCACCTCTCCCGACATGCATGTTTCATGACGAAACTTTTCTTCAGGGTCGAGGGGAACTGCACAAACAAACAAACCAATGTCTATGCCTTGCTTTCTCATAATTAAAAGACACATTAGCAACAGAAAAAGCCTCTACTATATTAAAAAAATCCAAACAAGAAAGAAAAACATTTGCTTACCATTTGAGGGAGCTAAATCAGGCTTGTAACATGGCTGCTGGCCCGACGCACATCGCAGCGTATGACGTCACTGTCAAATCAGTGCGAGGCTCAACTTTACCAGGACTAGAACTAAAGGCTTACCAGCCCTATAAGATCGATAGCCACTTGATCTCTTCATTTAATCCTATGGGAGCTAAAGATTTGAGTTTAAATATCCATCTCTGCTCTTTAACTGTCATACTGGGTTAGACCCAAGTTTCAGTATCTTATTTTCAAGAGAGATCAATCCACGTCACCAGTACCAGGAAAGGCACCAAAAGGTAGGTAGATTCTATGCTGCTTATCCCAGCAGTGGATTTCCCCAACTCCCACTTAATAATGGTTTGCTGACTTTTCCTTCAGGAATGTATCATAAGAACATAAGAACATAAGCAGTGCCTCTGCCGGGTCAGACCACAGGTCCATCCTGCCCAGCAGTCCGCTCCCGCGGTGGCCAAAAACAGGTCAAGGCCTGTCTGAATCATCAGAAGGGCTCCCCTGTCACCTTGGTTTCCCATTTAAGTTCTGCCCTCCTATCGAAGTCCTAGCCCTCCGGTCTTGCACATGCACGACCAGGTTGGTTTACTCAGTACCCCACGATCCCTCTATCCCTCAGGAATCCATCCAATCCCTGCTTGAATCCCTGTACCGTACTCTGCCTGATCACTTCCTCCGGAAGCGCATTCCAAGTGTCCACTACCCTTTGGGTGAAAAAGAACTTCCTTGCATTTGTTTTGAACCTGTCTCCCTTCAGTTTCTCAGAATGCCCCCTCGTATTTGCTGTCCCCTTCAGTCTGAAGAATCTGTCCCTATCCACCCTCTCTATGCCCCTCACGATCTTGAAGGTCTCTATCATATCTCCCCTGAGTCTCCTTTTCTCCAGAGAGAAGAGCCCCAGCCTATCCAGCCTCTCGGCGTTCGAGCAGTGTTCCAGCCCTTTTACCATTTTTGTTGCTCTCCTTTGGACTCTCTCAAGTACCGCCATGTCCTTCTTGAGGTGCGGTGACCAATACTGGACGCAGTATTCCAGATGCGGACGTACCATCGCTCGATACAATGGCATGATGACTTCCCGTGTTCTGGTTGTTATGCCCTTCTTTATGATGCCCAGCATCCTGTTGGCTTTTTTCGAGGCTGCTGCGCACTGTGCAGATGGCTTCAGTGATGCATCCACCAGCACACCCAAGTCTCTCTCGAGTCTGCTGTCTCCCAACAATACCCCCCCCCCCAATTTGTAGTTGAACAACGGGTTCTTTTTCCCTATATGCATGACCTTGCATTTGTCTACGTTGAAGCGCATTTGCCATTTGTTTGCCCAGTCTTCCAGCTTGTCCAGGTCCCTTTGTAGGTCCTCACACTCCTCCCTGGTCCTAACTCTGCCGCACATTTTGGTATCGTCTGCGAATTTTATAACCTCACACTTTGCCTCCTTTTCCAGGTCATTGATGAATATGTTAAAGAGTAAAGGCCCCAGCACCGATCCTTGTGGCACACCGCTCGTGACTCCCCGCCAGTCAGAATATTGGCCCTTTACTCCAACCCTCTGCAGTCTACCCGACAGCCAGTGCTTGATCCATCTGTGCACATCCCCTCCCACCCCGTGGCTCCACAGCTTCTTAAGTAGCCTTTCATGTGGCACCTTGTCGAAAGCCTTTTGAAAGTCGAGGTAAATAATGTCTATGGGCTCCCCATTGTCCATCCGGCTGCTTATTCCCTCAAAGAAGTACAGAAGGTTCGTTAGGCACGACCTTCCCTTACAGAATCCGTGCTGGCTTGTTCTCAGTAGGCCATTCCTCTCGATGTGCTCACAAATGCCGTCCTTGATCATAGCTTCCACCATCTTCCCTATTATTGAAGTCAGGCTCACCGGTCTGTAGTTCCCGGGGTCACCCCTCGATCCCTTCTTGAAGATCGGTGTGACATTTGCCAATTTCCAGTCCTCTGGCACCTCACCAGTTTTCAAGGATAGGTTGCAAACATGTTGGATTGTGCCCGCTATTTCCTGTCTTAGTTCTTTCAGCACCCTTGGGTGGATCCCGTCCGGGCCCGGTGATTTGCCGCATTTTAACCTGTCTATCTGTTTGAGGACATCCTCCCTACTTACCTCTATGTGCTCTAATTTTTCAGCCTGTTCCCCACTCATGAGCTCCTCTGAGTCCGGTATATTAGATGTGTCTTCGCTCGTGAAAACCGACGAGAAGAACGTGTTCAACCTCTCAGCTACCTCTTTATCCTCCTTAATCACTCCCTTCCTGGCCCCATCATCCAACGGCCCTACCTCCTCTCTCGCTGGTCGCTTCCCTTTAACGTAACTGAAGAATGCCTTGAAGTTTTTCGCCTCCTTGGCCAGCCCCTCTTCGTATTTCTCTTTTGCTTTTCTAACCTCCCGGTGGCATTCCTTTTGGCATTTCCTGTGCGCCTGGCGATTTTCCTCTGTTGGGTCCTCTTTCCATCTCCGGAAAGATACTTTTTTGTCCTTTATCGCCCTCTTTACTTCTATTGACATCCAAACCGGGTCCTTTGATCGCTTGTTCTTGCAGCCTTTCCTGAAATTGGGGACGTACATTCTCTGTGCTTCCTGCAGGGTGTCCCTAAATAGGGTCCAGGCGCTTCCCACAGTCTCCATCCTAAAGATGTTTCTGAGCTTCCTCCCCACCATTTCCCTCATAGCAGCGTAGTTCCCTTTCTTGAAGTTCAACGCAGTTGTTGCGGTCCTCCTAACTATGGGTGTCCCTCTTTCTAATGTGAATCTGATTGTGTTATGATCACTGTTGCCTAGTGGTCCTCCCACTTCTACCCCTCTTGCAGGCCCCCCTAATCCGTTTAGGATGAGGTCAAGAGTAGCACCCCTCGCGTCGGTTCTTTGACTAGTTGCTCCATGAAGCAGTCCTTCACAGCTTCTACAAATCCTGTCTCCCTAGTGCAGTTGGAGTGACCCATACTCCAGTCTATCCCTGGGTAGTTGAAGTCCCCCATCACTGTTACACTTCCAGTCCTGCACTCCTGTCTCAATTCCGCTTCCAAGTCGTGTCCGACTCCCTCTGGCGTACCAGGTGGTCGATAGTACAGCCCCAGTTTAATGCTCGCACCCTTGTTTCCCGGTAATTTGACCCACAGCGATTCCAGCCCCTCTGCCTTCGTTGCCATATCCATTCCGACCGAGTGGATAGATTCCTTTATATATAGTGCTATGCCTCCCCCCTTTTTGTGGGTCCTGTCCCTCCTATAGAGCTTGTACCCTGGCAGCGCTATATCCCATTGATTTTCCTCTGTCCACCAGGTTTCTACAATTCCAATTATATCCAGGTCCTTCCCCTTGGCGACGACTTCTAGTTCACCCATCTTGGCCGTGAGGCTTCTTGCATTTGTGTATAAGCACCGCAGGTCCCGTCGTTTTTCTTCCACTTCTGCATTTACCTGGTCCACTTGCCCTTGGATTTCTGGCAGTTTTCCCGCTCTTTGTGTTTCTGTTTTACCCTCAGCCTTTACCCTCTTAGCTTTCAGCTTCCCCACATTCCCGCCACCCCACTTTCCCGCTTTTCCTCTGGGATTTTTAGCCCTACCGGCCCCCTCCTGGGCTGTCATCCCTTGAGCCTCTGTTTGATCCCCCTTGCCTTGTGGTGCTTCTATATTACCCTCGGCTTTCGCCCTTGTGCCACCCAGTCCCCCTGTGTCCCCATGCCCCTTAGTCTTCTCCCAGCAAGCTCCCTTTACCTGATGATTCCCTCGCTGTCTGATCTGTAGATCTTCCGGTTCCTCTGTTTCCTCCCTGCAGTCAGCCCGTTCAGCATCTGTTCTGGATGCTGTTGTCCGAAGCGTCAACATCAGATCTGCTGTCGGCTTTCCCCCTCTCTTCAGTTTAAAGCCCTCTCGATCTCCTTCCTCAAATTGGTTGCCAGTAATCTGGTTCCCGCTGTGCTCAGGTGCAGGCCATCCCGCCGGTAGAGCTTGCTCTTTCCCCAGAAGGACGTCCAGTTCCTCACAAAGCGGAAGCCCTCCTCCTGGCACCATCTCCTCAACCATGCATTCACAGCCTGGAGGTCTGCCTGCCTCTTTGCATCTGCTCTCGGTACAGGCAAGATCTCTGAGAATGCTATCCTCCGGGTACTCCGCTTCAGCTTTCGTCCCAGGACCCTGAACTGGTCAGTCAGTGCGTCCTTGCTGAAGTTCCTCCGGCTCACATCGTTTGTTCCGACGTGGATTATTACTGCAGTCTCCTCTGTCTCTGCTCCGTCCAGGATCCTCTCGATCCTATCAGTGATGTCTCGTGTCTTGGCCCCTGGGAGACAAGTCACTAGCTGGTCCTCCCTTCCTCCAGCTACGTGACTGTCTACCTCTCTCAAGATCGAGTCTCCCACCACAATAGCAGACTTCCCTTTCCTCGGCAACCTCCTCTGCCTCAGGTCCGTGTCCTCGGTGTAGTGTGGTGTCTCTCCCTCGGGGTCCTGGTGAGTCGCGGTCTCCTCCTCTTGCGTTGTCCCTCCGCTATGTCCTTCCCCGGTATCGCCTTGCGGATCCTGGGTCTCGTCTACCGACATCCGTCTGTGCTGCTGCTGATTCCGCTCCTCCACCGTCCTATAGGCCTCCTCAATGAATCTCTCGAGGTCCCTCACCTGGTCCACAATGGGGCCTGCTCCGTCTGTGTTCTGGGTAGACCAGCTCGTCTCCTCTGTGGTGTGCAGTTCCTCCAGTCCCTCTAGCTCCTGGACCCTGACCCTCAATCTGCCGACCTCCATCCTCAGGCTTTCCAGTTCCTGACACCGACTGCATATGTACTCCCGCCTTCCCAAAGGGAGGTAGTCGTACATATTGCACTCTGTGCAGTATACTGGAAAGTACCTCTGGGATCCTGGGTCCTCCATCGCTCTTGTGAAGTGCCGGTGTGCTCCTGCTGTGGGTAAGAGAGAGAGTAAGGGAAAAGGAAAAAGAGAAAAGAAGAGAAAAGTGAATTACTGGGCGTTTCTGGCTCCCTCGCAAGGCTCCTTCGCAAAGGCGCTCTCGCTAAGGCGAGCGCCTTTGCCGCTCGCCTTCGCCGCGCGCCGAACGGCTGGGCGCCGTTGGCTCCCTTCTTCTTAAAGGGGAGCCCGGGCGCCGACGCGACCTGTGATGCGGTGGGGGTGGGCGGAGCTACCTCTCGCCGCGACCCCGATTCCTCTTGCCTGCTCTGCCTTCCTCCCCTGGCTACCTCCTCGTGGCTTCCTCCTCCTGCCCTCCGCCGCTGAAAAAAAAACACACAAGGCTAAAGAAAGGACCCTGCAACAGGTCTGCTTCGTGCCCTGGCTTCCCTTCTTAAAGGGGAGCCCGGGCGCCGACGCGACCTGTGACGCGGTGGGGGTGGGCGGAGCTACCTCTCGCCGCGACCCCGATTCCTCTTGCCTGCTCTGCCTTCCTCCCCTGGCTACCTCCTCGTGGCTTCCTCCTCCTGCCCTCCGCCGCTGAAAAAAAAAAAAACACACAAGGCTAAAGAAAGGACCCTGCTACACTAACAGCTTTTACTACTTTCTCTGGCAACAAAAACTTCCATAGTGTAATTATACATTAACCCTCAAATTCTGCTTATGGCACCCAAAGTTGTGCATGTAGCCGATATACATGCACAACATAATTATTAGGCCTAATTGGCATCAATTGGCAAGTAACAATTTATAATTGACATTAACTGGAGTTCATTGAAAGTTGCTTGCACAAATAGGTGGGTGGAAAGCACAAAGGGCCCATTTTACAAAGCCGTGGTAGTGATCCCGCCATGGTAAATGCACCAAATCCCATAGGAATTGAATTGGCTTTGATGCATTTACCACGGCAGCATTGCTATTGTGGCTTTGTAAAAGAGGCCCAAAGTGTTATGCATCCTATCCAGTCCGCGTACCTAAAAGTGGGTGTGGTTAAGGGGCGGATCATGGGCATTTTATAAGTTTTAATTTTTAGGCAACATGTATAGAATCGGGCACTAGCATTTATTCAGTACAGTCCTAATTATTCTACATAAAAGGAGCCACCAGGTAGTTTGATAATTTGCAATGTCAGATAATATGGAAAAGATGGATGAGGGATAAAAGAGCGGCATATTAGGGGAGTGTGGCACAGTGGTTAAAGCTGCAGCCTCAGCACCTTGTGACCCTGGGCAAGTGACTTAATCCCCCAATTGCCCCAGGTACATTAGATAGATTGTGAGCCCACTGGGGCAGACAGGGAAAAATGCTCGAGTACCTGAATAAATTCATTTAAAACCATTCTGAGCTCCCCTGGGAGGACAGTATAGAAAATTGAATGAATGAATAAATAAATAAATAAAATAAATGTGGGTTTCAAATCTTGTTAACATCACTCAATAACTGTTTAACAATTGTATTGTATATGTATTTGCACTTTTGCAAAATATTTAATAGATATAGGTTGTAAAAAAAAAAAAAATCAGTGTGTTATACAGCCGTGTACTGTACTAAATTCAAGTACAGTAGTTATTTGAACACGTTAACTTACGGTATAGTTCTTAATACCCCCCCCCCCCTTTTTACTAAACTGCGATAGCGGTTATTAGCGTAGGGAGCCATACTGAATGCTCCACGCTGCTCTCGACACTCATAGGAACTCTTGAGCATCGGGAGCAGTGTGGAGCATTCTGTGCGGCTCCCAGCGCTAAAAAACGCTATCGCGGTTTAGTAAAAGGGGGGGGGGATAATTAGAAGAAGGAGCAAACGCAAAATGGCCAACCAGGTTTTGTTTTCCTGTTATATTGCTGTTCCTTGTGATGAGGTCGCACCAGCGTCTCAATAACATAGCCATCAGAAGCAGTCACTTCCTCTTGTTGTTCCAGGTAAACCAGTGCCATCTCGAAGGCCTTGGAGGTGTAGTAGACCCTGATCAATCTTCAAAGGATTGTGTTCATCAGGAGCTAGCTAAACTAAAGTTGGGCAAAGTGATGGTGCTTATCTGAGGGCACTAAAGGAACTTAGGGAAAATCTGGTGGCTCTGCTGGCTGACCTTTTCAATGCTTCTCTAGAGTTGGGTAGATGTGGTCCCTCTCCACAAATGCGGAAGTAAGGAAGAAGTAGGGAACTATATGCCAGTAAGTCTGACTTCTGTGCTAAGTAAATTAATGGAAACGCTGTTAAATCAGAGAATGGCGATGTTTCTTGAATCAAGTGGATTACAGGAGCCAAGGGAGCATGAATTCACTAGAAGCAGGTCTTGTCAAACAAATCTGATCAATTCCTTTGACTGGGTGACCAGAGAATTAGATAAAGGGAGTGCACTAGATATAGTGGATTTAGACTTTAGCAAAACCCTTGACAGTGTTCCCCATAGGCATCTAATAAATAAGCCGAGTTCCCTTAGTATGGGCCTCAATGGAACTGGTTGAGTGGAAAATAACAGAGGAGATCGCTCTGATGGTGTGAATAACTTGAGGAAGGACCTTGCGAAGCTTGAAGAATGCTCTGAAATTTGGCAGCTAAAATTTAATGCTAAGAAATGCAAGGTTATGCATTTGGGCTGCAAAAACATGAAGGAATGGTACTGTTTAGGGGTGAAGAACTTTTGTGCACGAAAGAGGAGTGAGGCTTGGGTGTGATAGTATGTGATTATCTTTTTTTATTATTGTTAGATTTCCAAACTTACATCACCAGAATTGGAGATAAATGAGAAATTTCAGAAAAAATATGAATAACTAGAATACAAAGAAATAATAATGATATTTCACCCACAATATTATGTGATTATCTTAAAGTTGCCAAACAGGTTGAAAAGATAACAAAAGCTAGAAGAATGCTAGGATAAATGGGGAAAGGAATGGCCAGTATGAAAAAGAAGGTATTGATGCCCTTGTATAAGATTCTGGTGAGACCTCATTTAGAATTTTGTGTTCAATTTTGGAGACCGTACCTTCAAAAAGATATAGAGAGGATGGAGTCGGTCCAGAGGAAGGATACTAAAATGGTGTGTGGTCTTTGTCAAAAGGTGTATGGTGACATACTTAAAGATCTCAATATTTATACTTTGAAGGAAAGGCAAAAAAGGAGAGAGATTATACAGAGTAGAGAATGACATGGGGGAAAAATCTTTCCCTGTCACTGCCCCGTCACTGGACCACTGTCTCCTTCACCGCCCCATCCCCGCAGCATCCACCCTTCCCTCTCACCACCTCATTGCACTTCGGCTCCCCTCAAGCGGTCCATGCATCTCCTTCCCTCCCCCTTACCTTCTTGGTGCATTTTAAGGTTTCAGACTTGTTAAAAGCCACCAGAGTGTTCATGCAGTTGTGTGCATGTGTGGGCGGAAGCTTCTCCTCTGACGCAACTTCTGCGTCAGAGGAGAAGCTTCTGTCCACCCATGCACGCAACTGCATGTACACTCTGGTGGCTTTCAACAAGTCTGAAATCTTAAAACACGCCGCAAAGGTAAGGGGGAGATAGATACATTCGGGTGGGTAGGTAGGAAGGAGGGAGGGGACCAAGGGAGAGGACCGCGCGTGTTCCCTCCCTTAACTGCGGGGACAAGGCCATTCCCCACTCCACGGGGCGGTGGATAGCGTTCTCCCCGTACCTGCGGTGAGCACCTTTCCCCCCTCCACCATTTTGGCGGGTTACCCGTGGCTAGCTTTGGGTAACATCCACCCTGTCATTCTCTAATACAGAGGTTTACATTACATTACATTACATTAGTGATTTCTATTCCGCTTGTGCCTTGCGGTTCTAAGCGGATTACAAGTTAGAAGACTGGACATTTCCAGTAGCATTGCAGTACATATAATCAAGAATGCGTTAAGTTACAATTGTTGTTCTGGACTTTTCCAGGATAAATTGGTAGTAGATAGTAGATAGTGATAGGTTGTTTAGACGAATAGAGATAATATTGTCCGGATTCTGTTGTTTAGACGAGTAGAGATAATACTGTCCGGATTCGGGTGTTGCTGGTGGTGGTGTTTGGGTAGTCATGAGAGCATTTTCTAATACTTTTGTGAGGTTATGATGATGGGAAGTGTTTTTTGAAGAGATGAGTTTTGATTTCTTTTCGGAATGCTTTAATGTCTATTGATTTGGTCAGTAGATTGGTGATGGTAGTATCGATCTTTGCTGCCTGTGTCGCTAAAAGGCTGTCATATAGTTTCTTTCGTCGTGTTCCTTTGAGAGGGGGGTGAGTGAATAGGCTCTGGGTTCTCCTTAATCTGTGTGAGAGGTTACGGTGTAGTCTGTTGTTTAGGTAGCTGGGTGCTGTTCCATGTATTACTTTGTATAGTAGACAGTAGAATTTGAACTGGGATCTTGCTTTTATTGGTAGCCAGTGTGAGTCTAAGTATGCTTTGGTGATGTGGTCATATTTGCCTAGTGAGTAGATGATTCTGAGGGCTGTGTTCTGAACTGCCTGTAATTGTTTTATCATGTAATTTGGGCATGATAGGTATAGGCTGTTACAGTAATCTACAATACTCAGTATTAGGGATTGTACTAATATCTTGTATTGATCTTTGTTGAAGAATTTTCTTATTTTTCTTAGGTTACGTATTGTGAAGAATGCTCTTTGGATGATTTTGTGGATTTGAGACTGCATTGTGCAATTTCTGTCTAGTAGGATTCCCAGGATTTTGAGTGTGCTTTGCATTGGGTACTTGATTGTATTTACTTCTAGTTCTGTGAGAGATGGGTTTTTTTCCCTTTCCAGAAGTAGGAATTTAGTTTTTTCCGAGTTCAGTTTTAGTTTATGACTTGACATCCATTTTTCTACCGTTTCCATTATCATTTTCAGGTGGTTTGTGGATAAGGGGTCTTGAATATTAAAGGGGAGGAGGATAGTTATATCATCTGCGTAGCTGAATGATACTGTGTTTAGGGCGTCTAGGGTTATGCCTAGGGATGCTATGAAGAGGTTAAATAATATGGGTGATAATGGTGATCCTTGTGGTACTCCACATGGGTTTGACCATGGGTCGGATATGTGCTCTTTTGATTTGACTTTGTATGTTCGTGTTTTGAGGAAGCTTTGGAACCATTTGTGAACATTACCTGAGATTCCTATTGCGTCTAATATCTGGAGTAGTGTGTGATGGTCAACTAGGTCGAATGCCGCAGAAAGATCGAGTTGAATGAGAAGCAGCTTGTTTCCTTTGCTGAGGTGTTGTCGGGCAATGTCTAATAGTGATACTAGTAGAGTTTCTGTGCTATGGTTGGATCTGAATCCAGATTGTGATGGATGTAGTATGTGATGGTCTTCAAGGTAGTTGGAGAGGTATTGTGCGACAAGGCCTTCTGTTATTTTAATGTATAGAGGGATTGAAGCGATTGGTCTATAGTTTGCAGGATTATCTATAGGACCTTTGGGATCTTTTAGGATAGGTGTAATTATGATTTCTCCTAATTCCGGTGGGAAATGACCTTCACTTAGTGTTGTTTGAAGCCATAGTGTGAGGCTAGCTTTAAATTTGGTGGAAGCTGTTGCTAGTAAGTATGAGGGACAGTTGTTCAAGTCACATGAGGATTTGCTGTATTTTTTGTAAAGCCTGTTCAAGTCTGACCATTGTATCTTTGGGAAGTTTGTCCATATCCTGTCTGCTGGGATTGCTTCATCTGTTTTGGGATTGATTCGTATTTCTTCTATGTTGATTCTTGAATTGTTGAATGTGGATCTGGTTGTGATGATTTTGTGTTTGAAGTGATCCGCTAATTGGGTTTAAATACCTGTGTGGCATAAATGCGCATGAGGCATTTCTCTTTTCATTTGAAAGGAAACTCTGAAATGAGAGGACATAGGCATACAAATATCAGGCGCTATATTGCAAGAAAAAGCTCTAACTTTCCAAAAGGAATATAATGAAGGTGACCCTGATTTTACTGCTAGTTTGGGTTTGCTTGGTCACTGGAAAAAGAAGATATGAAGTAAGACAGCTCAATATTTCTGGGGAAAAATATCAGCAAATTCTGAGAAATTTATTGGATTTAAAACAAAATTTCAACATCTTATTGGGAAAAAAAAGGTGTATCAAGGGAGCAGATATGATGAAGTTGGATTCAATTTTAAAATGTTGCCAGTAAAAGTTATAGCTTCCCGGCTTGAAGCTTCAGCCCCCACTCATAAATGAAATAGAGTGAATAGCCTCACCTGTAGTAATGCAACTGGTAAACATATGTTACAACTCACATTTATTGAAAAGTTTTCATTCTACTTGGAAAACATTGAGATTTTTAGACTCTCTATTGCCAGTCCCCACTAAAAAAAACTAAATGTCAAACTTTATGGTTAAATTCAAAAATTATGTTGGGGAATTCCAAAATTATATGCAAACAGTGGCTACAGGCTGGAATACGAACATTGAATGATGTAATTTTTCAGAGCAAGTTGGCTTCCTTGCTTCAGCTGCAGCAGTCATTTGGCTTATCTAAGGGCCTGTTTTACAAAGCCACGTTAGTGGCTGCAGCGCGGTAACAGCCCTGAAGCCCATAGAGATTTAAAGGGCTTCAGGGTTGTTGCCGCACGGCTTTGTACAACAGACCCTAAGACTCAATCTTTTAAATGATTGCAATTGAAGCAAGCAATTCAGAAAGGGATCCCTGAATGGAAAGGGGGGGTTGGGTGGGAGGAAGTTTGGGTGGTTTTAAGAATTTGATGTAATATGAAAGTGATGTTTGTTTGATTTTATTATGATATTTTCTTGCACTTTGTATACGTTATTGTATAAAATCAATAAAAATTATAAATCAGAAAAGTTGAAAAACAAAAACTAAGGGCTCTTGCTTCATTTCTGGTTTCTTACAAGAACCAGAAAAATACCTGGATGGACATAGGGCTCCTTTTACTAAGGTGCATTAGGGCCTTAACGCATGGAACAGCGCACGCTAAATTGCCACGTGCGCTGGACCTTAATACCAGCATTGAGCTGGCGTTATTCTAGAAGCATACCGCGCGGTGTAGCACACGGTAATTTTTTTGCGTGCACTAAAAACGCTAGCGCTCCTTAGTAAAAGGAGCCCTTAGGCATTTTCTGAAGCTGGTTTTTCAATGAATTTGTTCCATCTGTAGAAAATTTTTTAAAATCTCTAAATCTGCATAGGAAAGCAATCCATCTCAAAGATAATGCACCATCTATTTCTGATGTGGATGAACTGAAAAGTGCTGCCATTAGAGCAATTTTAACTCCTAATGTCCCATCATTATATTAGCCAATGCAGCAGGGTGTTCTTGAAGCATTAAAGAAAAAAATATCGCTGTAAGCTTCTAACAATGCTTATTTATGTATTAGATGGCAGAAAGGATATGTTAGAAATTCTGAAGAAAATGAACCTTAAAGATGTTAGTTACTGGACTGCATAATCATGGGATAAAATTAAACTAGAAACCCTAGCAAGATCGTGGAGAAAGTTACTTTCTGAAGATGGAGATGAAAGTGATCGTGAAGTAGCTCAAGAAAATGATGATAATCTCTTCCTTTATTACAAGAAACTCCAGGCTGTGAGAAAGTACGAGTGAAGATGATATACAGACATTGATGCAGAAAGACAAGCAAGAACTGACTGACAATGATGTGATTGTTATGAAGATGATGATGAAAACAATTGCATCAAGACTACACTTGGACTAGATAAAACTGAGAAAATGAGTCATAGAGAAGGAGACAAACATAGAAACACGAACACTGATAAAGACCAAGTGGCCCATCCAGTCTGCCAATCCCCAGCATCCATTATCTCCTCTTCTCCCTAAGAGATCCCATGTGCCTGTCCTATGCTTTCTTGAATTCAGACACCACAGTCTTTGTCTCCACCACCTCTACTGGAAGACTATCCCAACTATCTACCACCCTTTCTGTGAAAAGATATTTCTTCAGATTACTCCTGAGCCTATCGCCTCTTAACGTCACCCTATGCCCTCTCTTTCTGGAGCTCCTTTCAAATGAAAGAGATTTGCCTCAAACTCATTTATGCCATATAGATATTTAAACATTTCAATCATATCTTCCCTCTCCTGCCTCTCCTCCAAAGTATATATATTGAGATCTTTATGTCCTTCCCCATACACTTTATGACGAAGACCACCGACCATTTTAGTAGTCCTTCTCTGGACTGACTTCATGCTGTTTATATATTTTTGAAGGTGCGGTCTCTAGAACTATACACAATATTCTAACTGAGTTCTCACCAGTCTTATGTCCATACCTCTCCCTATGCACTCTTCAAGCTTTTGCTGTCACCTTTTCAACCTTTTTGGCCACCTTAACATCATCACACCCAAGTCCTACTTCTCTTTCATGCATAAAAGTTCTTCACCCCTTAAACTGTACTGTTCCCTTGGTTTTTTGCTACCCAAATGCATGACTTTGCATTTCTTAGCAGTAAATCTTACCTGCCAAATTCCAGACCATTCTTCAAGCTTCGCTAGGCCCTTCCCCATGTTATTCACGCCATCAGGAGTGTCTATTGCAGATTTTGGTATCACCCACAAAGAGGCAAATCTTACCTGACAGTCCTTCAGCAATATCGCTTATAAAAATGTTAAAAGGAATAGGCCCAAGAACTGAACCTTGAGGCACATCACTGGTAGCATCCCTTTCCTCAGAGAGATTGCCATTGATCACTACCCTCCGTTGCCTTCTACTCAACCAGTTCCTGACCCAGTCAATTACTTTGGGGCCCTTTCTGAGGGCACTCAGTTTATTTATTAGACGCCTGTGGGGAACACTTTCAAAGGTTTTGCTAAAGTCTAAATACACCATATCTAGCGCAATCCTTTATCTAATTCTCTGGTCACCTAGTCAAAGAAATTGATCAAATTTGCCTGACAAGACCTGCCTCTAGTGAATCCATGTTGCCTCGGGTCCTGTACTCCTATACTACTCTCAATACACCCATACCAATAACCCCCACTCATATATTAGTTGTCACATTAGCTTCTAACTCCAAATTTCATCTGTCTTCCAACAATGTTTTTTCAAACTTCGAAAAATTTGCTCTTTAAAACACCTCCTTTACCCTTTGGCCCTCAATATATTGGTACTTTCATTCACAATCAGACAACTGGACTATTGCAATTCTCTCTATCAGAGTATCAAATGCAAGGACATACATCACCTACAAATTATTCAAACTACTTCCATTAAACTGATAACCAGAGCAAAAGAATTTGTTTGTTACCCTTTACTGAAATCCTCTCACTGGCTCCCCATGTCACACCATATCACCTTGAAGATCCTATTCCTCATATTTAAAACACAGATATTCCATTTAAGTTTCAAGTTTTATCTAGTCTTGATATACCGCTTTAATTTCCAAAGCAGTTCACACTATACAAAATTTTAAAATGTTTAAAAATATATATTTAAAAATGGGGTAAAAAGAGAGATTACATGAATTTACAGGCAAAACATGCTAGAAAAGGGAAATGGGAGGGATACATTGCATAAAAATAAAACGATAGGGAAATGAGAAGAACGTGAGGGAAGGAGGAAATATCTGAGATGTGGCCAATTGTCCGAGTCTCTGGGGCAGTTAATCTTAGATATAGATCTCGTAGGCATCTTTAGACTAGATTTGAAGTAGTTGAAGCTAGTTTCCTGTCTCAGAGCCATAGGGAGGGCATTCCACAATGTGGGGGAACTACTGAGTAAATAGTCTTGTGTGTTGTATCGTAGGGCAGCTGATGGACGGAAGGGACCGATCTTGATCATCTTCTCTTGCCCTACATATCTTCACGTATTCTCTGCTCACTACACCCAAATATACTTATAATATCTACAATCAGTCACATAGGGCTCCTTTTTCTAAGCTGAGCTAGCGGTTTTAGCACGCGCTACACAGAGCTGGCGTTAGTATTTTTTGTGTAGCGCGGGGTTAGCACGCGCTAAATACACTAGCGCAGCTCAGTAAAAGGAGCCCATAGCTTATGACTTCACACATTTCAGCATTTTCTCAGTCACTGGCTTCTCCCTAGAGATTGTGCTCCCATACCGGCCCAGATTGGAAACTTCCCTGCAGATATTTAAAGCCAATCTTAAAACCTTCCTTTTCCAAGATGGGTGCAATTCCCAATCTCTCTATCCCTCCCTCTACTTTTACATGATTACAGGATCCGTCATTTATTATGTTACTATGAATGCAGGACGCAGATATCAACTATGTTTTTCCCCTTCATTATCTCCTCTCCTCTTTCCTATCATACACTGTAGTTCCCTTCTTACAAGACCTTTTTTTCTACTTTTCTTTCCCTCCTTTATGTTGTAATTATTGTACACTGCATTGATATTACCCTTAACTTGCAGTATCGGGGCAGGATTAACCAATAGGCCAAGTAGGCACGTGACTAGGGTCCAAAATGGTCAGAGGGCCCGATGAAGGAGGGCATCAACATCATTTTTTCCAAACGGCGATGGGCCCCTCCAGCATCGATCGGCAACGTGGGCCCCACCCCGATCGGCAACGTGCCCTCCCCCCCCCCAATCGACGGAAAGTAAGACAAGCAAGCAACGCGGGTAAGAAAGGCAACGGGAACTATAATTGTGCAAGCGGTGCTGTTTGCCCAAAGCTTCCCTTTGATGCAGCTTCCTGTTTCCGCCTGGGTGCATGGTGGGGCGGGGCGGGGCAGGGGGACCAGTGTACTTCTGTGCCTAGGGGCCCTTGATGAATTAATCATGCCCTGTGCAGTATATCAAACTATAATAAAACTTGGAAAACTTAATGCAAGAACCAGGGGTGTAACCATAGAGGGGTCTCAGGAGCCTAGGACCTCCCCCACTTAGGCTCAAGCCCCCTTCCAAAATTGTGGCACTGGATGCATGACTGGCCAAGATGCCCACGTTCTGCCAGCCAAAGAGATTTGCCACCTGAATTCCTGCCCATTCTGCCTGAACAGCAGAAAGTTGGCGGGGTGCTCCATCCACTGAAGTTGGCATTTCAGTGCTTGCTCAGTTCATGCATTGAACTGAGCATGACCAGATGTGCCAGAGCTGGCAGCTGGAGCACCCTGCATTCTTCTTCACTGTTCAGGCAGCATGAGCAGGGGCTCCAACAGAAAATCTCTTTGGCTAGCAGGAATTGGGTATCTCCCCACCCCCCGACAAAGGTATGATGTGACAGTAGAAGGCAGTGGGTGAGGAAAGAACTGAGAAGGAATGCATGACCCCCTATCTCCCTCAAACCTACCTCCCAAAAATATGGTGGTCTGTTTACACCCCTGGCAGGATCTAACTATACCACACATTAATTTTGATGTTAAAACTGCAGTAAGTACAAAATTTACTACAGTTTAGTAAAAAGATCCCAAAGTTCCAAAACATCTTGAGATGTTATTTGTTTTCCAAAAAAAAAAAGTCCACAAATACATTTTTCTGTTCCAGCAGTTTTTTAAAAATTAATAAATAATTAGCTGTTTTGCATGTGTTCTGCATCACAGCAGCTCATTAGTTATGAATTTCAAAAAAATGTCCATATTACTCATAAAGCTTTATTATGAAGGGGGAACCAAAGTTGAAAAGCCAAAATTTCTATTTTTCCGTACATGTATTGATTTATTAGGATTTACGTGTTGCTTTTTTGAAGGAATTCACTCAAGGTGGGGGTGTACAGCAATTTCCAAGCATTTTGTTTGGCTTTTCACGCAACCATCCCATTTGTAATAAAACCCAGTAACAAAAAAAAAAATGAAACAATTCACAGTTTAGTGCATTGTCCCCAAAATTAAATCGCGGAGAATAAAAAAGGCACGTCAGTCAAATAGCAAACATTTCTGCTAAAATCTCCTGTACTAACAGCTGGTTCTGGTTTAAGCTCTTGTGTTCTCTTTATTTTCCTTTTTGTTTGCGTGGCAAAAACAGTACTTCTGGCATTCCAGTCTTCATTTCATCTGTTTGTTTCAACTTTTAGAATTAATGGAGTGTTGTTTTGTATAGCAAGAACAGAAACGCATGCTACTTATGCCAATAGAACGAAAGCACACATAGTGTGAACCAAATGTGCTCAGTTACAGTATGTCCCCTGGTTATGAAATGGGACAAATCTAGTAGTGCATTTTGCACACATGTATTTGTAAAAATAATAATAATGCAAAACAGAAGATGCTTGCATAGCTCAGTTATAAACTGCATACTGTACCTAATCCCAAAGACATGGGGAAGCCACTGCTCACCCTTGATCGCTAGCATGGAATGTTGCTACTCCTTGGGTTTTGGCCAGGTGCTAGGGACCTGGATTGGCCACCACAAGAACGGGCTACTGGGCTTGATGGACCATTGGTCTGTCCCAGTAAAGCTATTCTTATGTTCTTATGCCCATCTAGTTCTCTAGAAAGGAAAAAATCACTCTATAGACCTGTTCAAAGAGTAAAGTTGATTGAATGATGTAACTCAGTTCACCAAAACTTGCTCAGAATCAAGGAGGGGAAAACTGGGGCAAACCCCAGAAAAACCACCTCACAGCCCAATCATCGCATGAACCCGCAAGCTATAAGTTAAGTTTGCTCAGTTCTTCGACTAAAAAACAACCTAGTCATTATAGTGCTTAAATGTCAACATTTTTTACAAAATACAAAGCATACATGGAATGATATAATGTTACTGTTTACCCTTCATGCGATGATTGGGCTGTGAGGTGGTTTTTCTGGGGTTCGCCCCAGTTTTCCCCTCCTTGATTCTGAGCAAGTTTTGGTGAACTGAGTTACATCATTCAATCAACTTTACTCTTTGAACAGGTCTATAGAGTGATTTTTTCCTTTCTTGATACATGCACCTTTTCACTCTTGTTACATTGTGTGTAACTTGTCCCCCTAATTTTCATATTTGACTAGCATCTAGTTCTCTAGCCAGGATTAAGAAAGGTTATGTTAAGCAGACTTTAACACATTTAGATGAAGGGACTCGCTGCATGCATAATGATGTAACCACCATGGATCAGATGTACAACCCCAAACAAGGTCATAGAGTGATATAACCCACATAGATTAGCAGATTACATGGAGCGTACTATTCTTTATCTGCAGTCATTTACTATGTTACTTTGATGGCATAGCCTATCAGTATTAATAATAATAACTTTATTCTTTTATACTGCCATAACCAAGAGTTCTAGGCGATTTACACTAAAAAGAGCTGGACAATCAGCGAGATATAAAAATACAGTAAAAATACAGATATATTATAAAATATAGTTTCAATATAAAACTCTCATTAAGTAATAAACTTATCGAACAAAGTGGTCTTAATTAATTTCCGAAAAGAGCAATAAGATAACATAGCTTGCTTGAATACATTTACCTAGCCAAAAGGGCCCGATTAGTACTGCTGAGCACATGCTAACAGACATTAGAGTACCCTAAATGCCACATGGCCCAAAGGCTATGTTCCCTCTAAGCACCTTTTGGTTGGAGGTCGACACTGGGACCTTGAAGTGTTGTAATCTATCGTTAAAATCATCTGTAGTAGCTGAAGATTGGAGGGTGGCCAATGTAACACCAATTTTTTTAAAAAAGGTTCCAGGGGAGATCTGACTTCAGTGCCAGGCAAAATAGTGGAAACTATTATATAAAATAAAATTGTGAAACAGGTAGACAAACATGATTTAATAGGACAGAGTTAGCATAGGTTCAGCTAAGGGAGATCTTGCCTCGCCAATTTCCTTGACTTCTTTGAAGGTTTGAATAAACATGTGGATAAAGGTGAGCCTGTTGATATAGTGTATCTAGATTGTCAGAAAGCTTTTGACAAAGTTCCTCATGAGAGGCTCCTAAGAAAATTAAAGAGTCATGGGATAGGTGGCAAAGTTCAGTTGTGGATTAGGAATTTGGTTATCAGACAAAAAACAGAGCGTAGTGTTAAATGGTCATTTTTCTCTGTGGAGGAGAGTAAACAATAGAGTGCCACAGGGATTTGTACTGGGACCGATGCTATTTAACTTATTTATAAATGATCTGAAATTGGAATAAGTGAGGTAATTAAATTTCCAAGATGGCACTAAACTATTTAAAGTTGTTAAAACGCATGCAGATTGTGAACAATTGGAGGCACACCTTAGAAAATTGGAAGATTGGATGTCCAAGTGGCAGATGAAATTTAATGTGGACAAATGCAAAGTGATGCACATTATGAAGAATAACCCAAATCACAGTTATCAGATGCTAGGGTCCACCTTGGGGGTTAACACCCAAGAAAAATTTCTGGGTGTAATTGTAGAAAATCTAATGAAACCTTCCGCCCAAAGTGCAACGGTGGCCAAGAAACAAACAAGATGCTAGGAATTATTAAAATATGGATGTTAACAAGACTAAAAATGGTATAATGCCTTTGTATCGCTCCATGGTGCATTCAATTCTGGTTGCAGATATAGCAGAACTAGAAAAGGTTCAAAGAAGGGCAACAAGATGATAAAGGGGATGGAATGTCTCTCATAAGAGAAAAGACTAAGGAGGTTAGGGCTCTTCAGCATGGAAAAGAGATGGCTGAAAGGAAATATGATTGAAGTCTACAAAATCCTGAGTGGTGTAGAATGTGTACAAGTGGATCAATTTTTTACTCTGGCAAAATTTACAAAGACTAGAGGATGTTACATGGAAATATTTTTAAAACCAATAGGAGGAAATACTTTTTTTTTCTCTCAGAGAATAATTAAGCTCTGGGACGCATTGCCAGAGGTTGTGGTAAGAATGGTTAACATAGCTGGTTTTAAGAAAGGTTTGGACAAGTTCCTGGAGGAAAAGTCCATAGTCTGTTATTGAAATAGAAATGGGGGATAGCCACTGCATTCCCTGGATTGGTAGCATGGAATATTTCTGCCTATTGGGTTTTAGCCAGATACTAGTGACCTGGATTGACCACCGTGAAGACGGGCTACTTTGCTAGATGGACCATTTGTCTGACCCAGTAGGGCTGTTTTTAGTTCTCGTAGTATGAATTTTCAATGTTTTAGTACCCAGTCTGAAGAAGCAGGTCAGGCGGTTTATGGACTTAGTAGTATGTGTAAGCTTGAAATCTGTATGTGGCCCTCATAGCTTTCTCATAGTCACACTGCAGCCCTTTACTTGAAAATGGTTGGATACCACTGCAATATATGATAGCAGTTACTATGCATTCATTTTGTCAATTAATGTGCAGTAATTGAAAATCTTATCACATTTTATTAATTGGGCCTCTTTGTCTACAGGCACAAGAGCTTGGTAAATCAGATCTTGTGGCAATAATAGAGAAAAATAATTTTACTGCATAGGTCCAAAAGTATGAATGAACGATGCCAGTTAGGAAAAAACACCCAAATCATAGAGACAGCAAACAGAGCATAGTTTTTCTAAATGTTTTCTGCCATTCTGTGAAGACAAGCAAAACTTTGGAACATGGATTCCCCCAAAATTTACAAAACACCACTCAGGTCTTAACGAGATTTGTGGTTACAGCTGTTCATTCAGGAGAGGCCCAAAGAGACTGTTAACCCAAAATGCACTGGGACTTTCCTAGTGCTTATGTAAACACAGGCTTTATTTGTTGCTAGTTTTAATTAAGTATAATGTCCTCCCCTAGAAAATGTTGAATTATAGGTGGGATTGAGGATAGTAGTAGATGATGGCAGATAAAGACCCGAATGGTCCATCCGGTCTGCCCAACCTGATTCAATTTTTATTTTTTTATTTTTTCTTCTTAGCTATTTCTGGACAAGAATCCAAAGCCCTACCCGGTACTGTGCTTGGGTTCCAACTAAGGATTGTAATTTTATAATCATCTCTGTGTTGGGTTGAACTAATGTTTGCTCATTTTGCCATCACCATTTAAATCCAAAGCATTAAAAAGAAATTCTGCAGTTTAGTGGCAAAACCGTGTTCAGCAAATAACACCAAGCTTTCCCAGTGTTAACTGGTAGTGCAGAGCCACATTGGGAGACATTGCGGTATATTTATAGTTAGCATGTGGTAAACTAGGCATTAAGGGTCAGATTCTGTATAGGGTACCTACATTAGGCAGAAAGCCGATGAAAGCGCACAGAACATTGCTGCGCCAATATCTGCGCACCAAGACGCGCCACCGGTTCTACCGCTTTCACACCTTACTGTTCGCATTCTGAGGGGGGGTTTGGGGGAACCTCCCCATTACACTTATAAGTGTTCGCGCTGCCATTGGGGGGAACCACCCCAGTACACTGAAAACTTCCGTTCTGTGGCTGTTTGGGAGTTTTCAGTGTAGTGAGGGGGGTTCTCCCCATCCCCACCCCCTCCTCTAGCGGTAGCGCAAGCAGTTATAAGGGTGTTGGTGGGGTTTCCCCTACACACCCCCTCAGAATGGTAATGGTAAGGCGTGAAAGCGGTGGAACCGGTGGCATGCATTGGCCCCGATTGTCCGACACGCTTTTGATGTGCCACCTGTTAGGCGCTGCTAGACCCCCCTAATTGAAGACGTCTAGCAACACCTAATTTCAAAATCTGCACTCAGCTTTTTTTTTTTTTTAATTGGCTTAATTGGTGTGGTAATTGACCGTACCAGTTTTCAGCCAATCCCCCCCCAAAAAAAAAAAAAAATTCAAATGACCAACTTTTAGGACGCCTAGCAACACCTAAGTGGAGGTGCCCACCAATGCTTACCTGAAAAATAGGTGTGGTTAAGGGTGGAGAATAGGCATGGTTGACTTGGGCATCGCTGGGCATTCGAGTTAAGCATCGGTAAGTAAATCTTGGTCTAATGTACCAGCACCTACCTCTAGGACACCTAGCAATGCTTGAGCATGCCTAGGGCTGCTAGGTGGGATTCTATAAGCGGCGCCTAGCGGTTGACAACCATGCCAAACAGTGCCGATAATATAGGTACGCTTAGGCGTCATGTACCAGGGAGCATAGCAGGGGTGGAGAGTGGTCATGGAAGGCATTTGGCACCGGGGCCACCTACCTCTTCCTGAATAGGAGATGCTAAGTGTTTTTGTGTTAACCAGGGGCAGGTATCAGGGAACAGGGATTGGTTCTGTCTAGGCTGCAATTCATTGTATCTTAGTATATCTAAAGCGAAGGAGAAGGTATTGCAATTGGTACAAAAGGTGACTGTATGTTTGGTGATGGGGGTACAGAAAACAGTGTGCAGTGTATGTCCCCTGTATTAAAGCAGCTTCATTGGTTACCGATAGCATATCGGATACATCCCAAGGTTTTGTTTATTATTCATCAAACATTCCCACCTCCCTTTTACAAAAGCGCAAAAGCAGATTTTAGCTGCGCTGCTCCTGACACTCATAGAGTCCCTTTGAGCATCGGGAGCATGCAGAGCATTCAGCACGCCGGCCTGCGCTAAAAATGGCTTGTAAAAAGGGTGAGGGTTGTGTGCTCCTACACCATTGTATTTTAAATAATTGTTGAAGGTCTACTGTCCTGGTAGAACATTAAGATCACAGCATGCTGTGCTGTTATCTCAGGAGAAAATGACGAAAACACATTATACAAGTGCACGGGCCTTAACTGCTTCCCCCTCCCTGGTTGTATGCTCCCTTTGCAATCGCTAATAAAGATAGATAGATAGATACATAAAGTGAACAATTGCTGTAACTGGAGTGCAGTTATGGAATCATTTACCTGCTTTAGTACCACAATGCAATGCCAGATGGAATGTTGAAAACTCAGCTCTTTGCCAGCTTGTATGTTATAAGGTTTGGGGCAGGACTTGAAGGTATTGCAGTGACATGTATTTTGATTAGGCTGATTGATTGTTTTGTTATGTATGTCGCTTGTGACCCGCCTAAGTATTTAAGCGGTGTATAAGTTTTTAAAATAAATAAATCATCTGAATGTTAATACACGATCTGCAATAAAACAAAGGCTAAATTTGCAGCTACCCTATGGTAAAATCCCATATTAAACTGCTCTAACTGCACATTTTACTGTGGTTTAGTAAAAGGGCCCCCTAGTGTCTCTAATGCAACTAATCCTATTACAGGGGTCCTCATATTAAGGTGCAATAACCGATTTAGCGCGACTGAATGCTAAGACATCCAATATATTCCAATGGGCATCTTAGCATTTAGCGCATGATAAATCAGTTAGCGCACCTTAATAAAAGGACTCCATAGTGAATAAGTCTTCAATATTACCAACTTGATCATGAGAAAATGCTGGGCAAGACACTTATTTAGTCTTCAGTGTTACCTTTTTACAGTTTCCAACACAGATAGGCAAAACCTGTAAATATTAATTACTGTATTTCATCACGAAAATTTAGAATTAACCAGAAGACTTTTTTTTTTTTTTAAGAAATCTATAAGGCCATGCAGCTAGGCCACACATCAATACAGTCTCAGCAGGTCCTCTCCCTGACACCAGAGAAATCTCATGTCTTATTACAAAACAATAGTTGCCAAGCTTACTTTTCTTTAGCTCCGTAAAACCTAAACTAATTACCAAAACTATTTCTTCTATTTGGATTCACTAACCGCCTACAGACTGTTTGGTCTCTGATTCTACTCTTCCCTCCCTGCCACTAACTCTTTCTGTTTTTTCTATGCCTTCTTTAAATTGTACTACCATTCAGGAAACAACGATTCAATTCAATGGTCAAAGTTTTGAGATAGTGTCAAATTTGAAGATTTTGGGGATAAATTTGGATCGTAGTTTAACTTTTAGGAAGCATACAGACCTGTTAATTTAAAAAAGTTATGCATTATTGTAGAAATTGAGGACCATTAAGAAGTATTTTGATAAGGAGTCTTTTCGGTTGTTGGTCCAGTCTACAGTATTGTTGGGTATTATTAAGAAGGGTATTACCACCAGAACGAAAGAAGTCATCCTGCCGTTGTATCGGGCAATGGTGCGCCCGCACCTGGAGTACTGTGTTCAGTATTGGTCACTGTACCTTAAGAAAGATATGGCAATACTTGAGAGGGTCTAGAGGAGAGCGACACGAATGATTAAGGGCATGGAAAACCTTTCATACACTGAAAGATTGGAGAGACTGGGGATCTTCTCCCTGGAAAAGCGGAGACTCAGAGGAGACATGATAGAGACCTACAAGATCATGAAGGGCATAGAGAGAGTGGAGAGGGACAGATTCTTCAAACTTTCAAAACATAAAAGAACAAGAGGGCATTCGGAAAAGTTGGAAAGGGACAGATTCAAAATGAATGCTAGGAAGTTTTTCTTTACCCAGCATGTGGTGGACACCTGGAATGCGCTTCCAGAGGGCGTAATAGGACAGAGTACGGTACTGGAGTTCAAGAAAGGATTGGACAATATCCTGCTGGAAAAAGGGATATAGGGGTATAGATAGAGGGCTACTGCACAGGTCCTGGACCTGTTGGGGCCGCCGCGTGAGCGGACTGCTGGGCACGATGGACCTCAGGTCTGACCCAGTGGAGGCATTGCTTATGTTATGTTCTTATGTCTACCTTGGATTATTGTAATATTGTCTATTTAGGATTATCGAAAAAGATTTTATTAAGACTCTGGGCTCCTTTTACAAAGGTGCGCTAGTGTTTTTAGTGCACGCACTGGATTAGCACGCGCTAACCAAAAAACTACTGCCTGCTCAAGAGGAGGCGGTAGCGGCCAGCGCGCGCTATTCCGCGCGTTAAGGCCCTAACACATCTTTGTAAAAGAAGCCCTTAGATTAGTTCAGAATGCTGCAGTTCATTTGATCTTTGGTCTTATAAAACATGATCACATTAGTCCTTTTTATGCTACATTGCATTGGCTGCCTTTTGGGGCCAGAGTGTTTTTTAAGTTTGGGTGTATCTGCTATAAGGCTCTTTTTGGATTACTACCCTCTTATCTGGTATCTTACTTGAAATTGTTTAATTCAAAAAAACATACCAGAAACTCAGGTATGTTTATCTTCCCTGCCCCAAGGGATTATCGTTATAGGATTTTTTTTGGATAGGACATTGGAATATCAGGCGGGGCAGATGAATTCCTGGTTGAGCCCGTTGATTGTACAAGCTTATTCTTACCCTATGTTTAGAAAATTATTTAAAACTCATCTGTTTGATAAACAAGAATGTTGATTTTTATTCTGTACACGTTTATGATGCTGTTTTTATTAGGTTAAGTTTTTAACAGTTTTTATCAATCGTATTTTTAATTGAAGTATTAACCGTCATATGTATTTATGAAAGCATATTTTAAATATGTTGTATTATTTACTGTATTAGATGCAGAGTGTATGAGATTGTATTTTGTAACTGAAATGTCTCAGTTTTTCTGTTGTGAACTGGTGGGGGCGGTATACAAGAAATAAATTTTTATTATTATATGTAAAACTATTTGTCTTGAATTGGAACTCGGTGACTGTAGTGTGCAACAAGTGTGGGAAGAGCTCAGCAATTAAAGCAAAAGCAGAAAAATAAAGGAAGATGCTAAATTTTTTTTCTCTTTTTTAAAGGTTTCTTACTTTTTTTCTTGGTCAGTGCTCCAGTTTTTGGAGATGACTGGCTCCTTCTTTTAATTGTGGACTTTACAGGAAAACAAAAACAATATTCCCTAATTTTTTATTTTTTTTTTGCAATTATATCCTTTCTTTAAGCATAGCCCTCCAGATAAAAACCTACCAGTAGGGCAGAATTAAATGTGGTGTAGAACACAGCATATTTGTGGGGTGCTAAATGTTGCCAATCGAATGAGATGTATTGGAAAGCCAAAAAGTAGCCCAAGGTCAATTGAAACTGTGGTTCCCAGTGACAAAACAAAGATGTTCAAATATATATACAATGGTACCTTGGTTTACGAGCATAATTTGTTCCAGAAGCATGCTCGTAAACCAAAATACTTGTATTTTAAAGCGAGTTTCCCCATAGGAACTAAGGGAAACTCGCTTGATACATTCCCACCCACTCCCACCCCCCAAGGCCAGCGGCGCTGCTCTACCCCCTCCCCCACCCTCTGAGAACCGGCATTGCTCCCCCCGAAGGCCCCGCCCTCGCATGATCCAGCACCCTCCCCCCGTGATCCGGCACACCCCCCCCCCCGCCACAATCTGAAATCCCCCAGACCCACCTGAACAGGCTTCTTACTTCCATCTGGCCACCGGCACCGGCATGTCCTGTGCGTTGGTGCTGGTGCCCGAAGATCTGCCTCCTCTTCTTTGCTGGGCCTTGAGCATCTGCACATGCTCAAGGCCTGCGAGTTCACACTCTCTCCGAGATTCTCGGAGATCTCTGGAGATTCTCGGAGACACGTGAACTCGCAGGCCTTGAGCATGCGCAGATGTTCAAGGCCCAGCAAAGAAGTGGAGACAGATCTTCGGGCACCGGCACCCACGCACGGGACATGCCGGTGCCGGTGGCCAGATGGAAGTAAGAAGCCTGTTCGGGTGAGTCTGGGGGATTTCAGATCGCGGCGGGAGGTGTTGGATCGCGGGGGGGAGGGTGCCGGGTCGGGGGGGGCGCCGCTCACAAATTGAGGCACACTCAGTTTCCGAGGCGCCGATTTTGCAAATGTTTTGCTCGTCTTGCAAAACACTCGCAAACCGGTGCACTTGTAAACCGAGGTACCACTGTATATATATATATGAGAGAGGAAAAAGGATCTCAAAAACCTGCTCAGAAACTGATGGAATACTAAAAGATTCAAGTCTGAGTCTTATCAGTTCCAGATTTCAATCACTGATCCTGTAAAAAAAACCCTCTCTTACTATTTTATTATTTTTTAACACCTTTATTGTGTGATAGGTGACTAATTTTTAATATAATTTTTCTTATTTTGTTTCAACTGCACAAAAACTAATTTAAAGTGATAACAGCTAACAAACGCAAAAAGAGCCATCAAACTTATCTCAAATTTATGATTGCACTCGAGACACCATGAATAGAAAGGAGAGAAAGTGAAAAACCAGTTCCTAAAGTTTAAGCTGGCAATATAATAATTTTCTCAAGCTAATCCTACTTTTCCCAGTCCTAAATGCATCCCCGGAAGAAGCCGATTTATGTTTGGCAAAACGGGCACAGTCAGGATTGGACTGGTACAATCATAAATTTGAGTTACGTTTGATGGCTCTTTTTGCATTAGTGAGCTGTTATCACTTTAAATTATTTCTGGCAGGTTCCTGAGATCCTTTTTTCTCTCTCATATATATATTTTTTGAACACCTTTGTTTCGTCACTGGAAGCCACAGTTTCAACTGAGCGGGTACTAAGGGCTCCTTTTATTAAACTGTGATAGCGGTTTTAGCGCAAACTAAATTGCCCCGCGCACTAGACGCTAATGCCAGCATTGAGCTGGCATTAGTTCTAGCCACGTAGCACTGGTTTAGCACATGCTAAAATTCTGTGTGCGCTATAAACATTATCGCAGCTTAGTAAAAGGAGCCCTAAATGTTCCCAGACAGTGTAGCTGTTATTGTTGTTCATTTGACCTTTGATTCAATAAATAAAAGTTGTTTAAAAGGGGCTCTTTTACTAAAGGGTGTTAAAGTGTAACACACTTACCTCAAGGAAAACAGGTTATTGCAAAACATGTTAAAGCATTATGTAATAATTTGCATGTGTGTGCATGCTAAGCACATAACTATTTAAAAAATATATTTTTAAGAGGGGGTGTCATGGGCATAAGAACATAAGAATAGCCATACTGGGTCAGACCAATGGACCATCTAGTCCAGTATCCTGTTTTCACAGTGGCCAGTCCAGGTCACAAATGCCATACAAGAACCAGGATATCAGAAGGGAGCCGAGGCCGGAGTGAGCAGCAAGTGGAAGACGCTGCTTGTGCCAACGAACATTTCAAGAGGTATTTGGGAAGTGTGGGGGAGGTGATCAAGTGGCGAGGGGTGGTGGGGCACACAGCAGAGAGGAGAAGAGCAGTGGGGCACATGGCATGGCGATGCCAGGAGCCACTGCCTCAGGCACCAGCATCCCTAGGTACGCCACTGGGTAGAAAGAAAACTAGCTTCCTGATAGGTGGATCAGTTTAAAAGATAGCTGGAGGTATAGGAGTCAGAACGGAGGAGCCACAGGGGCTGTGGCCTCCCTAAAAATGTGATCCCTTGTGGTGTGGTCCAAGGGAGCAGCAGGCAGGAATGAGCTTTCCACGCTCCTACCCACTGCTAATCCGGTCAGTGGAGGCTGATTTCTTTGGCCGCTGAGCAGCAACCAGCAGGAACACGCTTTGGCGCTGCCTGCTCAGCTGCTTCTTTGACTGGCTCCCACATATTCTTACAATTTGCGAGAATTCACAGAAGCCAGTCAAAGAAGCCACTGTACACTGAACAGGCAGCACCAAAGTGCACTCCTGCTGGTTGCCGCTCAGCGGCAGAAGAAATCAGCTGCCACTGATCGGGAGGAGGATGGAGCAAGGTGCACTGCAGAGCCTGGTAGGGAGGGATGCTGGGTGCAGAGTCTGACAGGGGTTGGGTGGGAGGGAAGAATGGAAGGGGGCTGGATGTAGAGTCTGACAGGGGAGGGAGGGAGGTAAGGAAGGAAGGGGGCTGGGTGCAGGGCCTGGCAAGGAGAGGCTGGGTGCAGGGGGTAAGGAGTTGGGAAGACAGGGAGGACAGATGCTCAGGGGGTTGGGAAAGACAGATACTGCACATACTGGGAGAGGGTTGAGATGGGCAAATGCACGGGCTGGGGGGGATTAGGAAAGGAGGAAAAGAGAGATGCTGCATGGGTGGGAAGGAGAGAAATAAATGCTGCCGGTGGGAAAGGGAAAAGGAACGGAGAATTGTTGGACATAGGTGTGTGGCGTGAGAGGGAAAGAGATGATGCATATGGGAAAAGGAAGAAAGAGGGAAAATTGTTGGACATGATAGTAGTGGAGAGGAGGGAAGGAGAAATGTTACACTGGGAGGGAGGAGAGATAACCCAAAGAAGGGAGAGATGTCAGACCACTGGAATGGGAAGGAGAGAGAGAGAGAAAGAGAGATGCCAGACCACAGAATGGAAGGAAAGGAGGGGGGAGAGAGATGTCAGACTGCAGAAAGGAGAGGAGAGAGATGTTAGACCTCGGGAAGAGGGAGGGAAGGAGAGATAGATGCCAGAATATGGGAGAGGAGAAAGATGCCAGACCATACAAGGGGGGGAAGGGGGAAGACAGAGATGCATAAGCAAGGGAGAGGGAGGAGATGGTGCATAGGGATGGAGGAGAAAGGGAGACAGAGGGAGGAGATGGTGCACAGCGATGGGTGCGACAGGGAAGAGATATGAAGAAATGCTCCTTATGGATAGATGGGAGTAGGGGAGAAGAAAGAGGGAGGAGATGGTACACATGGATAGATGGGAAGGGAAGGCATGGAAAAGTAGATTTTGAGAAGAAAGTAGAAAAATGGAAGAAAGTTGAATGTTTGGCAGAAAGTGAAGGAGAGAAAAACAGCAAATGGATAAGGTGACCCTGGATACACAGTTATGAACACAGACAGAAGGACGTGAAGCCAGAGACTGGGAAAGATGTTTTGAAAAACAAAAATCACCAGGCAACAAAAGTAGGGGAAATGATTTTATTTTCAATTTAGTGATTGAGTTGTGCCAGTTTTGAGAAATCACATCTGCTGTCTATATTTTGCACTGTTCAGGAAGACATGCATTTGTTTCTATTTCTCTGGGGGTTGTACTGCATGCAGAGTCTTGCATCTTAGGGTTTTGAATGTATATATTAATACTTTTAGTTTATGGTTGCATACAGATTATTATCTGTGATCTGCAAGGTGACCAAGGCCAGGTGTTCTGGTAGGAATGAATGTTGAGAAACATACAGTGTGCTTTGTGTAGTTTAATTTTGTGGTTAACCATTATGTATTGTTAATAAGATTGTATTGTGTTTATATATGAAAATGAATGGAAAAAATGGTATTACACTTAGTACTATTATGGGGGTGGGATGTGGGGCAGAGCTTACCCCCCCACCCCCTCCAAACAAAAAGCGTTCTGCTGCCTATGGCTGGAGGGAGATATGATTGAAGTCTACAAAACCCTGAGTGGTATAGAACGGGTACAAATGGATTGAGGGGTTTTTATACTCCATTAAAAATTACAAAGACTAGGGGACACTTGATGAAGATACATAGAAATACTTTTAAAACCAATAGGAGGAAATACTTTTTTTTTTCTCTCAGAGAATAGTTAAGCTCTGGAACACATTGCCAGAGGTTGTGGCAAGAATGGTTAACGTAGCTGGCTTTAAGAAAGGTTTGGACAAGTTCCTGAAAGAAAAGTCCATAGTCTGTTATTGAGATAGAAATGGGGGAAGCCACTGCTTGCCCTGGATCGGCAGCATGGAATGTTTCCGCTATTTGTGTTTTTGCCAGGTACTAGTGACCTGGATTGACCACCATGAAGACAGGCTACTGAGCTAGATGGACCATTGGTCTGACCCAGTAGGACTGTTCTTTAGTATGAATTTTCAGTATTTAGTACCCAGTCTAAACAAGCAGGTCAGGTGGTTTACAGACTTAGAGGGAGAAGGAGTTTGGGTCCCAAGCCCCATAAGAATGCTTTCTGCAGTTAACAAGGAGAAGAGAAAAGCAGGTGGATCAGGCGGGGGGGGGGGGGGCACTGTTCCCTAAGTAAGAGAGCCTGGAGTTGATAACTATGTGGGAAAACAGTTATCTTGTTTTGAACTATGACTAACAGCCAAGGGTGGAGGACAGGACTGAAAGGTCATGTTATGTCCTGTCCAGGGTGTGGTGGCCATTCCACTGAGTTCCTGATACCCATTAAAAAGAGCTAATACATGGTTTTGGTCACTTTATGAAGAAATGCTATGAGAAGACATTTTCCCCCACAGAACTGCTTAGAGGAGCTGAAGAAAGGGCTGCATAAAAGTGAATGAATGGCAGAAGCCTAATTTGCATATGCCTTTAACCAAGTGTGTTTGTTTAAAGCAGAGGAGCAAGGAGGCTCCAGAATTAACTTGTCTAAATTATGACTAATAGCCATAACATTACTCAAGGATGTGTCATGAGAAATAAGGGCTCTTGGGAACTCACCCCGAGCGTAAAGAAGCTTTGTCTTGTCTTTTGTAAAGGAGGTCTAGTTAGTTGCTTGCTCTTCATATAAATCAGGAGGGGAGATAAGAGTTCTTTGCTAACTTGAGGGGCCGAGGTCCAGTGATCCTACCACATGTTAGTGGTAGCATGTGCACATAATAGCTCTGTATCAATTTTTATTTTTGTAGAGGTATAAAAAGGGTAGAAAGTCATGTGGCGTTGTGTTTTGTCTGATATGTGGTGGTTGTTCCACTGAGTTTCTGATACCCATTAAAAAAAGAGCTCCATGTCAAGGTTTGGGTCATTTTATGAAGAAATGCTATGAGGATCTTTCCCACACAGAACTGCTTAGAGGGGCTGAAGGGAGAGCCACTCTGCATAAAACTGAATGGCAGAAGCCTAATTTAGTAAAATCAAACGAGAGGAGAACTAGTGGGGAGTGGGATAATAATAATAATAGCTTTATTTATATCCCGTTATACCACATCAACCTTGAGTCAGCCAACTTAAAACTGTAATACATATAAAACCACATGAAAAAGTCCCATGTATAAAATGTCCTATATTGGAGATATCCAATAGATGACCCTGCAATAGATGCCCCGACACGGTCTGTGTTTTGGCCTCCGGGTGGAGGCCTGCCTCAAGGGTGTGGTTATGGGTCCTCTAGGTGTCACTCCAATGCTGGGAATACCAACTTTAGAAATGAAGCGTCTGCACAACTCTAAAAATAAAACGCATACAGAGCTCGTAAAGAGGCCAAAATCTGGGTACAACATTTGCACATGTCCTGAACTCTAACAAGTTTGCTTCTTTAAAGGGGAGGAGCAAGGAGGCTCCAGAAATAACCTAACAGGCCGATGTTCAGAGGCAATTGATGCCGGATTAACTCTGGTGCTATGCTGCATGCATGTTCAAAGGGCATGAGCACAAGGAACAGCACGGGTGCTGAAGATCTGCACGAATTGCATGTAAATGCAGTCAAGTGAGCTACTTAACCATTCCCTCTCAATGCTCAGAAATAGCACCCTTACAAAAACTGGAGCTGGCATTAAACATTTTTCTGACCTACAGCAAGTGGAATTGGGTACTCTCTGGCTTGTCCTGTGCACCTGCAGACAGTGTCAGGATCAGCAGTCCTCCTTTCCCTCCTCCTCTTGCCAGGATCCTCTGCCTCCTGTGATCCCTACCATACCAGCTCACTCCCCTCAGCCCTGCCACCATATGGGCATTCGCACAAGAGCTTTCTTAACCATGCAGCTTTTATGCGCACGAGTCAGGCAGGTTCTGAAAAATAACTTCCCAATGTTTAACATTGTTAGCGTGCATATGATTTGCATGCTATTAGGACTGGACATTAACCCCCTCTTCTATTAAACTGTGCTAGTAGTTTTTAGTGCAGAGAGCCACGCTGAATGGCCCGCGCTGTTTCCGATGCTAATAGGAATTCTATGAGTGTCGGGAGCAGCGCAGGCTATTCAATGCAGTTCACCGCGCTAAAAACTGCTATCGCAGTTTCGTAGAAGAGGGGGGTAAGAGTTTTTAGTGCTGTTCCACCAGTATTCTCCTGCGCTGTACAGAGCAGTGCAGCAGTTCTGAGCATCAGCCTATAAATTATGACTAATGGCCAGAATATTACTCAAGGATATGCCATGAGAAATGAGGGATCTTGGGAACTTGCACTGAGCATAAAAGTTAGTAACAATTGGAACTACTGCTGGCTGAGCTAATTGTATAAAGATGTTTCTAAGTTGTTTTCTTAGAGACTTGGGCCTCCTTTTACGAAAATGCATTAGCAGTTTCTAGTGCAGGGAGCCGTGTTGAATGGGCCACGCTGAATGGCCCGCGCTGCTCCTGACGCAGTTTCATAAAAGAGGGGGTTGGTGTTGCTTTTGATATAGAAGGTTTAGTTAACAAGTAGATCTTTTTATAAATCAATAGGAGAGGGGGGGAGTTATGTCACTCTAAACTGATGAGGTGCAGAGATCTTACCACACATGTTAATGACAGTATATGTGTACACTAGTTCTGTATTAATTTTTATTTTTTGTGGGCACATGTCAATGGGAGGGTGTACAGAATTCACTGGCAGGTAAATTGAAGTCATTTAACATATTGGAAAAAAATTGAAAGTTTATGAATTAGGAAAAACAATGGGGCTTGACAAGTGATTGTGAAAAAATCTGTGCAATTTCAAGGAAGGAAAAGATTTTAAAAACAAGAGAAATATAGTTCTCTTGTTTTTAAAATATTTTCCTTCCTTGAAATTGCACAGATCTTTTCACAATCACTTGTCAAGCCCCATGGATAGCTAGAAATTGCAGCAGCCATTTTGAACCTGGAGTCACCATGGGCAGGAGTGAGGGGGATTGCTTCTGCCCAGACTACCTCACTAGACCTCCAGGGATAATAAGGTTCAGCAGGGGATGAGGGAGACTGTGGGTGGGTGGGTGGATGAGTAGGTGTTGGGGGGGCAGTCCAGGTGAAAGAGCCGTTATTGAACGAGGCTAGGCTTCAGAATGGGGAGCTGCTGTTTTTTGGGGAATGGGTTTCAGAAAGGAGCACTATTGTTGATCAAGTGTGGACTTCAAGAGAATATCTGCCAGGACCTGCATAACTCCCAGCAGATAGCACATGTGTAGTCAGCACAATCAGATCTGGATATTCAATGCCAGTGCTCTGATATCCGAGTCTAATTTAGCTGGCAATAGTCAATGCTTCAAAAATGCAGGCCACCACTGGGTGAATATTGACTGGTAAAAATGTATTTGTTATTACTTGTTTACCATTTATTTTATATATGTACTATAACCACTAGAACTTTGAGGACATCCATTCCTTCTTCCTTGTTGCCCCTGATCTCTGCCTATTAGAACATAACAGCCAACCTTTCTGATTTAGATTTTTATTGAAAGACATGAGAACTTGTTCCTATAGAACTTACTGCAGAGTTTACCTGCTTCTCTGTACTTCCTATCCTTTAATACAGATATGCATTTTAGACTGCAGGAACATCTGATAAAGTTTCTGTGTTCCTTTTAACCAAGCCTTGTCGTGATTGAAGTTAGTTTATCTTGTTGATCAAACTTATTTGAATATGAATGCGCATCGATGAAGCATAGAACAAGAAGCTTGACTAATGAAAATGCACCTATATATAATGAGTCAACATCGACACCAGTCAAAGGATGGCATCTATATTGCAAAAAAAATCACAAATAGACCATAAGATTTTATAACCTAAGCTTGCAATTATGCACTCCGCCCACATTCCACCCAAAATGTGCCTGTGTAGGGCCCACACAACCTATTGCATTTATGTGCACAGTTACAGAGCTGGAATCTTCTCATTTACAGATGCATATGTTCACTGCACAAGCAAATGAAGACAAGACCATGATTTATACATGTTCTTTCTGCATATGACTAGGTGGCTCCTTATAGAATTCTCTCTCCTGATGGCTTTGGGCGATTCCAAAGTTTTCTGTTAAAAAGCTATTTTCTCTTGCAACATATGGATGGCACAATGCCTGGGCAAGTTATTTAATCCTCCACTGCCCCAGGTACATTAGATAGATTGTGAGCCCATTGGGAGAGATAGGGGAAATGCTTAGTGTGGTTGTGAAACTACAAAAAGGGCAGTATAGAAGTCCCAATCCCTTTCCCTTAGGTGCTACTATCACCATGTACCTGTAGGAAGTTTATCACTGCTTGTTCATTAAATTGGCATCTTGCTTTAAATATAAAACATCCTGAACAAAAGGAACAGGCAGCGGCCATGCATGCATTGTTTCTTCATAAAAAGCATCTCTCCTTTTCCAAAATAACAATGAGCTACAGCAAATGCTGAAAAATAAACAATGGAAAACAAAATAATTGGCTAGTCAGACCTGTTTTATGAGAAGATGATGCAAGACACCTGGAAGCAAAATAGCCCAATAAACAGATACTAAAGTTAATTAGCTTTTCCGAGCTCTTTATAAAAATTAAAGTGCTTCATTTGCTCTTTATAATCTGTCTTTTTATCGCCTAATGTCTTAACCTTTAACCTGGAATAACAAAGGGGCAACCTCTTCACACAAAGCTGAAGATTAAAAGTAGCAAGAGGGTAAAAATATATTAAAAAGAAGTAATTATAACTTTATCATGATCAATAGGTGTCATTGACTTGTATACGACTCCTAGCGACTTGATCAGCATCCTCAAGTTTTCATGGCAGAATACAGAAGTAGATTGCTGGGCCTTTCTGTGCAGTATAAATTTGATGTTGTCACCATTGTCGAATCAAATGTGATCCTCCGCCTCCCACACTGTGGCGCAGTGGCTAAAGCTACAGCCTCAGCACCCTGAGGTTGAGAGTTTAAATCAGTGGTCTCAAACTCGTGGCATATGTGGCCCGCCAGGTACTATTTTGAGGCCCTCAGTATGTTTATCATAATCACAAAAATAAAATAAAACAGTTTCTTGATCAAATATCTCTTTAGCTATAAATTACAATATTATTATTAAGACTTAGCCAAAAGGAAAGATTTATAAACTATAGTTTTACCTCATGCAAAATTGTCGTTTCTTCAATAAGACATTAACTATTTTTTTCTGAGGCCCTCCAAGTACCTACAAATCCCAAATATGGCCCTGCAAAGGGTTTTTTTGGTTTCAGTTCAAAAATGTTTTATTAAAGTTGTACAAAACCAGAACATAGAGAACAAAACGTATGGTGCACATCAGCGATTATAAATGCACAATGTCCAATATGGGAAATAGCACCACAATACATGCAATACATTATCAAAAAGAGGAAAATATTAAATAAGTAAATGATCAAATAATGATCATATCAAATCAAATAGGTCAAAAAACATAGTATGGTATAAGTGATGAAAATAAAGGGCATTGTCTGGATGTCATATTCTAGATCAGGGGTGTCCAACCTGTGGCCCCGTGAAGTATTTTGTGTGGCCCCGGTCGAGAGCGATGCAATGTTTTCCTCTGCTTCCCCCGGGTGTTTACCGTCTTGCTGGCTCCCCCCTCTGTCTTGATGCAGCGTTTGCGCGTTTGAGTGGCCCCAGAAAAAAAATTTTCAAAAGGTTGGACACCCCTGCTCTAGAGGAAGGACTTAATGCGAAAATAGTATACAGTACAGGGATAAAACAGCGGTGTAAAAATATAATATAATATTGACGTTGAAAATAGTTTTCAATCAACCCATTTTTTTTATTTTTATTTTTTAAGAACCAAGGAATCAATCCTAAGATGAGTTTGAGACCGCTGGTTTAAACCCACGTTGCTCCTTGTGACCCTGGGCAAGTCACTTAATCCCCCCATTGCCCCAGGTACATTAGATAGATTGTGAGTTCACCGGGACAGACAGGGAAATATGCTTAAGTACCTGAATAAATTCATGTAAACTGTTCCGAGCTCCACGGGGAGAACGGTATAGACAATTGAATAAATGAATAAATCTGCTGCTGCCCAGATGGGTGGTATATCATTAGTCTGACCTCTCTGTCCGCCTTGGGAGGCCCTGCTGGTATTGAAACTACCGACGGCATAGCTTTCAGCGTCTCAGATGTGCACAAGCCCCAGTGGCACCACAAGCCTATGCACCATGACTGGAGTTGTCATGATTAGACCAGACATATACAGTATTATATAAAACCCAATATAACCATGGTTCACATTAAGGCTAGAAAATTAAAAAAAAGTCACAATTATCCATGTAAAACAAAATTCAGTTGACTTTTAAATGCAACATATTGCATTAGTAAAGGAACAAATACAGGTAAAAAAAAAAAAAAAAAGCTCTAAGTATGTAGCAATCACCACTGAAAAAAAGATCTTGACAGCTCTGTAAATATAAATTTAGTGTCAACATTCAGCTGGAGGTGCTCAGTGTTTTGCTTACTGCCACAAGCATTATGCCCGGAAATTTAGTAGCATGCCATGTCAGGGCTTCGGCACTGAATTTACAGGTTTCCAGAGCCAACTGCACCATAGCCAGTAAAGTGTGATATTGAAAGATAGGACCACATTAAAATCAGTGTGCAGAGTGTAGGGGACTTAGTGGAATATTCAACAAAATTTGGTGCCCATTGACTACATTTGTACAAATATAATACTGTATTTTGTCTTACTTTTTTCTTGGTTTATTTATCTTTACACATCCAGGGAGGGTGGGGGTTTGGGGGTTGGGAGGAAATATTGATAATGATATTTTAGGTAACTTGGTTTCATATTATATTATTTACTTGGTTCTTATGTTATTACTATATGCAAAATAATGTAATTATTGAATGATAGTTCTGTTATCTATATAGATATTAGTGTTATGACTGAATGCAATAATATACTGTTCTTTTATTTATATAACACTGTTCTTGTTTAAAAATCAATAAAGAATTATTAAAAAAAAAAAAATTAATCAGTCCAATTTTTGAAGTGAGCTTGGCTGGTTAAGTGCTGAATAGTGGGCACATAACTGGCCAAGTGTCAACTCTGAACCCAGAACATCCCAAAATAGCTGGAGTTTTATTTTTTATTTATAGTCCAATACCCCAAATAGTCAGTTTTGTTAAGCTTATATTTAAAATCCATCTTGAGGTTCCTTCACTGCCTCAACCTGAAATCAGTGCTTGTCTGAAATGTTTAAACAGCATCCTGATGGAATAACTGGGATATGTTTTATTAGGGAGGGTATTTTACATACTGCCATTGTAGATCAACTAAACCCCCCCTTTTACAAAACCGTAGTGTGTGTTTTAGCGCCAGCCGCAGCGGTAACAGCTCTGACGCTCATAGGAATTCTATGAGCATCGGAACTGTTACCGCCATGCCTGGTGCAAAAAACCGCAATACAGTTTTGTAGAACGGGGTATAAGTTAGTACTTTGTTAACCACCTTGAATTGTGAGGTAAAGCAGAGTAGAAATGTCAATGTTAAAAATTAAATCTAGAATTAGGCACATCATGCTCAGCTTCATTTAAGAATGTTACTCAATAATTACCGTACTTTACAGCTTTCTGGGATGCCTATTATCTGCCTATGCCTTTGTATGCCTATTTGAAATTAGGTAACTACAGGTATAATTACAGCCTTTGCAGGCCGAAAACCAGATATGTACTTGGAGATCATCTACCAGAGAGGTAAATGCATACTGTAGATATTTCTACAGTATTAAATTGCAAGGTGTGTGGAATACTGATTGGTTTAAAGACATTGCATAAATCCAAATTACTATTCTCATTTCTCTTCCTTGTCTTACATAATTCAAAATTCCTATTCTCTTTTAAAGCTACGATTCTCAAGGCCAAACCTAGCAAGCTGTGAAAAAGGCTGGACAAATCCTGATGTTTAAAATTTCTTCCTCTTCTCACCAGCTCTATTTTGCACAAGCAAATCATTGTCTAGTTAATATTTGGAAACAAAAAATAAAAAAGCAAAGGACAAGCAGACTGGTGATGATTGATCAACTTCAATTAAACCAGTTAATAACAAAATCTATAAAAGGAGGTACAAACAGCCTGATGGAAAATCCACCATATACAGAAATGATCCAATAGTTGCTCAGTTTACAAGAAGCTCAACATGTTTCGGCCTTACGCTCTGCTTCAGGGGCACGTCAAATGTATTAAAAAAAACCTCTCCAAGAATAAATGAAAGGCACTTGTATTATAAAATCTGAACTATTTCTGAATAGAAGAGGAAAAGCCTCAAACCTCCATCTGCTGCCTGATACTCTCATGCAAAACAGACGTGAAAGGGGAAATAACTTATTGGCTGAAAAACCTCCTCCTACCCATTTAAAGGGTCTGGTTCAAAATAATATGTATGGGAATAGTGTGACTATTTTAGTTTCATTAAGCATAGTTTCACTTACTATTATTGAATGGATCACTTTAAATTGTATAGTTACATACGTATTATTTTGAACTGGACCCTTTAAATAGGTAAGAGGAAGTATTTCAGTCAATAAGTTATTTCCCCTTTCACATCTGTTTTGCATGAGAGTATCAGGCAGCAGATGGAGGTTTGAGGCTTTTCCTCTTCTATTCAGAAATAGTTCAAATTATATAATACAAGTGCCTTTCATTTATTCTTGGAGAGTTTTTTGTGTGGGTTTGGAATTAGTATAACCTCTCCATCTGCTTTTTGTTGGTGCACATCAAATGTATCCCAGTCGAGAGGATCCATTGTGCTTTATTTAATTCCTGCTCGATATACTGCCCTTCATTACATAACAGCAGGGCAGTTTACAAATAAAAGACTCAAGCGAGAGCAGAGAGAGAGAAAGACAAAAGGAAGGAAGGGAAAAGGCAACTAGGTATTGAATACTTGCTTTTTTAAAATATCTTTATTCATTTTAAAGCCAAAAATAAGTGCAACATATTTTACAGACATTTCACACTTTAACAACACTTAAATTCTATCATTCTCCCCCCCCCCCTTTATACATATCCAACAATTGCACTCTAATTAAAAGTATCTCCCCACCCACCCACCCTGGACTTGTATGATCAAAGGGCAAAATCAACAATCACTCCTTACAAAATTCTGACAATGGCTCCCAAACATCCATAAATTTCTTATAATGTCCCTGTTGTATGGCCATCATAGGCTCCATTTTAAAAATGTGGCATAGACATTCCCACCAGAAAGTAAAATTTAACCTATCCCAGTTTTTCCAATTCCTCAAAATCAGTTGTATGGCAACCCCTGTCATAATACAGAGAGGTTTATTATTATGGGAAGATTTTTGGCTTTTGGCCCTCATTATCATGCCAAATAGCAATTAAATACTTGCTTGAATAACTATGTCTTAAGAGATTTTTTTTAATATGATGTAAGGGCCATCATAAAAACACCTCCAAATGAGCCATATACTGATGAAATCCGCATAGGTACTCGTCAGGAATGAAGCTGCCTGATCATTTCTATCCCTCTCCTTTATGAACATGTAGCATGGGTTATAGCGCCGGCAACTGCTCCAATGCTCATAGGAATTCTATGAGCGTCGGAGCAGTTGCCTCCATTGCCAGTGCTAAAACCCGCACTATGCATTAGTAAAGGAGGAGGATATGTGTGGTGGATTTTCCATGGGGCTGGATGTACCTCCTGGAGTACTGCGTCCAGCACTGGTCACCATACATGAAGAAGGACCAGAGAAAGTCCAGAGAAGGGTCCAGAGAAGAGCGACTAAGATGGTTAAGGGGCTGGAGGAGTTGTCCTACAGCGAAAGATTAGAGAAACTGGGCTTCTCCCTCGAACAGAGGAGATTGAGAGGGGAAATGATCAATACATTCAAGGTACTAAAAGGAATAGACTTGGTAGATAATGACAGGTTGTTCACTCTCTCCAAGGTAAGGAGAACAAGAGGGCACTCTCTAAAGTTGAAAGGGGATAGATTCCGTACGAACGTAAGGAAGCTCTTCTTCACCCAGAAAGTAGTAGAAAATTGGAACGCTCTTCTGGAATCTGTCATGGGGAGAACACCCTCCAGGGATTCAAGACAAAGTTAGACAAGTTCCTGCTGAACCGGAACGTGGCCTGGTAGGGCTAGTCTCAGTTAGGGTGCTGGTCTTTGACCAGAGGGCTGCCACGTGAGCTGACTGTTGGGCACGATGGACCACTGGTCTGACCCAGCAGCGGCAATTCTTATGTTCTTATGTTCTTTGTAGTTGTTTATATTGACTGATTTCATTAAAACTGATCATCGCTAACCTACTAATTCTCCTCTGCTTTTTTGTTTCATAAATATTAATTGGGCGCTTATTTGTGAAAAGTATAGCTGGGGAGAAAGGAGAGATATTGTAAACATCTGGATTTGTCCGGCCTTATTTACAACGTACATACGTTATGTCCTTGGATGCACAGCTGTAAATAGGAAATAGGAATTTTGCATTATGTAAGACAAGGAAGAGAAGTGAGAATAATAGTTGAAACTTTCTCCTCCTTCTCACCAGCAACATTTTTTTGGCAAGCATATGATTGTCCAGTTAATGTTTATCCAGCCAAGAAAAGCAAGGGGTATATGCACAGATAAATCAGGCAAGACTAATATCTGTCCTAAATGTAATTCTGGCAACTTTGTCTAGTCAACTTTAGACTGGATATTGAATCCTAGTAGGTTTGGGCTGGTTAACTAGATAATGTCAATATCAAGTTGTCTGAACAGGAAAGGACCAGTTGAATATTGTCCTCAAATTATGTAAAATTCAAAAGGATAATAAAGTTGTTTCTAGGATACCTATAGCCCTTATACAGTAGGATCTCCATGTGTAAACTGCAGCATGTACACAGGTAGAGAAGCCCTATATGTGTAAAGGCATTTTGCAACTGGGGCCCATGTACATGTGGGGGCATGTGACAGGGTGACATTCCGTGGCAGAGAGCTGGAAAAGGAAGAAGCACCTTCAGGACCTGGGAGATCCTTGGGAGGAAGAATGTCAGCTTCAGCCTAACTCCCGGTAATCCCTGAAGGCCACTGCTGACCAGCGCTAATAGGGGACCTGATGCAGCAGAGTAGAGTAGACAGGCTGACCAGTCCTGTCAGGGGGGGCTGGTGCAGCGGAGAAGCGTGGTGGTGGGTCTGCGGGTACCTATACACCGGTGGTGAGAGAGCTAGAAGTAGCCAGGGACCCAGTAAAGCCTGGAGTTGAAGGGCTTAGGCTTGACAACTGGAGGTAGGACCAGTGAAAAAGAATCCAGGCAAGTCCTCAGTGCATGCATCTGCGAGAAGATGACTGAGGGGCTGGGAGAGCCCTCAGTGCGTGTATGCAGGATAAGACGACTGAGCGATGGAGCAGCTAGGAGTCCTCGAGGCGTGAGTCTGCAATAAGAGTGCTGAGGGACTGTGAGAGCCCTCACATGTGTGCAGGATAAGATGACTGAGCGACAGAATAGCTAGGAGGCCTCAGCACATGCATGTGCAAGAAGATGACTGAGGGGCTGGGAGAGCCCTCAGTGTGTATATGCAAGATAAGACGACTGAATGATGGAGCAGCTAGGCGTCCTCGGCACGTGCATGTGCGATAAGATGGCTGAGAGGCTTGGGGAGTCCTCAGTGCATGCATGCAGGATAAGATGACTGAGTGATAGAGAAGCTGGAAGAATCCAAGGACCCTGGGAGCATTGGCCAAAGGACCAGGAGGAACTGGGAAGACCTGGTCAGGGTTTTAATGGAATGGGTGATGTGCATGAACTATATAACTCTGTATTTGTGTTTTAACAGAGAACAAAGGTGCCTGGGGGTGTGGACATGTGACGGGTAATATCGCTCAGCTCGGTCACATGATGACAGGGCATCTTATTAGATGTACATATCAAGGTGATATGTGTATTGTAGGGAGAGGGAAAGTATTATGTGGGCCTACAATTCAGATGTGAATTCCCCATAATATTTGCCATTTACACCTGCCTGAGACACATATAAGTGCTTGCTGAAAGGAGCAGATCTGCATGCCATCTGCCACCTCTGATCATTCCCTCATGATGGCCAATCCACCCACATTTGTTCTGTCTCTGGAACAGTTTTCCCAACCCCCTTCCCATGCCACAACCAATACCAGAACCCCCATAGTCACATTCCACCCCCACCCCACCGCTGCAAGAATCTTCCATGTACCCAGAACCCCACACCACTTTCTCAAGGTGACTGCCACCCCCCTCCCCCCAGGAACCCCATTCCTACCTTTGAAACTCACCATGTCCTTACCACGGGTCCCTAGTCTAGTGATGTGGGAAAAATGCCTACTTCTTCCTACCTTGAAGATGCCACCGATCAAAATGACTACCAAGACCTGTAGTCATCATAGTGCAGTATTATTGCTAAGGAGTCATATCTCCATATAAGGGCATTTTACAGTCTATGCCCATTCCTCACCCATTTCCTGCCCCATAATAGGGTATACAGTTAATAAGTGAATTTCTAACCACCTTCATTTCAAATGCACCCTCCTACCAAACCTTCAAGAAATCAATTAAAACCTACCTCTTTGATAAATTTCTCTGACTCCTTTCCTGCCTTGCTGTATCTTTGAAATTCTTCCGGACAAATCTTAACTACTCATGGCATGCCAATGTAATTTGAAAGTCCTTTTCTGTAACATCGCTATCTGTATACAGTCTCTTCCTCTGTAAACCGCTCTGAACTGCTTGTGGTATTGGGGTATACAAAAATAAAGTTATTATTATTATTATCCTCCTAATTCTAAATATAAGTGCTATTTGTGAGCTAAGAATTTAAAGGCTTCATTTAAAGGCACGCGTTTACAACAGCTATTGACATGGCATAAGTGGACATAATGTTCGCGTGTAAGTGTTGACATATGCTAGTATTCTATAATGGAATCTGTGCACCTAGATGCCATTATAGAAATCACAGTCAGCATGTTGCATTTTGTTGCCTAAATTTTGGCACACTGAATTGTCCCCTAAAGTCTCCTAATTGTCCCTTAACATTTATTTTTAGAGAAAAAGGCCCTCTTTTATCAAGCTGCATTAGGGTTTGTTTATTTTATCACCGGCTGCTGTGGTAAAAGCTCCAATGCTCATAGAATTCCTATGAGCGTCGGAGGTTTTACTGCAGCGACTCGCAATAAAAAAAATCCTAACGCAGCCTGATAAAAGGGGGCCTAAATTGCTTACAATATTTTATACATTTACATAACTTACAGCTCCTTTTATTAAACCATGGTAGAGCTCTGATGCTCATTCAGTTCCATGGTTTAATAAAAGCCACTGTTAAACATCTACATTATAACTTTGCATCATGTATTTCTATGACCTCTATGTAATATGACATTATATTTTATTTTATCTGAAACAAAGAAAATTGTAAAATTATGAACTATGTATATGTTGCACCAATAGAAAACCCTAAGGAGGAGAGGAAACTCCAACTCAGAAGTGCCAAAGTGCCACCTGCTCCCTTAAAGACCTAACTGGAGTTAACACCCAGGAAGTCATAAGGAGTTTATATCTTCAAAGATAACCACAAGGTTTACCAGAACCAATTGGAACAACCTTTTACTAATCACTGCAAAAAGTATGCATGGATGTCTATGAAACAGCGGAGTTAGACTGATACAGGACCACTTTCCCTGATGCAGTACTTGAAACTCTGGCCATGTCAACAAACTCCTGATGCAGGCTCACCCACCAAAACGCGGCCCGTGTCAAATCCAATGCAAGTTCACATTGTATATGTTATTTTGGCTGTCATTAAAGTGTAGTTCGTTTGAAGACCTTGGCTCACTCTGCTTCTTCCTTGGATTTTTGCACCAATAGCACCATAGGGGGTCCTTTTACTAAGCTGTGGTAAGCAGTAACACATGCTTACTGCAGCTTAAAATGATGTGCAGTGAGGCATGCTGAGGCATCCCACTCTACCCTGATATTTATTCAGTTGTTCATCTTACCTCACACTGTTGTATGTTTTAGGTATCGCCAGTGGTAGCAGTGATTTATATTTGTTGCCTGCTGTAGCTATCATGTCCAGCTGGTGAAGAAACAGGAAGTGATGTTAGCAAAAGCAGGATGTGGCAGAGTAGGGTTACCATATGGCTCTAGAAAAAGAGCTGCAGAAGCCATTGAATATGAATCGTCGCAGCCACTGGTGACACCGTATTCTAAAAACCAAGAAATTCTGAAATCCAAAAAGTCTCTGGTCCTGAGCATTTCATATAAAGGGTTATGAACCTACTATGCTGCAAATGAATCCATGTTGTCTGCATTGATGATAACACTTGGTATAGAGTATTATGTGCTAATTAAAAATGCATAATACATGCTTATTAACCCCCTTAACCCACCTGTTTCCTGCATCATAAGAAGCTGTGAATAAGTATGAGTTGCTAGGCCAGTGCAGCAATGTTATCACAGGCCTGCACAGTTGTCTTGTTCTTATTCACACTTTAGCATAAGGGCTCCTTAAAATAAAATGTATGTCTAGTCCAAGCAACATTCAAGCTAAGACCTACCACATGAAATGTATTTCTATTCCTGGGAACAGCCTGGCTGTCAGATTTCATCCTGATGAAAGGCTTATATGAAGTATAAAACATGTAGGCGGCCATTGCATCAGATAGACCTCACCCATAAGGAGTCTTAACCTATGTAAAACTATATTTAGAAAAATGGCCAACATTTTCTTACATAATAGGTGTAACTTGCTCATTTAAACCAGGAACATCTTGTTTTTATTATTATTATTCCACACCCTTTTATGGCTACACACCCCATTGAATGTATATTTTACTGAAGCATTCAAGTATATAAAAATAGTGAACTGAATGAATACTAGATGTGAAGAGCTGGACTTGTTCTTACTTAATTTTTATTAAATACTCTTGATGGGCAAACAGCAATTACATGTTACAACACAAAGTGTGATCTTTTCCTAGTCACTCTCATGGCAGACTGTATAGGACTCATTTTCAAGAAAACTAAGACGTCCAAAAGAAAGTATAAACCAGCAGTTGAATGTATATTTAATGAAAATGTCCAAGTAGGCATTTCCAAAACTGATTTCTAGATGTCTTTCTGGTCGCTTTGTCTCCAGTGCGTCTTAATACTGTTAAATATTTTCTTGATGGAAGGAGTGGATCACAATGTAAACAATTACCTTGTGCTGATGCAGATGCATCTTTCATGCAAAATAAGCAGAATGAGGGAGTATTGTAGGGTAGTAATGTAATGGACAGTTCAGTGATTGGTTTAAAGCATTTTATTGAATCCTGGAGTTCATTTGAACTTGTAAATGAAGAAGAGGTAGCTTTGATTATCGGTCAGGTGACACCAATACAGGCAGTGTTAGACCCATATAACATTATACGTCAGATATCACAGGATGTGAGTGTTTCTGTAACTTTAGTTATGAACAAGTCTTTGGGTGAAGGAATATTTCCATCTGGTTGTAAAGAATCTATGGTATCAACAATTTTGAAAAAGAGCGGAATGAATGTTGAGGAGATTAAAAATTTTCACTCCATTTCTGTAGTTCCATTCCTTGGTAAGGTGATTGAGAAAGTAGTGATGAAACAGTTGAATAACTATGTAAGCCGGAATGATTGTCTATATCCATTTCAATTTGGGTTTCAACATGCACATAACACGGAGTTGCTATTGGTTCTGTATTGGATGCCTTGAGGGAGGGGATGGATAAAAATTTGAAGTACTGCCTTGTGTCATTTGATGTTTCTGGGGCTTTTGACACTGTCAATTTGGACATATTATTGTTGAAGTTGGAAAGATTGAGAATTGTTAAGGAGGTTCTGTAATGGTTTGCATCCTATATGGAGGTAGATCATTCAGAGTGAGAAGTGGAGCAGAAGTATTTAGAGTTGTGGATGTTAAGAGAGGTTTGGCCCTCTCCGCCATACTTATATATATATATGTGTGTATATATATACATACATACATACATACATATGTCCACAATGGGAGCTGTGCTTCAGAAGTTAGGAGTACAATACAGGCTTTAAATAGATCTACTCTTTTTTTTCCCCAGTGTGTGACGATGATCATAAGATGGAGAAGTGTCTGAAGGTTATATGGAAAAAATTGTGGAAAGGATGGATGATCATGGTTTAAAATCGAATGTGAACAAAACTGAGGTGATAATTATAAAACATCCAAGGGATTGTTTGGGTTTAGAGAATATAAGTGTGATGGGGAGCAACTGTTGGTAAAAAAAAAAAAAAAAAAAAAGGAGATGAATGTGTTGGGGGTATTCTTGGACGGTTCATTGACAATGGAAAGTCAAATATTGAAGACAATTCAAGTGGGGTACATGGAGTTACAAATGCTGTATAGGTTAAAACCAATGCTTCAAAATTACGATTTTTATACTGTGGTGCAAGCATTAATTGTAAGTAAGGTGGATTATTGCAATGCATTATATCTAGGGGGTTCCAAAAGTGAAGACTAGGGCATAGCAATTACTTATGAACTCAGCAGCAAGGTTAATTGCTGGTGTGCCGAGAATAGCTCACATATAACACCGATTTTGAAACAGCTACACTGGTTGTCGATTCAACAGAGTACAATATAAAATTATGTCAATAATACATCAGGTACTGTTTCATATATCTCCTATTGTATTGCAAGGGTTGTAGAAATTTATCATCCAAGAAGGATTTTAAGGTCAGAAATAGTTATGAGATTAAATTGCAACAGCAATAGGATAATTATTCACTCTAGGATTGGAGATACCATGTTGTCAGTAGGGGGTGTGAAACTCTGGAATGCTTTGCCAGGATCTTTGCGTTTATGTGCAGCTAGATTGGATTTTAAAAAATTGTTGAAGATACAATTGTTTGTGAATGCAATATCTATAATAATAAAACCCTAGCCATGCATGCGCACTTGAAACTCTGTGCTTCCGCATGCCGAGCAGGGAGGAACACCAAGCAGGAACGAACCGCCGAGCAGGGAAGCGTCTCAGGGAGGAACCACCGAGCAGGGAAGTGTTTCAGTGCAGTCGTGATCTGCCAACCCCCTATTCCTTACCCAAAGCATCAGTGGCAGCGCTGTAAACAGGTTGTTCACGGCAAGCCCTTGCAGGGCCTTTCTTCTGCCGCATCACTTCAGATGTGGTAGAGGAAAGATCTTGTAAGGGCTGGCCACGAACAGCCTGTTTACAGCTTTGCCACTGCTGCTATGGGTAAGGAATGGGGGGTTGGCGGGTTAGGACTGCTGCCGCTGCAACTGCTTTGAGGCACAGAGGGAGGGAGGAAGGGTTGATAGTTCAGGACCGCTGCTCCCGCCTTGGGTATGTAATGGGGGGTCCAGAAGGCCACACCCACATGGAGGAAGGGAGAGCAGACCTGTGGGGGCGGTGGACCAGGTGTGTGTGTGTGGAGGGTCCAACAGTGTGAAGGGCTGGGAAGGGGCAGCCTGCCCAAAGATTGAGTGCAGTGGCCAGGGAGGAGGTAGATGGGGGAGGGGGTGGGGTTTGAATTGGTGCAGGCTCTGGTGTTGGGATGCGGTTGGGTGAAGAGAGTTAAAGTAATGGGGAGGGGTGGAGTTGCAGTACCGTGGGGAGGGGCAGGGGAGAGACGAGAAAGAAATTGGTCCTGGGGTAGGGTACAAGAGAAAGGGTAAAAAAGGAAGAGAAGCTGGGTGGGGGTGGAATATAGGGACAGGAAGAATGGCCTTGGAGGCAATAGAAGGAAGGATAGATAGGACTGAAAGGGTGATAAATGTAGTGGAGGATCGATGAGGGCCAAAAGGGTACAGAGGACTAAGGAAATGGTGATGGATAGTACCAGGAGCCAATAGAAGAAAGAAAGAAAGACGGGAACAGGGAGAGAGACAGAAAGAAAGAAAGACAGGGCAGGAAGAGGGAGAGATACAGAAAGAAAGAAAGATGGGGCAGGAAGAAAGAAAGAAAGATGGGGCAGGGAGAGGGAGAGAGAAAGAAAGAAAGAAAGACAGGGCAGGGAGAGAGACAGAAAGAAAGAAAGACAGGGCAGGAAGAGAGACAGAAAGAAAGAAAGATAGACAGCAGGAGGGAGAGAGACAGAGAGAAAGAAAGAAATTCTACACATCTGTTTTACCACCTGCTAATGTAACGGGCTTAAACATTAGTATTTGTATATTGCTGAAGACACAATTGTATTTGATGCAATATATTTGAAGAGGTGTTGGAAGATAAGAAGGGAAGTGCTGTGATGATTTAGTGATTGAGGAGTTACTTGATTGTAACAACACGTAGAATTAGGCCTTTCTGATGAATATGTATGACTTTTATGTAAACTGCATAGGTTTGATGTGGTATAAAAAAAATTTCAAATAAATCTTAATTGGGCATGTTTTGGGTGGGATTAAGGCAGGCTTAGTACCTAGACATTTTGCAGTGATAAACATTTAACAAAACGTCCAGGGCACAATTTGGATGTTTTGGCCTAGACCTGTTTTCATAACGAATAAGGGCCAAAAATGTTTATACAATGAATAAGGGTCGGCAATCAGATGGCTGGACATGTTGAAAACAACCATGGGGATGATGCTGGAGACCCTTACTGGACTAGCACAAAACTGATTTCTCTTTAGATCTGTAATTCAACAAGTTACTAGGACTTGAGCACAAGTCGATGGCACCTAAGAAGAAAAAAGGGCCAAAAAGGTACCCAAACTGACCAGATGACCATTGGAGGAATCAAAACATGGCCCACACACAGTCTCCCAGTGGTCACTGACACCCTCCCACCCCCAAAATATCTGCATGAAACAGTACATATCTGTTTCTATGACAGCTGGAGATACTATGGTCAGGTTCTAGTAGAGCTGCAAGCGGGTCTTTGGAGTAGCCTAGTGGGCAGTGCAGCTCTCAAGCTTTCTTTCAGCTATAATCGAGAAGGTTTGTGAGGCTAGGTTATAAAGACATATTGGCGTTTCTGTGTCTATATAAAATAGCCTCAAAATTTGTGTCTATGTGACTTTCCAACCTAGGTAACCTATTATAAAAATACTTTGAAATTTATGTTTATTAGATTCTTGATATATCAGAGAAAGGAAGTATAAGCAAAATGCTTTTCATATTACATACATACCATCTAAGTTTTTCTATGTGGTTACTAGTATGTTAAGTGATTTGCTAATAGTCACAAAGAGCTACTGTGGGAATTGAACCCGGTTTCATGGGGGTTTCAGCCCATTGCACTAACCATTAAGTTACTCCTCCACTCTGAAGTGCTCTAGTCTATGAGTAACCAGCAGAAGAAAGGAGGTGTTGAATCCATTATACAGGTCATTGATGAGGCCTCACCTGGAGTATCGTGTTCAGTTTTGGAGACTGTATCTGGTCAAGGATAAAAAAAAGAATTGAAGCAGTCCAAACAGGAAAGCGACATAAATGATAGGGAGTTTGTGCCAAAAGAAGTACGAGAAGAGACTAGAAGACCTCAACAGGAGGAGAGGAGGGACAGACATTTAAATATTTGAAAGGTATTAATATAGGACCAAATCTTTTCCAGAGAAGGGAAATTGGTAAAACTAGAGGACATAAATTGAGGTTGAGGGGTGGTTGACTAATGTTAGGAAGTTCTTTTTCATGGAGAGGGTAGTGGATGCCTGGAATGCCCTCCTGAGGGAGGTGGCGGAGAGGAAAACTGTGATGGAATTCAAAAAAGCGTGGGACGAACACAGAGGATCACTAATTAGAATGTGAATGGGCTAACTTTCAGGGTCTAAATCTCACAAAGAAGATGGTTTGGATAGGCTGGAGTGAGCTTCAAGGGCAACTCCAGTAGTTGGAAACGAAGGTCAGTACCAGGTAGACTTCTATGGCCCAAAAATAAAAAAATAAAGACATTTTATTTTAATAATGAAGTTGTGATCACAGGGCAGACTGGATGGATCATTCAGGTCTTTTATCGGCCATCATTTACTATGTTACTATGCTTTTCTCAACAAAGTCAACCGAAGACTATGTATAGTCAGCTCTGCTGTGTTATTTTATTATTTTGGGGTTTATCCTTCTTATTAACCTTTGGCAATTTTTGCTACCCTAGTCCCTATCCAGATGAACTGTCAGTATAGCCCCAGTAATCCTTGCCAGGCTGACTAAAGATGTGTCTTCACGATACACTCTCAATGCACTGATGAGCCGAGAGGAACCTCCACTGTAGTGCCAGCTGCCTTCCCTTCCTCCCTGCCCAACCCCCTCGGGTGGAAGATGTCAACTTGGAGCTCCCACGCTGCACTGATGCACACTACAATCTGAGCCACAGTGCCAGCCTTATTTGAACTTTTCATAAAGGAAAAATCATCATAACCAAGCTAATAATTTTAGCCTCCCTGGAATGCAAAAGTTATGTGAGATCTGTCATCCAGTTGTCAGCAGACTACTAAAGATGACTGTTAAGCAGAAGAAAATTAGAAAAGGCCCTCCTTCTCCTACAAAGCAATCCAAGCCTCCTTTGTCACGCATAGATTTTCTTCATGTCCATCAACACATAGCATCAAATTATAACAATACATAAGTCACAACTGCCAGTAGATAAAATATGACAGAGATCTTATTCCTTTGGCTCACTTGCAAGTCTGGTATCATATTAAACACACATTACCATAAATTTTGCAGATTAACACCTCTCACCTTTTGCCAAGTTCCCAACAATAGAAAACTCAGATTTCTACAGTAATTTGTCTATCAACAAGACATTGCCTATCAATTGTTTCTTCTTTAATTTACAATCCTTTCATCCAAAATAATATTTCTTTGAATGGAAAGCAAATGGTTAACAAAGATTAATCAACATACAAATTCAAACAACCATAATCATAGGATTATAGTCCACTATAAGGAGAAATGCCTATAATTCTGTTGTATCTTATTGTGCAGGCTACTGCAAAAAAAATACCTAGCTGCACTCTAGGGGGTAATTCTCTGACCTTGGTGCTAACATTTATACGAATGTTATATGTGTATAAATTTAGACTACTAGTGTATATGGGCATATCTGCATACTTACACATGTAAGTTCTAGCTTTCTGCCTATGCTATTCTGCTAATGCCCACTAAACTTATGTAGTATGTATTTGCAAGGGGGTGAAGACAGGCAAGGAGCATGGACACGTAACTACCATAAATTAGATGCGGAGCTACTGCACTTAGGTGCTCACAGCTACACCAGTTCTATGGCTGGCATAAATGATGGCAAGTAGGAAAGTGGAATCCAAACTATAGCTACATGATGTAGGGTTCAACATTAGGAGTCACTGCCCAGCAGCAAGGTTAGTAATGGAAGTTGACAGGATGGCACATATTACGCCCAAGTCTGAAGCAATTTCATTGGTTACAAGTTGTATTTCGGATGCAACATAAAGTTGTTTCTGTGGCCCATCTGACTATTTACCATCAAACACCATGGTAGCGTCAACAAGTTGTGGCACTTTATAAGCCTAATAGATCTTTACGTTCCGAAAATCAAAAGCTATTAACTCCAATAGCGCAGGGAAATTATGCAGACACTAGAGCGATGGCTTTCTGCATTGCTGGTGTTAAAACGTGGAATGCTCTAGCGGGTCAGTCGCAACTGTGTGGAAACTGGTTTCAATTTAAGAAACAGTTGAAAACTCAGCCGTTTGTTACTGCATTTTTGTGATTTATTAGTCGGCTTTTGAAGAAAAGAATCTGTTTAACCATGTTTGCTATTGTACTCTTGTGATTTATTAGATGACAATTGAAGAGAAAAAATTGTTTTATTATGTAGATTTTATGATATAGTTTTGATCTTATATATGTTTTAATGGATGTAAACCATTTTGTTTTTTGCAAACGGTATAAAAAGGTTTTAAATAAATAAATAATACGTTGAAACCCTCAACTCAATGTGTGGCAGTGAACATAAGAACATAAGAATTGCTGCTGCTGGGACAGACCAGTGGTCCATCCTGCCCAGTAGTCCGCTCACGCGGTGGCCCTCAGGTCAAGGACCAGTGCTCTAAATGAGTCCAGCCTCACCTGCGTATATTCCAGTTTTGCAAGAACTTGTCCAACTTTGTTTTGAAACCCTGAAGTGTGTTTTCCCTTATAACAGATTCCGGAAGAGCGTTCCAGTTTTCCACCACTCTCTGGGTGAAGAAGAATTTCCTTATGTTTGTACGGAATCTATCCCCTTTCAACTTTAGAGAGTGCCCTCTCGTTCTCCCTACCTTGGGCACTCTCTAAAGTTGAAAGGGGATAGATTCCGTACAAACATAAGGAAATTCTTCTTCACCCAGAGAGTGATGGAAAACTGGAACGCTCTTCCGGAATCTGTTATAAGGGAAAACACACTTCAGGGTTTCAAAACAAAGTTGGACAAGTTCTTGCAAAACTGGAATATACGCAGGTGAGGCTGGACTCATTTAGAGTCCTTGACCTGAAGGCCACCTGAAGGCCACTGTGTGAGCGGACTACTGGGCAGGATGGACCACTGGTCTGACCCAGCAGTGGCAATTCTTATGTTCTTATGGCTTAGAAAGGGAATAGAATGTTAGGAATTATCAGGGAAGGAACGGAAAACAAAGATGAGAATGTTATAATGCCCTTGTATAGCTCTATGGTATGGCCACACCTCGAATACTATGTGCAATTCTGGTCGCTGTCTCTCCAAAAAGATATAGTGGAATTAGAAAAGGTGCAGAAAAGGGCAATGAAAATGATAAAAGGGATTGGATGACTTCTCTATGAAGAAAGGCTAAAGTGGCTAGGGCTCTTCAGTTTGGAGAAAAGATAGCTCAGGGGTGATATTAGAGAGGTCTGTAAAATACTGAGTGGAGTAGGAAAGGGTAGATTATTGAATCACTTGTTTACTCTTTTCAAACATACTAGGACTAGTGGGCATGCAATGTAATTAATCTCTGAAATTAGTTGATAGAGAATGTGATGGAAACAGTTAGTTTAGAAGAGTTTTTTAAAAGTTTGGATAATTTCCTAAAAGAAAATTCTATAAGTCATTATTAAGATGGACTTGGAAAAATCCACTGCTTATTCCTAGGATAAGCAGCATAAAATCTGTTTTATTACTTGGGATCTGGCTAGGTACTTGTGACCTGAATTGGCCACTGTTGAAAACAGGATACTGGGCTTGATGGACCTTCTTGTCTGACCCAGTAGGGCAACTCTTATGTTCTTATATTACTCAGTAACAACACTCAGCACAAACTTTTAAATAATATCATACATCCCAAAATGTGAGTGATTCATATTAGTAGTTTATTCACTCCATTCAATTTAATTGTTTTTGACATATGGAGATCCTCTGTAGTGGACTATTCCAAGACATTCAATAGAAGTACTCATAGTTGTCCATTTCATTAGTCTCCTGCCTTCACAAAAGTCTCCTCAATTTTAACACTCATCAACAAGATGTGTAACAAAAAAAACCAAAACAAAAAAAAAAACTTAGCTTGTATTGCAGCCACTCCACTGGACCACTGCCGACACAGACAGTGTTTCAAATCATGCATTAGGGTAGAGATCTGATTACAGCCAGCATTAGCCTTCTTTAGTCATTTTTTTCTCCACTGATAAGGCTGCCTCTTCCTGGCTTTTCTCTGTGACAAACAAACCAAATGACAATGCCATGCCCATTGGGAGTCTGAAGAGAGCCTGGGGGATGGGAATGGAGAGAGATATGGGGAGGGGGGGCTGCAAGGGTGATGAGGAGTGCTTGGAACAGAGAAGGGAAATGAAAGGCAGCCAAAACACATCTACATGGGTGCAGATAGCAATTAGTTCTCCTCTCCTGTAGCAATCACCAAACACAAGCACCAAGTCTAAAAGACAAGTGAGATCGGCATTTGTGTATTATTTACAACAGGTGCAGATGCCGACATCTAGATTTTCTGCTCGTGCTGTACATTGACAGGTTAATCTATCCTTACTGCTCTTCCAGCACACTCAGATCTAACAATCAATATCTTTTGAATATTCCCTCCCTACGTCACCTCTTCTATGATACAACCAGAAAAAAGATTTTCTCAGTTATAGTTCCAACTCTTTGGAATTCACTACACTGTCCCTGTGGAAAGAGACCCTTATCAACAAATTCAAAGCAAATTTAAAAACATTCTTATTTAAAGATGCCTATGATCTGTAATCTCCATCACAAATGACAACAATGAAGGCACTCTCACCAAGATATATATCAAGCTCAATATATACCTGAAACTCCTCACCTGTAATGTATAATCCCTAGCTCCTCAGAAGTACCACCTGAGCTCAAAAGCTTTCACAGCCGTAGGCTTTATGTACTACCTCCTCACTGGAGCCATTATCAATTTTTACTCACAAACTTTATTTTTAAATTTTTATTTAACAACCCTTCTAGCATATTTCAAGGGTACTTAGCTTTTAATTGTGGTCTTCTTTTGAGGGAAATAGGAGCCAACATATTTCACCCACAGGTTTTTTCAAGGCTTATCATCCCTTAGCATGCTTTACACTGACATATATGACCACTGAATGTTGATTCCCTGCTCGGAAGTTCCTGCTGCTACTGCGTTGAGATGCTTCCCTTGTTCGGCAGTTCCTCCCTGCTCGGTGGTTCTATTCTATTGTGCATGCAGAGGCACACGCTGAAAACCGCCACCCGCGCACTACCATGTCTAGGCCTACTCTGCTACGGAGTTACGGATCACGGAGGTAGGAGTGCGCATGTGCGCTTAGGGTTTTATTATTTATTATAATTTACAATTACCAGTCAATATTACAGCCACACTCACAGCAACTTACAGTTAAAATATAATCCATATATACTAGCATAAAAACATTTCAAATATAATTTACTTACAAAAAATATAAGACACATAACCATCCTAAAAACAGGATCTGGACAATATAGATATAAAAGTCTATCTTTGATTTTCTTGATTCTTAAGATTAAATAGGCAAGAGTTACCTAGTGTCTCCCTTCATGGTTCATGTACTTGTCGTGCCACTGGGGGCTTGCATGCTTCTGTGAAGCTGAAAACTATGCCATTGGTAGTTTCACTACTATCAGGGCCACCCAAGGCAGACAGGTTTCAACGGAGATGTCAGACTAACGATGTACCACCCATCTGGGCAGCTGCAAATGGGCAGTGTAGAAGCAGAGGATCGCATTGAATGCGACAACGGTGACAGCATCGAATGTATACTGCGCAGAAGAAAGGCGTGGCAATTTACTTCTGTATTCTGCCATGAAAACTTGATATCATTATCAAGTCGCTAGGACTCGAACATGAGTCAATGGCACCTAACCTGAAGAGTAATAATCCTCTACACACCTTGGAGATTTCTAAGGTCCTCTCAGGGAGTATCCCTAACTGTCCCCTTGTCAGAGGAAACCACACAATATATCACCTGCTCATCAGCCTTCTTAGAAGAAGCACCTACACTCAAACTCATTCCCAGAGTGTCTGTGCCCGATGACTGCTAGGAAACAGGTGAACACCTGGCTCTTCTCCCAAGCCTTTAATGGCTGTGACGACTGACTATCCATTCACTCCAGGTCTGAAATAATTTGCCACACACCCTGACACTACTTCCACATACCTTATTCAATTGTACAGTACATATAATTAAAATCTTAATGTATCCACCCCGCTTATTTATCCCATGCCTGTATCTTACCCATCTTATCTTTATATCCCAACTGTATCTACTCCCTTTGCTGCCTACTAAGATGTTTCTTTTGGATTATGCTGAGATCATTAGTATCATATCTTGTTATATGATTGTTCTACCATGCTGCCTATTATGGTGTGTCATTTGTTTTCTGCTGACATTGTATTATATTTCTGTTATATGAATGTTCTGCTTTAATGTGTATATTACTGATACTGTATCATACTATTGCTATTACTAGGATTTAATTTGCCTGTCTTCAAGTTCACCTCACTATTTGTATGTTATGCAGATACTTGGTCATTTAACTGTTGTCTTCCCAGAAATACAATGTAAGTTATTTATGTCAATCTATATCTGTTGTAGACAGCTTTCGCAGGTTTGCACATACATCTTAATTAATTGGCATAATGGGCACCAATAATTGGCAATACATATCTCATCATTGACGCTAATTAAAAGTTACTTGCTCAGCTTTGAAAGTGCAATTCTATAAAAAGTATGCACCAGTTGCAATGTGTGAATTTGAAAAGTGGGTGTGGGTACATCTTGGGTGTTCCTAAAAGTTATGTGCATCATTATAAAATATGCCCAATCTGAGTACAACATGGGTGCAGGCATTTAGGCTTGGTTTTAGCTGGCCTAAATGGGTGCACCTAAAAGTTACGCGATGCACACTTAGAGTGATTCTATAAAAGATAAGCACAACTTGTAGAATCATGTCAAATAAAAACAAAACAAATTAGAACATAAACTTGGAACATAAACTTGCTCAACTCTAGTCTGGATAATGTATACATACTGAGACAAGTGTAGCAAAACCAGATATACTGATATCACGTAAAACAGGAACCTGTGAATTTCAAACACCCAGACACCCAAACTGGCAGATGCCTTTTGGAGTATGAATATCATCACAAATTCACAGAGGACCCATATCAGGCTCATTGATTAATGATGCTGGCCAAATCCCAATAATTAGACTGTAAGCAAAAGCACATAAGAACATAAGATTTGCCGCTGCTGGGTCAGACCAGTGGTCCATCGTGCCCAGCAGTCCGCTCATGTTGTGGCCCTTAGATCAAAGACCAGTGCCCTATTTGAGTCTAGCCATACCTGCATATGTTCTGTTCCAGCAGGAAGTTATGCAACCTTTTTTTGAATACCTGAAGGGTGCTTTCCCCTATAACAGCCTCTGGAAGAGTGTTCCAGATTTCTGCCACTCTCTGGGTGAAGAAGAACTTCCTTACGTTTGTATAGAATCTATTCCCTTTTAACTTTAGCGAGTGCCCTCTCGTTCTCTTCACCTTGGAGAGGGTGAACAATCTCTCTTTCTCTACCAATTCAATTCCCTTCAATATCTTGAATATTTCGATCATGTCCCCTCTCAGTCTCCTCTTTTCAATTTCTCTAGCCTCTCCCTTAACCATTTTTATCGCTCTTCTCTGGACCCTTTCGAGTAGTACTATGCCCTTTTTCATGTATGGCGACCAGTGTTGGACGCAGTATTCCAGGTGGGGGCATACCATGGCCTGGTACAACGGCATGATAACATTTTAAAATCTGTCTGTGATCCCCCTTCTTAATCATTCCTAGCATTCTGTTTGCCCTTTTCAATGACATGGTTTCAATGACTTGTCTACAAGTACTCCCAAGTCTCTTTCCTGGGGGCTCTCTCCGAGTATAGACCAAGACATCCTGTATTCGTGCGTATGTTTTTTGTTACCGACTTGCATTACCTTGCACTTATCCACATTGAACCTCATTTGCCACTTAACTTAACTTAAATGATATTCATACCCCAAAAGGCATCTGCCAGTTTGGGCGTCTGGATGTTTGAAATTCACAGATTCCTGTTTTAAGCAATATCAGTATATCTGGTTTTGCTACCCTTGGATTTTTGGGATGTTATATATGGAATCAGGTGCTTAGGCCTGGATTCTGGAACCAGCACCAATTTTCTAGGCGCCCATGCCTCCATTACAAACGCCATCCAAATGGCATTCTTAACCGAGATTTGAGGCGCATACCACTGCCTAGAAAATCGGCACTGGAATTGCATCTACATAGGCGCTTTATGCTGCCAAATGCCAAAAGTAGGCATGGCCAATGCCAGAAGTGGCATTGGGCAACCTAAAGTACCTACATTGGTGCGATTCACATCAAGATAGGTGCCGAAAATGTAGGCCAGGGTTTTCTGGGTCTACATTTCCTGTATCTATCTTTTGCGTCAGGGTGAATCCAAAACAGGCGCTGATGCGTGATTGCTATGCAATCGATGGCTGCTTTTAGGGCAGCCCCAATGTTGGCACCAGTTCGAGAATCCGCCCATGCCCTTCCCATGTCCACATCCCATTGCAGTTACATGCTACATGATTTACATTCTCAGGTTATAGAATTACAGCTATGTGCAGTTATGCATGTAATTGAAAATTAGTTCCAACTATACCTGATTATGGTAGCTTGCACCAATTAGCACCTAATTTATCATTTATGTGATACACACAACTGGCACTATTCTATAACCTGCACCTGCAAATTTGCTCACTAAGAACCAAAATGTGCATGCAAGATTATTTAATAAGGAGGGGGGGGGGGTCTACATTCTCTTAGGCTTCCACACTGGCATCATGATTGTTGAAGCTGTCAGGATGTTGCTAAGTAGAATTGACATTCAAGCCATCGTGCTTATGAAAAGCCACAACATGATGGCTTAAACGTTAACACTGCTTATTCAGATGTAGCAAGGCCTGGGACAGCCAGTCTCTGCACTACACTCATGCATTTTTATCACTGCAAATATTTTCAGGAAGAGACAGGCTTTTATCCACTTTCATTAAGTAAGATAAATTGTCTTCCAGCCTGAGCTCTCTTGGAAAACTCTCCCAGAGACTAGAATCTGAAAGAGAAAAAGGTCCACCCCACTCAGTTGTCATCGGTAGTTGAGCAACCTTCACCGAAGGAAAACTCAATAGATTCTTCTGAGGAGTGAGAAGCGAGTAGATAATCATCAGGGATAAAATATAATTAACAGAATAAAGTGAGAATTAAACAATTTTGTTTGGCTTTTTTTTTTGTGCCAGTTCAACTATCTAAACCACATCATGGCTGCATTTGAGCTTCTGGAGCTGGGAAGCGGCACAGCAACACTTCATATTTTAATATTCCAGTTGCCACAGGCAATTTCAAATTGTTTTAGCATCTTAGCTATCCAAACTGATAGCTTGTCAGTGGAATAAAAAGTCGACTGCTAGAAATAGAACTCTCTGGCAGGCGGTGTTTTAGGTTTGTCTTATCTCACTTTTTCTTAAAGAGAAAAAAAAGAGAAATCTGATTACACCTGTAATCCCTTACCAGATCAGAATCACAGAATACTTTCACAGGTCAAAAAAAAACCCCAAATCAGTCACAAATCAGATTTGATGATTTGTGTTTTTGCAGTGAATACAGTAGCTCATCCCAGTCAGCACTTCTACATGTTCAGGGAAGAAAAGATGTTGTATCTTTATTAGTATATTTCATTCAGGGCCTTATATAGGATTATAGCTTGATAATTTTCAACTCGGGACACTCCTGAACGTACCACATAGCACTACCCCAAACACAGCCACAGCAAGGTAACTGAAAATGGTGGACAAACTCTGACACGGCACCACCTGGACAGCTGCAAGGACTAAAGGTCTATATATTTCACCCCCAAAACTCCAAAAACTGCCCTCAAGGGAGAAAATACACATTCAATATAATCGAGAATAAAGAAGAATCTTGGTAGCCCTCAAAGTAATGATCAATTTTCAGAAAATACCATACCATACTGAAAGGATTAAGTGAAATAGCTGTCAATAATTAACTGAACTGAGCATTGCCCATAACTGCCTTGATCCATGGTCAGACTGCATATGGATTTGATTACATACATGTATCCTGATTCCAAGATAGTATAAGGGCAAAAACTTATTGTGGCATATTGCTGTCATTGATATTAGTTTGAATTGGCCCCGATACTCAGTCATAGGCAGTGGAACGCTTTTTTGTTTGGGAGGGTGGGGGGCTGAAAGCTCCTCTATGACCCCGCCCAATCTCCGCCCCAGACCGTGCCCTATAATAGTACTAATTGTAATACAATTTTTTTCCATTCATTTTTCATATATACACACACAATATAATCTTATTAAGAACACATAATGGTTAACCACAAAATTAAACTACACAAAGCACACTGTATGCTTCTAAACGTTACCTTATTTCCATTTCCTATTTATAAATTTATATCAATACAGTTACAAGACTACTTGATTCTACAAAAAACAACAAAAAAATTATTTCTACCTTTTGTTGTTTCCGCTTTAATCATCTTCTCTTCATTCTTCTTTCTATGCAGCGTTTGTCTTCTTTCCCTTCCATGTAACATCTGCAATCTCTCTTTGCCCCTTCCATGTAACATTTGCCATCTCTCTTTGCCCTCTCTCTCTACCCCATCTACTGTCCACCCTCTCTGCCCTTTCCATCCAGTGTCGCCCTCTCTCTCTTCCATATGGCATCTTCCCTCTTTCTATGTCCCTTCAATAAACTGTATATCCTGTGTCCCTTCTCTCCTTTGTACATGATTCATTTCAGCTTCAACCCCTCTCCATTTTTCTGTCTCCACCCTTTCCCCTATGCTCTGGCATCTCTCTCTTCTCCTTTCCTTCCTTCCTTCCCACTCCACCCCATGGTCTGACATCTCTATTTCCTTCCCTTCCCCCATGCCCTGGCATCTCTCTCCTCTCCTATCTCTCCCTCCATGCTGTGGCACCTCCTTTCCTTCCTTTCCCTCTGGTCTGGCATTTGTCTCCTTAGTTTCCCTTCCCTCCCCCATGCCCTGGCATCTCTCTCCTCTCTTTCCTTTCTCTCCCTCCCTCCTTACTTCCTTTCTCCTGGTCTAGCATCTGTCTCCTTCCCTCCCCCATGCCCTGGCATCCCTCCCTCCCTCTCCAGGGTCTGGTATCTCCTAGCCTTTCCCTCATTCCCACTGACTTGGCATCTCTCGTTCCTCTCCTATCCCTTCCCTGGTCTTCCTTCTCCCTCTTTCCCTCTCTCTCCCCAATTGGGTGCAACATCAGCATTTCCCTTCCTTCTCCCTCTTTCCCCCCAATTGGGTGCAACAGCAGCATTTCTCTTCCTTCTCCCTCTTTCCCTCCAATTGAGTGCAACAGCAGCATTTCTCTTCCTTCTCCTTCTTTCCCTCTCTCTCCCCAGTTGGGTGCAATAGCAGCATTCTCTTCCCCCCCCCTTCCCTCCTGGTCTTCCTTCTCCCTCTTTCCCTCTCTCTCTCTCCCCAAAAGGGTGATGCAGCAGCATTCCCCCTGCGGTCTCACACAGTCCGTCAGCATTTCACACTCCCTGTGCAGCATTCCCCCCGTGGTCTCACACAGCCGTCGGCAGCACAGCATTCATAACTAGCTGCTCCTGCTTTCTTTGGGTCTTCCTCGCTACCGGGTCCCACCTACTTTGTTTCCGCAACGGCAGAACCCAGCAGCGAGGAAGGCCCAAAGTAAGCAGGAGCAGCGAGTTGAAGCATCCCTCCCTACCCTATCTCCTGCCGACACTGCTGTAGCCAGCATGCGACTTCGCCCATGCTCTGGGGCTCTAACGCTATGCTTACTGGCTTCGCTTCTCCTCCCTCCCCCTCATGACATAACTTCCAGTTTCTTCAGATAAGAGTTGGGAAGCTGGCAAGCGCAGGGTTAGAGCCCCAGAACATGGGCGAAGTTGCAGCAGGCTATGGCAGGACATAGGGCAGCTCCCCTGCTTGCTCCCCCCTAATGCCAGGCAATTTTTGGGGAGGCCACGGCCCCTATGGTGCCCCCCTCTTTCCGACGCCAATGGTTGCAGTTATCCACGAAGGAATGACCCCCTCCCCAGAGAAGTGCTGTTCACTGGAGTCATACCTGGACTTTCAGCAGCATTACCCAGATAATGATGCTGAAATTCCTCTGTGACCACCTCAGAACCAGTGGTGTACCAAGGGGTAGGTGGGGGAGGGCAGTCCACCTTGGGTGCATACCATAAGGGGGTGCTCCCAGGGTTGGCTCATGGTCCAGGAACTTCATTGCTCTGCCAGTGTCTGGCTTTGCCAGGTCCTGCCTTTGCAGAAGCAGGAGGAAGGCCCGATGCCAGCAGAGCAGGGCGTTAAGGCTGCCAACGAGATAACTCTCTACTTCTTGTAGCCTGCTGGGGCCTTCCCTCTGCTGTGTCACTGATGACGCAAAGGGGGGGTGTCAGTCGGGTTCAGAGGTGCTGTACAGGGGGATGGGAGCAAAGCTGGTGATAGGGCCCCACAGCTTTGGGGAGAGCCCCCTGTGGTTCAGCATTCTTTTCCCTTTCTTTCGGTGTCAGCCCACTGTCACCCTGTCTTCTCCATCCTGCTGATAAACTGGCTGAATAGCTGCCCGCAGATTCTTCCATGTGTCTTTCTGCCACAGTTTGAGTCCAAGAGGAAATAGGAAGTTGCATCATTGGGGACAGCACTTTGGTCAGTTTGTTAGCAGGATGGGGAAGACAGGGTGATGTCGGACCGGCGCCAAAAGAAGGAGAAAGGTAAGGCATGCTGGCCGAGGAAGCCCTCTGTACCAGCTAGGTTGTTTGTTTGTTTTTAGTAGAACAGGAGAGGGGTGTAAAGAAGTTCCAGAGTGGGGGTGAGGGATATGACATCAAGAGAAAGAACTTGGGGGGGGGGGGGCAGAAACAGGAGATTTAAAAAGATATTGGGCAATGGTCTGGAAGGAGACAAGAGAGAAGTTTGACGCAGGATGTTGTGGAGGGAGGGAAGGAGAAAGAAACACTTGAAAGGAGGACAGTTGGGAAGAGAAAGGGAGAGATGGTGGACCTGGGAGGGAGAGAGATAGGAAAGCAGTTGGGAAGAGAAAGGGAAAGAAGTTGGGCCTTGGAATAGAAGGGAGGAAGGGAGAAATGTTAGATCTGGGGTGGAAAGGAGAGAGAGAGATGCAGCATCTCTTTTATTCCTCCATCTTATTCAGCATCAAGGTGGTAGGGAAGAAGAACAGAAAAGAGAGGGAGAAATGTTGAACCATGGGGGAGGGGGGAGAGAGAAGAAGAAGAGATGGATCCAGGAAGGCAGGAAGGAAAAGAGGTGGGATAAAAAGATGCTAGGGGATGGGGAGAAAGGGACAGAGAGATATAGCCTGACAAAAGTGGAGAGATGTAGGGGCATTCTGAAAATGAGGAAGCCATGTGGAAGAGGTCAAAAGAGGAATAACAAGAAGATAAATGAGACAACAGTGAGAGAGAAATGAGTGCAGTGGTAGAAATTTAATAATGGGGAGTAGGAAGAAGGAAATAGGAGGCTGGGAAAGGAGTGAGATGGGAGATGGGAAATGGGAGACCTAAAGCATGAGAAATTGAGATGGAAAGTTGGTAGGTAGCTGAAAAGTAAAAAGAAGGGTAAAATTTGAGTGGATGGAGAGGCAGAAAAAAAAGGGTGAGAAGAGCTAAAAAGGAAAGATCAATATATCAAAGATAGGTGTAGGAGGGAATGAAACAAGACAGGAGAGAGGAGAAAAGGCATAAGGGCAGCAACCACTAGAAAGAGAATTATCAGAAGACACAGGAAAGCAGAAGTGACAAAATGGGACCAATATTACATTACATTAGGGATATCTATTCCGCCATTACCTTGCGGTTCAAGCAGATTACAAAAAGGATCTATCTGGCCATTTCCAGAGGAATTATAGAATAGTTAGGGAGTAGTCAACTTGGTTCATAGAGATGAGGTGGTTCTTGTGGCGTTAGGTTGTTTTAGAGAGAAGGGAGGCGTTAGGTTGGTTTCGATTGTTGGGTATCAGGGATTTTTTTAAACAGTATGGTTTTTATTTCTTTTCTAAATGTTCTGTAGTCAGGGTTCGTTATCAGCAAAGTAGAGAGTTGGCAATCTAATCTTGCTGCTTGTGTGGCCAGGAGGCCATTATACAGTTTTTTCCATTTGACTTCTCTGATTGGGGGTATATGAATGGAGCGTGGGTTCTCCTTTGTCTGGTTGAGGTGGTTCGGATTAGACGGTTGTTTAGGTATATTGGGCTGTTGCCATTCATGAATTTAAATAGGAGACAGTAGAACCTGAATTGTATTCTTGCTTGAATTGGTAGCCAGTGTGAGTGGAGGTACACCTCGGTGATGTGGTCATGTTTCCTCAGAGAGTAGATGAGTCTCAGGGCTGTGTTCTGGATTGTCTGCAGTTGTTTAATCATGGTCGCGGGGCAGGGGAGATAGAGAATGTTACAATAATCTAGGAGACCCAGCATTAGGGCCTGGACTAGGATCCGGAATTGAGTTTTGTCGAATAATTTTTGCACTTGTCAGGTTTCTCATGATAGCGAAGGATTTCTGTATTATTTTATTGATTGGTGGTTGCATGGTACAGCAACCGGTCCGACATGGTCTTTTGGCGCCAGTCCGACTTCTGTCAATCATCATTCCTGGTAGTTTTAGAGTGGATTGTATGGAGAATGTGGTAGAGTTTACTAGGTTTGTAATGGATGGTGTCTAGGAGAATGAATTTTGTTTTTTCTGAGTTTAGTTTCAGTTTGTAGTCTTTCATCCAAGATGTTATTGTTTCTAATGTTTTATGTATAGTGTCTGTCATGGAGGGTTTTAGTTGATCAAAAGGGAGAAGAATGGTGATGTCGTCTGCGTAGCTATAGGAGATTATGTTTGATTTATCTAGACAGGTGCCGAGGGACGCAATGTAGAGGTTGAAGAGTGTGGGGGATAAAGGGGGAAAAATAATGATGGAAAAATAAAATGTCAACACAACAAAAGGTAGAAAAAGTGTTTTATTTTAAGTTTATTATGTTAGCTTTGGGATAAATTTATCACAGCTCTTTGTTTTGTGTTCAGTGGTTCAGCAGACAGCTGATGGGGAAGGGGAAAGGAGGGCGGTAGTAGCCCTGAGCCCAAAATGGATGACTACCAAATTTTCTCCCTGCTCTTCTCCATGCCCGTTGCCCAAATGCAAAATACAAATAACTAAGCAGATGGGGTATTCCAAAGCCCTGGCAGCTGAAAACCTCTTCTTTCAGTCCATTAGCCAGAACTCTCCAAGCTCTGCAGCTGGTGGCAGCTTGGGGACACTGTTGCTAGATGCTGAGCTTCAAGATTTCTGGCTGCCAGACCAAAGAAGGCAATCTTCAACTGGTAGCACTTTGGGATCTCCACCAGCAAGGGAAGTGGCTAATTTTTCCTTTCTCTTACTGAGTTTAATTTATTGGGGTTCCCAATTCTATATTTGGTAAAGGTCTGTGTTTTGTGTGTGAAGAAGTCATTTAAAGTTGGTTTTATGTGTGGTATTAATGGCAGGAGAGAAGATTAAAGAGAGAAGGCAAGGAGGATCAAGAGTCTCCTCCTTAATTTCTGCCCTTATACATGGGGGGGATAGGAGAGAGGGATGGAAAGCTGCTGTACAGGAAGGGAGAGGGGACAGAGGAAGAATTGTTGCACATGAGCTGGAGAAGAGAAAGGGAGATGCAACAAAGAGGTAGAAAGGGGTGAGAGGGAGATATCCTGCATATGGTGGAGGAGAGAGAGACATGCATGGAGAAGAGAGAACAAGAAATGTTTGACATATGGTGGAAGGCAGGGAGAGATGGTACATGAGAGAAAGAAAGAAATGTTGCACATGATAATGGGGGAGAGGAAGGGAGAGATGCTGCATGGAGGGGAATATAGAGGTTTGACCCAGGGCACAAGCCAGGAAGATAGAAAAAGAGAGAGAGAAGAGAGATGGTAGACAGCAGGAAAGAAATGTTGGATATAGCAGTGGAAGGGAAGGTACAGAGATAGAAGATGGATGGTGAACACAAAGAAAGGAGAAAGCATCAAATGGGCAGGAGACTCTGGTGAGCAAATTAAGAGAAGACAACATAAACCAGAGCCTGAGACCAACACGATTTGAATAATAAAATGACCAGCCAGTAAAAGGTGGAAAAAAATAATTGTATTTTCTGTTTTGTGATCATAATATGTCAGATTTGAAATGTGTATCCTGCCAGAGCTGGTGTTAGACAGCAAGCATGAGCTAGGACCTAAAATAATAATAATAATAATTTTTATTTTTATATACCGCCTAACCAGCAGATCATAGCGGTTTACCCAATAGGTACTCAGCATACAATATAATAACAACATCATACATAATAAAATTCTAAGCAACTAATACAAGCATTAAAACTAATAAATAAGGAAAACACAATATAACTAAAATAAGTATAGGTAAAAAGATTAAAAGTACATTATAACTACATGATAATATGAAAATCAATAATGTATATTATATTGTTTAAATAAGTGGGTTTTAAGATCTTTTCGAAATTGATAGTAAGAAATGGAGAAACAAGAAAATTCAAACATGAATTCATTAATCCTGCTTGGAATGCTAAGGTCTTATCCAAAATTTTTTTGTAACATCATACATTTGCTGAAGGAAAATAAAACCAACCAGATCTTCGAATATTTTCTTAGAAATAAAAAAAACTAAAATGAGAAACAAGGTAAGCCGGTGCTAAGCCACATAAAACTTTAAAACAAATGCATCCAAATTTAAATAACACCCTAGCCTCAAACAGTAGCCAGTGAAGCTTTTAATAATATACACTGATATGATCGTGTTTTTTCAGATTAAAAATCAAATGAATAGCTGTATTTTGTATGATTTTTAGTCAGCTAATAGTTATCCCAGATAAATAACATTACAATAATCCAATATTGAAAGGAGGAAACTTTTTTTTGTTTTGTGTACACCACAGCTTAGGCATAGGGTCGGAGAGGTTGTAACACTGTGAATGTTAAACTGTAACCCATTCTGAGCTTTCTGGGGAGGAATGGATATAAAAATAAATAAATAAAATATTTTTTTATATGGGGGGTGTTAAAAAATTATCAGCCCCAGGTGACACATACCCTAGGTATGCCACTGCTCAGAACTATCCAGATAACCCTTCACTCTAAAACAGGTTGTCTACATTTAACTACGTATTCTGTGCTTAAATATATAAAATACTTGCCCTTATGCCCCTAGGTGTCAATAGTGCACTGAACCACTATTCTGTGCTTTGCTGGATGGCTGCCTGCTGATTACAAGCATGTCGGGGCCAGCGGCGCACAAGCGTGCTGTTGCATGGGCGCGCGGCACTTCTGAATGGCTGTCTCAGTTCTCGTGAGGAGCTAGCAAGAACTGAGGCAGCCATTCAGAAGTGGTGCACGCCCATGCAGCAGCACTGGCCCCGACATGCCGGTAAACAGAGGCAGCTGTCCAGTGAAGCACCAGTGACAGGCACAATTAGGAAGTGTTGTGGGCCCAGGCATTAGCGTGCTTGTGCGCCGTGGGCCCCGACAATCAGCAGGCAGCCGTCCACTGACCTTCACAATTTAAAGAGGGGGGGGGGGGCGCGGTGTGGTCTATTCGCTTCATAAGAAGCACCCTCATTTCCACCCAAGTTTTGGGGGGAAAAAAGTGCATCTTATGGAGAAAAAATGCGGTAAGTACTAAAACGCTGTCATACGTAATTGTAAGGGAAATTTAAGCACATAATCTAGAGAATACTGTAAATAAATACACATAAGTCACATGAGGCACTAACATTTATACTGGCCATAGATCTAGTGCAAATGTTAGCACCTCGTAAATATAGGTGCATTGATGCTGACTTATGCTAATATTCTATATTGGCTATTAAACATGTATATAATAAGTGCACTACCCTCTTTTGTCTCCTAAATTGTAGCACCCTGTGATAGAACTGCCCTCTCTGTAGTGTTGGGGCAGACCAGGGCTGAATCTGGAAGTTATCCAGGTACCACCAATATTCAGCATCATTATCTAGAATCCAGATGAGTTAGAAGCAAAGCTGAACATCAGCAGTACCCTTCTGAGACAACAATCTTCCATTGGATTTTGTCCTAAGGTGGAAGCTTTGTACAAAGCCCTTTCCTTTTGGAACTCTTTGTATTTCCTGCTCCAGAAGATGCATTCTGGGCTTTGTAGTTTCTCATCTTTCTTCAGGAAACCTCACTATCTTTTACTCTTTTTAATATTACCAGCAATCAGGGTCCCTTAACTCTCCCCTATGGCACCCTTGTGAAAAGGCATGACTCTGGTACCTGTAACAACCTTCAGCTGCAAGATATGTCAATCCACGTACTTTTCAGTCCCCACTCCAGGAGAAGATCCAGCAAGGGTTTCAGGACTTCAAAGCAGAGATCTCCACTTTTAAATCTGAGATACAGTGAGCTTTTGCAGAGCTTAAAGGAGAGCCTGTGGAATTTGTGAGGCAGGTTCGGGGAAGTGGAAGCACACATGGATGAACATGAAGAGGAGATTGTCCATAAACTGGAGCAAGACACTCAGGAGGATATTTTGTTAAAAACTGGAAGACTTAGAAAACAGAGACCTAATCTTAGATTTCAGGGTATCCCTGAGACTGTGAGGGACTCTTGGTGCAGAGACATTATACAGATAATGTGTCATTCTATTTCACAGGAAGGAGCTACAGATGTGGTTCTGGTCACAGTGGAGACTGACTGGACACATAGAATGGCAAGTCCAAGAGACTGTAATGTTCCCCATGATATCATAGTGCGTTTTCAGACATTTCAGGAGATAAAGTGGATCCTGTGTGCAGTGAGGCGACAAGGAAATATTGTGACCTGGAAAGATGAGAATGCTGAATTTTTTGCAGATATTGCTCCCACCACCTTATGGCGCCACATGGACTATAGGATCTGGGCTTAGATTCTGTGGGACCAGCAATTTCGCTAGATGGCTTTATCCTATTGGTCTGGCCTTTATAAGGGCAGGACATACTTACTCCACACACTCCCTGGAAGAATTGCAGCAGTGTTTTGAGGAAGCTGGTCTCCCAACTATAAACTGAGAAAGCAGTACTTTGACCATCGGGTGGACCTAGGGATTAAAAGCCTGGGTCATCTCACTGGTAGTGTGTTAGTAGATCCATGGAGAAAATGCCTCTACCTGGGTCTAAGTATTGACTGCTTCTTTCTGGACTGTGTGTTACAACTTAGGGACCACACTACAGATAAATCTAGCCCTAGATGTCATACCACAATGTACAAATTAGCAAAGCAATTTGCTGCACATTTCTCCTAAATGTTAATCACATTTGGTTAAATACACATCTAAATGCTAACTAATAATAATAACAACTTTATTTTTCTATACCGCCATAGTCAAGCGACTTCTAGACGGTTCACATTGAAAGAAGGCTGGACAGTCAGTGAATAACAGGAAGCAAAATAGCAAAGTTACATACTAATTGGAGTTCCAAGGCTAAAGAATAAATGAAAATTGGAGTTACCTGAAAGATTGAATTAGTGTTTACAACGGGGAATATCATAGTGAGAGAGGGTTGTCTGTTTAGTCAATGAATTTGTCAAATAGGGCGGTTTTAATTGATTTTTGAAATGCGTTGTAGGTCAGTTTGGGTTCATTTATGCAGTTTCTCAGCCAGATTTTGCTGTCTATTCGCTTGGAACATGAAGGTTCTAGCCAGGAAGGATTTGTATCTGCAGCCTGTGATCTTTGGGTATGCAAAGATATTTTTGTTTCTGGTTGTTCGTGTGGGGTTGTGCAGAATGAAGTGTGTTTACAGGTAGGAAGGTGCTAGACCCCCAGACTTGTTTGAAGCAGATACATGAGAATTCGGTTACAGTGCCTACAACATGTCTTCTTCAACAGTCAAAAACAAACAAACCACGGTGGAGAAATTTTGTGATGTTGGTGTGCAAACTTTATTCCGTAATCGTGGAAATCTGTGTGATGGCTCGACACACACGTGTTTCGGCCAATATGGCCTGCCTCAGGAGCCTTGTTATTAATGTAATATCTTTTGCATGGCATAGCTAAAATCAAATTGGAAGCCTCATCAGAGCTCTAAAAGTGCTTATAAAAAATCCATATAGTACACTCTACACACACAAATAAAAATTCCGTATCGTCCTCTCTAATTACAAGGCTCCTGAGGCAGGCCATATTGGCCAAAACACATGCGTGTCGAGCCATCGCACAGATTTCCATGATTACGGAATAAAGCTGCACACCAACATCACTAAATTTCTCCACCGTTTGTTTCTGTTTGGACTGTGGAGTTTGTTCCTGGTTCTTCAATCGTCAGGCATTCCAAGAGGTCTGAAAGTGGAACACTCTGTCTTGTCTCTCTTTATTACAATGTTTCACCAGGAAAACCTCATTGAGGAAGTCTCATCAGTAAGGCTACCCTGGCAAAGCCAGTGTTTGTGTAAGTTGCAAGTTGAATTATTGATGCATTATCCCATGCTAGCTGATCTGCTCTGGCACAAGGTTCAGTGAAATCTGTCAGCTTGCCCTGTAATACTGGAGCTTTTAATGGGTAAAGAAGAGAAAGCCAGGTCAAAAACAACAACTTGGCACTGGCAGGACACAGCAAAAAAAAAAAAAAAAAAACAACCAACAACCAAGAATTGTCACAGCTTTCTGCCAAAATACACATTAATTGTATAACCATGGAAGTTAATTTTCAAAGTCATTTGCATAGGTAAAAGTCTGATTTATGGATTATGGTTTTATTTTACTTGATATGTACTGCCTTTCCTCATTGTAGGCAGCAAAGCAGTTTACAAATAATAATTTTTCCCCTACAAATGGGCTTTTATAAAACTAAATCCAGTCACAACGATAGAAACATTCTGCCTTAGGACACCTCATGCTGGTCACTAGAAAAAAAAATGTGCCTGCTTACTATATATTTATTTATGTCCTTGATTTAGAGTCTAGAAATATATTATAATATAAAGTGAATTCTCAGTGTGAGATATATTGCAAACAGGCAAACTAGGGCCAATAAGGAACAGCTCCAGTGCAGTGCACAACCCCAATAGTAATCGATAAGGAGAACCTTCCTACGTGGACAATGTCACACCATCATAGGAATTCCCTGCGTGTGCACTTAACAAATGCATGATTTATAGTCTACATTATCTAAAAATCTAAGCAAAGTACAAATAACATAATAAAATAAAAAAATGTACTGACAAGATACCTGTAACTTTACCCATAGATTAAAGAAATGTTGTGGTGGTTCTAATAGTGTGCATGGCTTGGGATTTTCAAACATATGCATACGTTTTACTTAAAGAAAATTAGAGTCACCAAATAGTGCATGTAAATGTTTGTGCTCAGATCTCCTGAGGTAATTAAGTAATCAAAAGTAGATGCATAACTTACACTTTGAAAATGCAGCAGTGAGAAGTATGTATACATTTGTGGGCGGTTATAAAATTAGCCCCCCCCCCCCTTTTACAAAACCATAGCACAGATTTTAGTGGAGCTGTTACCACCACAGCTGGCGCTAAAAAACACGCTATGGTTTTTAAAAAGGGGGGATGGGTAACTTCTTAAAAGGATCATTTTCAAAATTTTTAACTGTGTGAATGAATATCCCCCAGATTCAATATATGGTACCCAAATTTGACCATGCTGCAAATATGTGATTGCAAAGTAACTGGCTAATGAGCTCTTAATGAGCCAACTTACATCAATAATTGGGTATCAACCACCAAGTACTGATGTTAATTCGTGCACATCTGGCTGCACACTATTCTATAGATCAGGGCATAGGAGACAGCATGTGAAAATGATTAGGGGTACTGAAATTATAATTCACAAATTTCCCCTCACCCAGCAAATAAAAACAAAAAAGGAAAACCAAAATGCATCTGAATGACCAGCCTGTATCTAAATGTCCCCCGCCCTCCAGCCGACCTCTTCATTTTTGCTTTCGTCGGGGGTCAGGTTCCTAAAGAAGGGCTCCTCCCCGAAACCAGCGTGGTTGAACCTTTTCTCCTGGCGCGGTTTTTGCTCGTTAATGTGTGAGAAGTGTCTCAGATAAGTATTTTTTTTTTTTTTTTCAACTTGTATGTGATTTTTTGTTTTTGATTTTGCTGAATGTTTTTGGGGGGTCTGGCTGTTTGGGGGTCGCTCAGGTATTTTTTGTTGAATTACATTTGATTTATTCACTGATTTATTATTTGAATGATTTATTGAATTACTTAATTTGCAGCACACCAGGGTGCTCGATGATGGTGTGGGGGTGGAGGCTTATCGCCATGACCCAGAAGTGAAGTGCCGGAGCTGGACTCCTATCGCTGATGGTTCACACTGAGAGTACCCTTCACTTATATTATATTATATTATATTATATTATAATCACATGATTCTGGTTGTGAGTTGTGAATATAAGTTTAGTTCCCTAAGCGCCCTTCAAACAAACCCTGAAGTGACTTGAATTGCCTCGTTACGTTGTTTCTATTGTATCTAAATGTCAACAGCAGGACAAATCAGAAGCTAGGGACCTGCCACACTTCCCTCTCCCTTACAGCCTGTCAGCATCATACTCTCTCTCTTTCCCTCCCTCCATTCAGGCCATCCACAGCACTTTTCTCCTGAGCCTCTCTCTTCCCTCAGCCCATCATCTATGGTATATCACTCTCTTTTTTCCTCAATATTTTCACTTTTCCCTAATTTCTTCTTCCTTGCTCCTCCTTGTCCTCTTTCCCAACTCCCTATTCCTTCCTCAAAGGCATAATTTGATGGTTTATATGTTTATGTTTATTGAAATTTGATATACCACCATAGCAAACAACTGTTCACAGAGATTTACAATAAAAAAGATACATCATATAAATAGAAAAGAATGCCATTAGTCTAAGAACAGATCTATCTAAATTCAGAAATACATTATAATACAATTTTGTATTGCTGTGTCTCCAGGGCAATCCCTGAATATTGTCTGGAAAAGATCAGTAAATATGATCATTCGAAATGCCCACTGGCTGCCAATTAATCAAAGAATTTCTTACAAAATCTCTCTCATAATATTTAAAACATTTCATTCTAAACTGACCCAATTTATTGATAAATATCTTATCCCCTATGACCCATCCCACAGTCTTAGATCATCTAATTGTAAATTGCTGTCGATCCCCTCACTTCATATAACAGGAATCCAAAAAACATGACATTTTCTGTCGTAGCTCCTCAACTTTGGAATATCCTACCAGCTCTTGTTAGAGAAGAAGCTAATCTCGAACGTTTCAAAAGCCTACTCAAGAGTCATTTATTTAATGAAGCTTTTAACATTTGATTTAAATTTTACAGTATCCTTTTTAACTCCCTTAAGGAATTAAGCAGCGAGCCCTTTCCTTTTGTTTTTTCCTTATTTGTTTTTCGTTCCTATCCAAATTATATTTCTAACCCTATTTCCTTTTGTCTCCCGTCTGTCTGTCATGTCATTTATCCCTTTTTAATATGTCAATTATATTAATTAATATGTCAGTTGATGTTTCTTTGTAATTGTTTTCTTTTTGTAAGTATTAATGGTATTGTTAATGGCATTTTTATTATGTTTGTGCTCTTTTTTTAAAAATATATTGTAAACTCGCTTAGAAATTAGATAAGCGATTAAATCAAATTTTAATAAAACCTTGAAACCTTGAATCTTGTCCGAATATGTTTTCAGAAGTTGTTATTTTTTTTTTTAAGCCTTTAAATTCAATTTGAAATGAATCTGACTTGGTAGCTTTTTCCATATATTTGGGGGCTCCATTCCTTAAATCTATTTAGTCTGTTTGGCTTTTCATTTTTCCTTGACCCAGCTTTCTCTAGCAAACTCCAGTGCACTTTTCCCTAACCAGTTGCTATTTGATGTAGGTTTAGCTCACCCATCCCTTCACTGCTTCCTATTTCTCACTCCCCTCTACAGGTGAGACTTTCTTGTAAGTTTAACTCATCTTCAATTTATAACTCCCTATTGGCCACAGGCATAGGTCATTTCCCTGCTCTACTCTCCCTGGGTTCATACATATGCCTGTTTTCTGGGACTGCTTCCCCATCCCCTTTGGCACTACAGCACTTCCCCTGGTACTCAGATTCCAACCTTCCTCTGCCTGTAGAGTCCACATGAGACTCTTTGCCACATGCAATGGCATAGCAAGAGTGAGTGGTGCCCCTCCCCCCTCTTCTCCACACCCCCGCCTCCTTCCTGACCTCTCCCCCCTCCCCCCCGCAAGCAAGCAGCATCATAAGCTTGCTGCCCGCATCATGTCAGCTCTCCCTCTGATGTCACTTCATAGGTGTGGGATCTTGAAGTGACGTCAGACAGAGCCAACACCGACTTGGAAGCAAGTTTGTGATATTGCTCACACCGGAAAAATTAAAGAGGAAGGGAAGAAAAAGGGAGCACGTGTGCATATTAAAAGATCTACTAGAGAGAGATAGAGGCTCATTTTTGAAACAGAAAAACATCCAAAAAAACAGCACAAAGGCAAATGGACCTCATTTCACAAAAATGTCCAAATCACTATTTTCATAACATATTTTTAAATGTGTTCTATGAAGTTCATCTAAATTTCAAGGGAGCATGTTGGAAGCATGTTTTGGGCAGGAGTAGAGAGGGATTACAATTTGGATTTTTTTCTGTGATAATAGAACATTTTAGAAATGCCCAGGGCAGAAAATAGGATGAATTTGGCTACACCTGTTTCAAGAGTATTCCCGGATTCTCTATAGGGCACTGATATTGGCAGCCACCAATCACATGTCAATCACATGACGGTACCCTATAGAGAATCGCACTTCTGAGAAAGATAGGTGCCAGAAATGTAGGCCTACCAGTGCCTGTTTTTAGACTATCCTCCTAAGTGCCCAAAAAGCACCCAAACTAAATAGATGATGATTGGAGGAAAAAAGGATGAATCCCCCTTAATCCCCAATGGTCACTGACACCCTCCAACTCACTCCATCCCCAGAGAGATGAAAGCAGTGGAGTATAAAGAAAGTGTGAATGCCCCCCAAAATCACAAAACACCTCCAGAATCCACATACAGTCGACACCTGCAGGCATAAGGGCTATTGTAGTAGTGTTAAGTATATTTTTTTGCTATTCCTGGAGGGCTCACCATACAACAAAAGGGGATTATGACATGATGTCATCTGGGACCTTTTGTTGTAAAGTTCACTATAGTGCCCCATAGGCTGCTCCGTTGCTCTGCTGGGATGTTTGTGTTGCCAGTCTAGTAAGACTGCTGGCCTCCTGACATCTTCTGTATATTTTTCCCTGAGCACAAATCTAAAACAGAACAATTTATTATGAATTTATGAATTTTCATATTGAAAGACAAGCATATAAACAATAATCATTAGAGACCAAAGATAAGAAAAAAAAATCAAAAATTATTCAGCATCTTGAAAGGGGATGGCATAGAAGGCAATAAACCTGTAGCCAGTTGGTGTTAAGCTATTAATCCAATTATTACTCTTGTGATATATCAGGAAACAACCATATTAATGAACCAAGAAATTGGTCATTTATATGTCTGAAATAATAGGCGATCAAGGAACTTTTTCTGTGATCAAGGAACTTTTTTGCGTGTTAAAACCACAGTGCGGGGATGGGTGGGAGAGTTCGGGGCAGGCAGGCAGCATGTTCGGGTTCGGGGCTGCAGGATATGGGCTGACAGGGCAGAGAGCAGGGCGGCAGAAGGCGGGGCAGCCGGAAAGGGCTTCAGCGACTAGTCCTCAACAGTCGTTTTTTTTTTGATTGGCCAGCCCAGTCGGTGTTGCAGGGTTTTCTTTAGTGAATCACGTCCTAGCCTATTTTGCATACCGTTACCCTCATTTGCATGCACGGATCGGAGGATGGTCATTAGACAGGTAAGTGAATTCGGCTGGGGTCACTAAGGGATCACAAACCGATCGATACACGATCAGTTTGCTTTGTGAATCTAGCCCTAAATCTCTATCATACTGTAGAGCAAACATCATAATAACACTTGTTCTTTTCAACAATCACTTCCAGAGAGTTTTCAAAAAAAAAAAAAATTAATTAAATCCATTTCACCACCACCAACTCCAATATTGCCAGTTGGAGTGAGCTTCTTGGCTTATTTTTAATAGTGAGATACTCAGCTCTCAAGACTGGTGGTAAACTTTCCATTAGAATCAAAAGAACCTCACGTATATATCTTTGCACCATCTCAACAGCCGACACAATTGGAGATCTAGGAAAATTCAACACTCTCAAATTACTTTTCCTTTGATTATTCTCCATATATTCCAACTTTTTTTGAATGAGCCCTCTCTACATGTGTCTTAATGTTAAACCATAACATGCGGTAATCACTGGATGCCAGATGATCACTCATTGTAATATCAGAAACAGTTTCCTCATTTGTAAATACTAAGTCCGGTATGGCCCCATCCCACTTGGGTTCTATTACCAACTGGCGAAATAATTCTCCTTGTAGAGAATCCAGGATCTCCCTACAATTTTTCTCCACTCTGACAGCCCATCATCATCTATACAAGTCTGGAAACTATTTTAAAAGATATGTTTGTGTAACATAAAGCTCTGAGGTGAGTTCCTACAAATGATTTCTGAGCCACAAGATAGATATATACACATACATACACAGTATGCTTTTGGGAGTTTCTTCAAGTCATAGGCAGTTCGATAACTGGGTACCTCCAATTAGGCACTGAAGGCATGTGGTAGGAACATATTCTATAAAGCAGGGGTCCTCAAATTTGGTCCTTCAAGTCCACAATCCAGCCTGGTTTTTATATGTATGAGATCTATTTCCTACTTGATTCCCCCTCCCCCCCCCCCGGTATACCTTTTGAAATGTTCACTGACACAAGCAGCATCTTTCACCTGCTGTTCGCACCAGCCTCAGCTCCCTTCTGACATCACGTCCTGGTCCTGCAACCGTGATGTCAGAAGGGAGCCAAGGTTGGCACGAGCAGCAAGTGGAAGATGCTGCCCATGCCAAAGAACATATGAAAAAGGTACTTGGAGGGTGGAGAGGAGGTGAGGTACTGGTGCCAGGGTCCCCTGCAAAGACGGCACCCAAGATGGTCTGCCCCCCCCCTTGCAATGCCACAATATAGAAGGTCAAAGACATAGATGCCATCTGAAGAACAGGAAATCCGAAGAACAGGAAAATGCCATCTGGATCCATCAGTCTAAAATATGAAGTCTGTAAATGATTCATATCAACCAGGCATCTAAATTATTAAAAGGAGAAAGAAAATAGTTCCCATGATATATATATATATTTTTAAAAGCAACTTTTATTATTTTTATAAGATAAATGTACAGATATTAAATAAAACAAGAAATAGATCATATGTACAAGTCATTATGTATCTATCTATCTATCTATATAATTATATAAAATGTATATATCAAATGATATTTTACATGGGCTGCCAGATAATAAATTGTGGTCTGAAGCCAACTTAATATAGATTTGGGTTGGAAACAAGGCAGGTTTTCTGCCAAGCAATAGATCACTCACTATAGGTATTCTGCCCTATATGCTCTACTTTTAATCAAATTCATCACCTAAGAACACTGCCTTTTCTCAAAGAAAAAGGTTATACAATGCAGGTGTCCTTTTCAGAGCTTAGTAATTATTAGCAAAACAGTATTCTCAAATAATTAGCTTCCTCTGCAAGTGAGCCATCTTGTTATTTTGCACTGACTAAAGACTAATATCCTTCAACGGTGTCAATTAATCATGTCTGATAATTATAATTAAGCAAGGGACTCATATATATAGGGATTCCATTCATGGTTATCACAGCCTTCTAGCACCGTCTTTGCCTCTTTTTCTACCTTCAGATTCTCATATGTTTGGTTTTACTTGCACTTTTGGAATTGTTTTAATTAGGACAAAAAGTTTATTGTATTATATGGCACAAAAACAGGGGAGGGGGAGACTTGTTGTTCTTACAAAAACATGTCAGTCAGAAATTATAACAAGACCTTTGTTTGCTTGCCAAAGATTTGCAAATTGTGCACCTCACCTCTAGAAGAAAGTGAGATGTGTATTTAGAGGAACAAACAAAAGCATAGAAATATTACAGGTTGCACCAGCATCAATAATTTGCAGCACAGAATAGGGTGGTCTATTGCCAGGCCAAACCTTTGGACTCATTTGGGAAGACCTATGAGGCTGACTTGGCCTTCCATGCAAGTCTGAAATGGCAATAGTTTCAGGAAGAAGCCCCGTTTGCTAAAGAATGTGGCTGAAACAACCCTGGGGATGATGCTGGAGGACCTTTCCGGACTGGCATAAAACAGGTTTCTTTTTAAATCCACAATTCATCAAGGATTCAAACAACAACATGAGGCTGACTTGGCCTTCTATGCAAGTCTGAAATGGCAATAGTTTCAAGAAGAAGCCCAGTTTGATAAAGAATGAGGCTGGTGGGCCCCATCATCAAAATCCAAAACCAGGAAGGAAACAGGCAGGTGGTCTACAAGGGCCAGACCAGCAGGAAAAGTGAGCAGATGAAAGAGAAGACAAGAAGAAGGGCCAGAAATTTCCCTGATGGAGATTCTTTGCTGCTTAAAGTCTACAGAAGAAACAGAAACATGTGAAGAGTGTGTGGAGCAGTGGTTAGAGCTACAGCCTTAGCACTGCTCCTTGTGACCCTGGGCAAATCACTTAATCCCCATTGCCCCCAGGTACATTAGATAGAGTGGGAGCCTACCAGGACAGTTAGGGAATAATGCTTGCGTACCTGAATAAATTGTAATCCACCCAGAATTGTAGGATATGCAGAATATAAATTATTTTTTTTTAAAAAGCTAGTATTTTGACCTAACCAAATTATCTGGCCTCAGGTCTTCCAGAATTTTGATTTCATCAATTGACAATGCCAGCAATCTTTCCATTCCCATGCAACAAAATCTAAAGTATTTGTTAAAGAACCTACTGCATCTCACATGATTTCTGAGCCAGTGATCTGATCAGCTTTGATCTGATTGGAGCAGAAGTAAGCTGTCAAGTTAGTTTTTCCTTTGGACCAGGAATCAGTATTTTAAAATATTCACTATGGCATCTCCCCCCCCCTCCCCCTGGGTCTTTCATTCTGAGAATGATGCACTGTCACAATCCAAAGATCAAACAGCCTTTGAGCAGTTTGTTCTCAAGCATCCTACAAATAAGGATTCTTATTTTGGCCTCTGTTGTTTGTAAGAAAAAAGAAACCAAAGTTGTATCAGTGATGGGACTGCTGCCCTTTAATAGTCAATAGAATCCATTTAGGAAATTTATGAGCCAAATCCAGATGGGTAACTGCTACAGGCTGCACAAATTTTAATTTGTATTCAATGGGTAATACATTTCACTGGAGTCCAGATTAGGCGCAGAGGCTAAATTTTCCCATAGATCACACACAGAGATGACACGTAGCCAGATAGATTGATAGGTGTTTTCAGAATTTGGCCCTGGGAAGTCAAGGTCTATATGGGTCATTTCTGAACAGCAGACATTTGCATGGGTTAAAACTGTAGGGGGCAATTTTGAATGGCTTGCATTGCTCATAAGCATTTTTAGTCTGTGTATATGGTAGCAAATTTTCAAAAAGTAACCAAGCATTAAAAGCAACCTTGAACAGTGCTCAATTTGGTGGGTAGCCAAATTGTGTGCATACTTTTAAAAATACCAAATGCATACGTATGTTATTTTCTTCCCCCATTCTGAGTAAAATATTGTGGTAGCTGTGTTAGTCCACTTTTAAAGGATTCTGTGAATCTGTCCTCTCCTGGTTTGCCTCCTACCTCTCCCAACGCACCTTTAGTGTATGTGTTGGTGGGTTTTCTTCTGCTGTTACCCCACTAGTGGTTGGCATACCCCAGGGTTCTATCTTAGGACCTCTTCTCTCTCTACATCTCTTCCCTCTGTGCTCTGATCTCCTCTCATGGCTTTCAGTATCACCCATATGCTGATGACTCCCAGATCTACCTCTCTACACCCAAAATTTCACCTAAAGTCCAAGAAAAGACTCTGCCTGTTTGGCTGACAATGCTGCCTGGATGTCCTGCCATCATCTGAAACTGAACATATCCAAGACTGAGCTGCTCCTCTTTTCTCCTAAACTCTCTGCGCCTCCTTTCTCCATCTCAGTAAATAATACTGTCATCATTCCAGTCTCCTGTGCTCACAACCCTGGAGTCGTCTTCGATTCCGACCTCTACGCACATCCAATAAACTGCTAAGGTCTGTCGCTTCTATCTCTACAATGTCACCAAAATTTGTCCTTTCCTCTTTGAGCACACCCTTGTTCAGACTCTCGTAACCTAACACTTAGATTACTGCAATCTACTTCAAACTGGTCTCCCACAGTGCTGCCTCTCCCCCTTGTAATCTGTGCAACTCTGCTATTCAACTCATCTTCTACCAACCTCGCTACACTTATGTCACCCCTCTTCTTAAATCACTTCACTGCTCCCTATCTGCCTTCACATAATCTAATCCTTGGATTTATATACTAGGTCATCTTCTAAATTAGAATCTCGATTCAGTTTAAAGATACTTGATGAAATAAAAGGATCAGTTCTAATTAGAGGTTCTAATAAAGTCATTGCAACATAATCTACATCCTCACTAAGAGTAATTAAAAAGACGTGTTTTTAAGGATTTTCTAGACATTGGAAGAAATGGAAGAATTCTAATCTTAGGAGGAAGTTTGTTAGAAATAGATATAAAAACATAAAGATCGAGAAACATAACCCAGAGATTTTATTCTTTTAAGAGAAGGAAAAGAGAACGTATACATCTGAGATGTTTAAGCTCCTATTGCTGACCTACAAGTGTGTTCATTCTGCTGCCACTCAATATCTCTCCTCTCTTCTCTCTCCTTATACACCTCCCAGAGAACTCCATTCCTCAGATAAACTGCTCTTAGCTGTATCCTTCTCCTCCACTGCAAATTCCAGACTTCGTTCCTTTCACCTAGCTGCCCTTTCACCCTCCTGCCTGGAATAAATTACCCAAGTTTGTCCGCCAAGCCTCTTCCCTTGTTTAAAAGCAGACTGAAAACCCACCTTTTTGATATAGCCTTCAATCCATAACCCTCCTCCTCTGCCCACCATCCCAGCCTGCTGATTAACCGTTCCCCTTAACTGTATCCATAACATCCTGTTTGTTTGTCTGTTTAGATTGTAAGCTCTTTTGAGCAAGAACTGTCTTCTTTGTGATTCTGTACAGCACTGTGTATGTCTGATAGTGCTATAGAAAGAATTAATAGTAGTAATATAGAAGTAAAACAAATAAGATTCCTTTTTATTATTGGACTAACAGTATATTTTTGATTAGTTTTCAAAGGTAACCCTTCTTCAGATACGAACTGTACAAATGATATGGTCCTTTAACAATAGAGGAACTGGGGTAGAATAAAAATCTCTAATGTATAAAACATCCAGCTCAAACAAAAACCACCAGTTAGGCTGTGTTAACTTGCCAAAAACTCCACTTTCTTATATAAATTACAGACAAAAGCTGGATAAGAGAAAAGGCCTCAGAAGCCGCAAGGTGCAAGCACACACCAGGGCTATGAGTGAGAGCTAGAACTAAATCTTGGCTCCCCCCATGCTTCGATCATCAGCCAGAAAAACCCTTAACAAGCTACAGCGATTGTACTGTGTATAAGCAAAAGAATTCAATTGGACAGATAAAAGACAAAAGGACCAACCTTATCTTTAAAATGTGTTGCCGTTCTCACCACTGTCGGCTCCAGTTGTCACTGTCCGTTTCTCCATTTCACAGAGTGATGTGATTGTATTTTTTTGATCCTGTGATAACCTTAATAGCTATATTTTGAATGAGTTGTAGATGCCGAATCTCTTTCTGTAGTATGCTCTTGTATAGAGAATTGCAGTAGTCAATTTTCGCCATTACCAGTGAATGAATCAGTATATTTAATGCCGATGGTTCCAGGATGCTTGATAGTGATCTAATCATTCTCAATTTGTGGAAACAGTTTCTAACAACAATACCTATTTGTGTGTGGAAAGTGAGTTTAGAATCAATTATTATACTTAGAATTTTAACTGAATTAACCTGGTTGATGGAGGTATTGTTAATGCAGATAGGGGAATTTAATTGTAGACCCTCTTTCCATGGGAAGAAGAGACAATTTGTTTTAGAGATGCTAAGGGAAAGCATATTTTACACTGTGAACCAAAAATGCCCCACCAAAATGTTTTTTGTTGTATCTTTCACAGAATTCGGCCAATTCTTATGAAATTTAGTGTGTCATGTCTTGAATGAAGTTGATGTAAAATGTAAATATTTCCTAGTGCACCACCAACACTACCTTCTGAAAATTAATTGTGAACTGAATAAAAACACATCAACAATTTTTATGGCATATTTAGCAGAAAAATGTAAAGTCATAAAGTAATGTTTCAATTAAGCATATTTTCAAAGTGCAGTCCCTTTGCATGAAGGCACACCCTCAGCCTTGTCTGCCACTGATCTTTGGACTTGTCAACGATGCTCTGCTTCAGCTCAGCCCAGAGACGAGGCGCTGTTTAAGGTTTTTGATGTCAGATATCGCTGTCTGGTAGATGCGTTCCTATATCAGCCCCCCAGATCCGGTAGTCAACTGGGTTTAGGTCTGGTAAAATTGCAGGCCAAGAGGTTTGACCAATGAAGTCTGGGGTCTCCCAATGTAGCAGTTCTACAGTGTCCTTAGTCTTATGCACTGGGGCATTGTCCTGTTGGAAAATAAAATAGTTTCCCAACATGCAATGGATCACTGACAACAGCTTCTGCATCAAGAGGATGCTCCTGTAGTATGCACTGTTGATCTTAACCTTAGGATTGATGAAGAACAGATCTGTGAATCCAAGTTTCGAGATTTGGACCGAGACCATGACTGATTGGCTGAAGGTCAGGCAGGCCTGTAGTAGGCGTTTGGCATTTATCTCATGCTTTTGTGTTGTTGACACGTACAGGCAATCATTCTGTGTTAATCAGTGGAGCTACTGTAAATGCCAGTGAGAAGTGTACTTTGTGTTTAAATACTCTGATTGTTTGGTAAGTTCTCGTATACTAGAGCTATTCTGCAACGATGTCTGTATGTGGTGTTTAACTTATGATCATAATTTTTGTAAACTGTATAGTTAATATGAGGTATATACATTTTTCAATAAATAAATAAAGACTCTTTCCAAAAATACTGACTAGGGGCAAGCAATGAAGTTACTAAGTACTAAATTTAAAACAATCTAGAGAAAATATTTTTTCACTCAATGTGTAATTAAACTCTAGAATTCATTGCCAGACAAGGTGGTGAAGGCAGTTAGCTGAACAGGGTTTAAAAAAAAAAAAGGCTTATTTCCTAAAAGACATCCATAAGCCAATATTAAGATGGTCTTGGAGAAATCCACTGCTTATTCCTAGGATAAGCAGCATAAAATCTGTTGTACTACTTGGGATGTAACTAGGTACTAGGGTCCTGGGTCGGCCACTGTTGGAAACAGGATACTGGGCATGATGGACCTTCAGTCTATCCCAGTATGGCAATTCTTATGCTCTTAAGTTATGCACATATCTCTGGTATTTAGATACACCAGCTCTACAGTTCACATAAATGCTCACGCCTAAATTATAAATATCATAGTAAACCCAATAGGAGTAGAAGAGTGGCCTAGGGGTTAGGGCTGGAGCCTCATCAACCTGAGTTTGCAGGTTCAAGCCCAGTGTTGCTCCTTGTGACCCTGGGCAAGTAACTTAATACTCCATTGCCCCAGGTATGTTAGTCAGATAGTGAGCCCACAGGGACAGATAGGGACAAATACTTGAGTACCTGAATGTAAATCAGTTAGGCTATAAGTGGTCTATAGATACTAAACTAAATAAATAAGTAAATAAATGTTTTCTTCTATCTTATATGGGCTTCAGCGGTGCCACTTGGCATTCAGTTCCTCTCAAAGTACCACGATTTATACACCTACCTCGTCATCAGCCCTTTTCAATATCGCATTTATTTCAAACTTCATCTCTTTTATGTGATAAAAGCTTTAAACTGCTTAATTATTGATTATTTTAGGTTATAAAAATAAACACTTATCGCCCATTTGGCCAGGGGTAAACAACCAACATGTTTTGCCCAATAGGACTTTTTCAAGGACATATAAGTCATAATTTAAAATATCTACTACTTCATCTCTTATTCTTTTAATTTTCAACTTGCCTATTACTGCCGAAACCACCATTCACCCCAGCTTCTTCTGGACCAGAATGGCGCCGGCATTCACATTAGAGAATGACATGGTGACAAAATTCATCACCGTTCCCGTCCCCGCGGATAACTGTAGGAAACCATCTTCATGTCATTCTTTAAGGAGAGAGGGAAGAATCAGAGTATGAATGGCTACAACCACTGACCCGCAAGCTTTGCTTTGAAGAATGCTGTTGTAGAAGGACTGAGGTTGAAACAGACACTAGAAAATGACATGGGATTATTTCCCGCGGTTATCCGCGGGGACGGGAACAGTGATAAATTTTGTCACCGTGTCATTCTCTACATTTACTCTTATAAAGCGTCTTACAAACAGCTGACACATCCATCAATCGCAACCATCAAGAACTACGAAAGAGATGCCCACTTTGTCTATCTGCATACTAAGACCAATGGGAACCGCTCTATTTATGTATCCAATATTGTTCTTTACAATATAATTTATTTTCAAAATTGCCACCTTCCTACCCAAATGCTATAGAATCAGTCACTCTCTACCTAATATCTTCCACATGATGCTATTTACTTTCCAATTCCCCACTAAGAGGGCTTGCAGTTTCTCTGTTAAAATACAAGATTTGTGTTCATTTAATAATAATAACAGTTTATATACCGCAGTACTGTTAAGTTCTATGCGGTTTACAAAAGATTAATGAAGTACAAGTTGAGAGAAGTTAGGGGATTGGTCAACAAGAGGGGGATGGGACAAGAGAACCGTTGAAGAGGGGAAAGAGAGGAGCGGGTCAACTGTCTAGATATTTCAAGAACAGGTGAGTTTTGAGGCGCTTCCTGAATACCTCGTAAGTGGTGGGCGAGAGCAGTTGTTCTAGATCTTTACCCCATAACGCTGCTTGATGTGAGAGAAGGTGTTCATGGTGTTTTTTTAGTTTGCAACCTCTAACCAGGGGGGAAACGAAGTGCAAGTGGGAGCTTCTCTTGTGTCTGTTGGCTGAGAAGGAGAAGAGGTCGGTTATGTATTTAGGGGCTAGACTGTAAAGAACTTTAAAGCAGAGTTAGGCGAACTTAAACTTTACACGAGCTTCCAAGGGTAGCAAGTGTAGCTGTTTGTAGTATGGCGTCACGTGGTCAAATTTCTTCAGACCGAAGATAAGTCTGACCGCAGCGTTTTGCATTAATTGTAAGCGTCACATATTCTTTTGGGAGATTGCTAAATAGGCGATGTTACAATAGTCGACTTGACTCAGTACGAGGGATTGTACCAGGATTCTGAATGCAGAGTTGTCAAAATATGATTTAATGGATTTAAGCTTCCAGAGGGTGAAAAAACCCTTTTTGATTAAGGAGTCCACCTGGTTTTCATGGTTAGGCATTGGTCGAGAGTTACACCCAGTATTTTAATGGTGGGCTGTATGGGGTAGTTACGTTTGTTGATGCCTAGTGGTGTTTTGGTGTCAAGCGGGTGTGGTGAAGCGACAAAACATTTTGTCTTCTCTGTGTTGAGCTTGAGCTTGAAGTCTGTCATCCAGTGCTCCATCAAGTTTATGGCTTCTGATGCTTTGGGAATGGTTTCCAAGATGGAGTTGGCAAATGGGATGATGATTGTGAAGTCATCAGCATAACTGAATAATTTTATCCCCAGTTGGGTTAATTGGACGCCCAGTGAGGTCATGTAGATGTTGAAAAGCAGTGGGGATAGCGGGGACCCTTGCGGTACACCGGATGGGTTGCTCCAGGTGTTGGAGAGATCATTATTGAAATGTACCTGATAGGTGCGGGATAGAAGGAAGCCATGAAACCAGTTTAGCAATTCACCCCTGATGCCAATGGCGTCTAGGCATTGTAGCATTTTTGCATGGTCTACTAGATCAAAGGTGGAGCTCATGTCAAATTGCATGATCAGGGCATTGAGGCCTTTGCTTAGCAATAGATGCAAGTTATCTAGGATAGCTGCAATTACCGTTTCCGTGCTGAAAAGGGGTCTAAAGCTGGATTGAGTCTCGTGTAGGAGTGAGAACTGGTCAAGATATTCCATCAATTGGGAGTGTACCAATCCCTCCATGATTTTTACAATTAGTGGAATGGAAGTGATTGGTCTGTAGTTGGTTACTAGAGCTGAGGATTCTTTATTGTTTTTTAGGATAGGGGTTATTATTATGTGACCGTTATGGTTTAAGTTCAAATGGTGCCGCTTTCATGATTTCCGGGGGGCATGAGTCCTGGATGCAATATGATTTGGAGTATTTGGTATATAATTTGGTATAGTTATTCCAACCTATTTCTTGAAAGGAATTCCAGATCATATCTGCAGGTGTTTCATTTCCTTGTGTGATAGTTATTTGGTAATCAATAGGTTCTTTTGTTGAGCAATTGTTTCTTAGGTTTTTAATTTTTGAGTCGAAGAGCAGGGGCCAAGTCGTTCGCAGAGGGTAATTTAATGTTGTGTGTAGGTAGAGTGTAGCGAGTGGTGTCAAATAAGTTCGTAATCAAATTGAACAGCTCTTTTGTATTGACTCCTTGTGAATTATTGCAGGATGAATTGATTTTAGTGGAGTAGAATGCTTTGCGTTTGTCTTTTATCAGTTGTTTGTAGGTTTTTATATTAGTTCTCCAATTGTTGCGGTCTGATAATTCTCCTGTTTTTTTCCATATTCTTTCTAGTCTAGCTAGCTGTTTCATTTTTAGGAGTTCAATGTCAAACCATTTATTATATTTATTAGCATTGCTTTTGCTAATATGTTTAGGTGCAATTTTGTCTAAAATGCAGGTGCTGGTAGTGGTCCAGTGATCCCAGAAATCAATTTCTTCCTTTATCTCTGCTTGAAGTTTATATTGTGACCAGTAGTTTTCTGGGTTAATGTGGCCTCTTGTGAGATGGTCTTTTTTTTAATGTCGGGCGCGTTTTGTGTTTTCGTTGGGACCAGAATAACTTAAAGTAGTAAGTGAAGTGGTCCGACCAGATGTCTTGACACCAGGTGCCTTCAGGTAAGGAGATGGCGGAGGTCTGGGATTTCCTTTGTGGACATGGCTACTACATCTAGATGATGGCCTTTTTTCGTGTGTTTGTGTGGGGGCAGGGAGGTTGTAATTAAGTAGGGATAGGAAGTTTTTGAATTATTTTGTGTCTGTGTTGTCCTCTTCATCTAGGTGAATGTCTCCTGCAATAATATTGTAGGAGGGACTAATAGAGTTATGTAGGACAAATTCACAGAAGTCCTCATTGGCTTTTGACCAACTTCTTGGTGGGACATAGAATAGTATGCAAGAAAGGGATTCTTCTAGGTGGATGTTACTGATTTTACAGGCTAAGATTTCTAGTTGCCTAGATGATTTGGAGTCCAATAGTTCGAACTCAAATCCTTTTTTGAGAACAATTGCTAATCCTCCTCCTTTTTTTCCTTTGCAGTTTAGTGTAAGGATTTTAAAATTGTCAGGAAGGAGATCAGCAATTATTGGATCATCTTCAGACAATAGCCAAGATTCGGTTAGAAAGAGACAGGCTATTTGCTTGCTGATGATCCAATTTTTGATTAGAAAGGCCTTGTTCCTGACTGATCTAGTGTTAAGATAGGATGTGGATGTGATAGGATTGGTAAAGGTAATGGTTCTGATAGGCTTTACTGCCCTAGTTCTTTTTTTGAGGGTTCGGTGGTGTGTTCTTTTGTTTGAGATAACGTTAATGTGATTTATTTTGTCTTCTTGTGGGATAGTGATGTGTGTGGTTGTTAAGACAGGGAGATGGGTTGATTGTAATTGAGGGTAGAAAGTGTGAATCTCTTTGATGCTGCCACTTAGCATATAGAGTAGTAATATTAGTATGAGATTCATGTTTGGAGTGTAGGGAGTTTCAAATTAGTACAAGGACTGAGTTAGTTACCCAGAAATTCTTGGTTTGAAGTGAGTAGGGTTGTTAGACGGGTTGGGATGGGATTGTGGATAAGTTAAATGGAAATAGGTCTTGAGATGGCTTTAAACTAGGTAAGTTGGGGGAGGGTACATACTCACTTTCCAGAGCAGTAAGGAAACACCCTGAGGAGGCAAATCACACCCACACTTCTGAGTCTAAGGTAAGTACCCATACTACATACAATAATTTAGGAGCCACACTATCTCGGAAGGAAATCTCTTCTCAGGTATGGAGAGCAATGTATGTTAATGCACACAGCTTGGGCAACAAAATTCTGGAATTGGAGACTGAGATAATGAACGCTGACCTAGACGTGATAGCGATATCCGAGACCTGGTTCACAAACTCACATGGGTGGGATATGGTTATACCAGGCTATAACCTACATCGTCGTGACAGAGAGGGCAAGTTAGGAGGAGGGGGGTCGCACTATATACTAAGGCAGTGTTTTTCAACCGCTGTTCCGCGGCACACTAGTGTGCCGCGAGATGTTGCCTGGTGTGCCGCAGGGCCGCCGGGCCCGGAGCTGACAGGGGGCCCGAGGCAGGGGCGCCAGTAGCTCGCCAA